>NC_132789.1:46552208-46855567 GCF_048418805.1 Vulpes vulpes
ATAGACTTCCCCTCAAGTCCTATAGGCCATAAGTAAGCCAAGAAATAGCAAAGGGAATAAGACTACTAATATTAGCTCTGACCAGTCATGATTTAGTCTCTATGTCTGATCTAGGAGTCACCTTACCGGGAGAGCCGGTGGTAGTGGAGGAAAATCACCATTAAAAAAATTAGGGTTCTGGGACACCTGGGTGGCTCAACGGTTGAGCATCTGCCTTTGGCTCAGGGCATAATCCTATGGTCCTGGGATCGAGTCCCGCATTGGGTTCCCTGCATGGAGCCTGCTTCTCCCTATGCCTGTCTCTGCCTGTCTCTGTGTCTCTCATGAATAAATAAATAAAATCTTTTTTAAAAAATTAGGGTTCTGTCACCAAGAAAGAATGGAGCCAAAGCTGATCTGTAATCAATGACACAAAATAAAAAGTCCAAAAATATGTTCAAATATTCATAGGAATTTAGTATGATAACAGTAAAATTTTAGGTCAGTTAAAAAAAAAGGTAGTAGCATTTTTGGTGTTAGAATAACTGCATAGCCATTTAGAAAAAATTAACTTGGATCTATACCTCACACTATTTACCAAGATAAATTTCAAATACATCAAAGATTTAAATGTAAAAAAAAAAATTGAAACTGAAAAATACTTAATGGAGCCATGGGAGAAATTTTTATAATCTCAAAGTGAGGAAGGTCTTTTAGAATATATTTAAAGGGTGCCTGGGTGGCTCAGTGTTTGAGCCTCTGCCTTCAGCTCAGGGCGTGATCTTGGAGACCTGGGATCGAGTGCCACATTGGGCTTCCTGCATGGAGCCTGCTTCTCCGCCTGCCTGTGTCTGCCTTTCTCTCTGTGTCTCTCATGAATAAATTTTAAAAATCTTTAAAAATATAAAATAAAATATATATTTTTAAAAAAAGTGGTTGCTATAAAAGATTAGCAAATTTAACTATGTAGAAATAAAAAGTGTTTGTAAGGCAAAAGCCACCTTAAGAAAAGAAAGATGACTATAAGCATGTTTGCATTTCGTATCATAGGAAATTAAACAAAATTTTTTAAAAATCCAAGGGGTAAAATATGCAAAAAATATAAACTGGTAGTTCATAGAAAAAGAAATAGAAAGGGCTCTTAAATGTTCACTCTTACTTGTAATAAAATAAATGCAAATTTTTTGAGAAATGCAAATTAGAATTTGTTTGAAATGCTGTTTTTCATCTATCAGATTGGCAAAGATATACAAAACTGATAAGACGGTAGTGGCAAGGGCAGCTTGATACATACTCTTCTATTTTGTTTGTGGGAGTGTAAATTGGAACAACTTCTATGGAAGACAATTTGAGGGAGGTATTTATCAAACTTTATTTTTTATTTGTTTAAGATTTATTTATTTGAGAAATAGCAAAAGAGTATGTGATGGAATGGGCAGAGAGGCAGACAGAGAGAATCTTCAAGCAGACTCCCTGCTGAGCCCTACCAGGTGCTCCATCCCAGGACCCTGAGGTACAGGTCTGAGCCAAAAACCAAGAGTCTGATGTTCAACTGACTGAGCCACCCAGGTGCCCCTATCAAATTTTTAAATGGCCATTCCCTTTGACTCAGAAATTCCACTTCTAACAAGCTCTGTTTATAACAAAAGATTGAAAAAAACCTTAATTGTTTATTGATAAACTGTTAAATAACAATGTATTCCTACAGCACATACTCTGCTACCACAAAGAACAAGTTCTTTATGTAATGATATAAAATTGCTTTCAAGCTCTATAGCTAAGTGAAAGTGTAGTCTTAATGTATATTGCATACTATCATTCCCGTAAGAAGTGATGGTAGTAAGACATATACATCATTACTTATATACGCAGAGAATATCCCTGGAAGAATTTAAAAGAAAGTGATACTACCAATTGTCCTATTGCTGCTGGAAAGGACAACTGGATGGCAAGAGACAGGTAGGAGGAAAAAGCCTATTCATAATATAAAATTTTGTGACTTTTGATTTTTTTAGGCTTTTTAAAATTTATTTATTTATTTATTTAAATAATCTATAGATCCAACATGGGGCTTGAACTCACAATCCTGAAATCAAGAGTAGCAACACTCTTCCAACTGACCTGGCCAGGTACCCCCTGTGTCTTTTGATTTTTTAACCATGAGGCTGTATTATCTATTATAAAAGTAAATAAGATTTGAAAGATAATCATTTGGAGGCACTTATTTATTTTACAAGTAAAATCATTTTTTACAATGAGGAATGACTTTAACTGATGTTCCTAATTAAAAAAAAAAAAATTCCTACAGTCTTTTATTCTTGTTGAGTTAATGAGAACTAGATCATTAGTTACTTACCATCAGTTTGATGATTATCTTGAGTTTGGTAAATTGGCCTTCTTTGGCAAATAGTTCATAACTTTAAGTGAATAAATATCATTTTCTACAACAAACATTCTAACTAATATAGTTTCTGATGTCAACTCATCATCTCAAGGTCACAAATAGAGATTCCTTGAAACTATTAAAATAAACCTTTTGATATTATTGGGAAGCTCTGCTCCTTTTGATAAACATAGAAACTCAACTTTATGAGGAAAGATTAAGTATAGCTTTAACTTAAATTCAAAGACAAATGGTATATAGTTGTGTGCTATTTTTTTCTCTGTGTAAACAGAAGTTAATGGTTAATTCAGTGTTTTGCCCCCTCAAAAACACTTGTACCCTTCAAAATTCCTGCTTTGAGTTTGTGGCCTTTTGTCTTAATCTAAGTACAATCAAGGCTTGTGAGTATCTATTTATTTATCCAGAAAGTCCATTGTTTACCAAATAGGGAAGATTTCTTCATGTTCTTGAATGATAGCTGTTATTATTATTATAAAGAGAATATCAATTTATTCCATTTTGCTTTAGAAATTAGAGCCAGAGGCAAAGGGATGTGAAAAAAAGAGGCCAATTGACAGGATGTTGGGGATGGATAAACAGGAGTTCCATGATTAGCTTAAAAATGGACTTGACAATCGGAGAAGGACAAACATTATATGGTCTCATTCATTTGGGGAATATAAATAATAGTGAAAGGGAATAGAAGGGAAGGGAGAAGAAATGGGTAGGAAATATCAGAAAGGGAGACAGAACATGGAAGACTCCTAACTCTGGGAAACGAACTAGGGATGGTGGAAGGGGAGGAGGGCGGGGGGTGGGGGTGAATGGGTGACGGGCACTGAGGGGGGCACTTGACGGGATGAGCACTGGGTGTTATTCTGTATGTTGGCAAATTGAACACCAATAAAAAAAAATTTATTATTAAAAATAAATAAATAAAAATAAAAATGGACTTGATTGCTCAGATTCCTTCTAATTTTAGAAGTGGTTTGAAAAAATAAAATAAAATAAAATAAAAGTGGCTTGAGAAAGTTAAATGGGAAAAAACAAAAGCAAAGGATTTGGAATTTCAGGACAACTCACTGATTTCAGAGGCAGGATTTCCTCTTATTTTTAATTTTCAGTGCCCTCAATCTTTAAGAGAGGGGACCATTCTAAAGGTCTAAAGGTCTTCATCTTTTGTATAACTTTATTGGATAATGAAAAAGACTCCCATTTAAAAATAAACAAATTTCTCCTTAACAATTTAATAAAGGATTACTCAGCCATTAGAAACGACAAATACCCACCATTTGCTTCGATGTGGATGGAACTGGAGGGTATTATGCTGAGTGAAATAAGTCAATCAGAGAAGGACAATCATTATATGGTCTCATTCATTTGGGGAATTTAAAAAATAGTGAAAGGGAATAAAAGGGAATGGAGAAAAATGTGGAGGCTGAGAAAAATCAAGGCCATTCCACCTCAAGTTTAGCATTAGCACAAGTACAGCCATCTTAGGCCCCTGTGAATAAGAGCTGAACTTTATAGGAAAAACTGCAGAATGTCCTCAATGTCCTCGCAGGGAATCCCATATCAGAAAGACAACAGAGGCCACCCCCGTGGTAGAAAGTCCCATATTAGAATGAGAACAGAGCTCAATGCTCTTGAAAGCACCATATCAAAATGTAAACAGAACTTGAGAAATTCTTCCATTCCTTCTGAAAATCCCCTAGACCAGCCTATAAAAAACCCAGCTGTAACCCACTTCGGGGTCCAAGTCCCTGCTCCGCTGTGTCGGGTATACTTGGACCCAAGCTCAGCTTGCTAATAAACCCTCCTGCGCTTGCATCAGTGTCAGCTCCTTGGTGGTTTCTCAGATTCGCAATCTTGGGCACAACAAAAAAATGAGTGGGAAATATAAGAGAGGGAGACAGAACATGAGAGACTCCTAACTCTGGGAAACAAACAAGGGGTGGTGGAAAGGGAGGTGGGCAGGGGATGGGGGCGACTGGGTGATGGGCACTAAGGGGGGCACTTGATGGGATGAGCGCTGGGTGTTATGCTCTATGTTGGCAAATTGAACTCCAATTAAAAACATTGAAAATATATTTTAAAAAAACAGTTTAATAAAGGGGATGGGGTACCTGGGTGGCTCAGTGGTTGAGCATCTGCCTTTGGTTTAGGTCATGATCCCAGGGTCCTGGGATCCAGTGTCACATCAGGCTCCCTGCAGGGAGCCTGCTTCTCCCTCTGTCTGTGTCTCTGCCTCTCTTTCTGTGTCTCTTAATGAATAAATAAATAAAATATTTTTAAAAAATTTAATAAAGGGGAAAACAAACACTGAGTATGATGGAAATTTCAACTGGCTACTCCTGAGTATGAGGTACATTCCAACCACTCAGAACCCAAGATTCGGGGCAGAAGTTCCCAGTAAGCATCATCTATTAGGAAAAGTCCACCCTGGTTGGTGGCTGGCTACTCTCTGTGTAGAGCTAAGCACCATCAAAGGGATGTTTTCAGAGCTCAAAGTTGCAATCCAGATACGTACTCTAGCAATCCTCCTCGCAAAGTCAGAGCAGACAGTTTTTTTAAAAAGCAGTTTATCAGCCGGCCTCACATTTAATCCTCATAACAATAACCTGGAGCTGATAGAAGGGGTTACTATCTCATTTCATAGATGGGAGAACACAGGCTCAGAGATAGGAAACCCCACAAGTCAGCCATGAAAGAGCTAAATCTGAGCCCAGAGCTCATTCCACCGCCTCACAGCCTTGGAGAGGACTAGAATTTCTCCTGAGGATAAAAAGGGATAAAAATGGGAACCGAGGGTCTTTTTTTTTTTTTTTTAAGATTTTATTTATTTATTCATGAGAGAGAGAGAGAGAGAGAGAGAGAGAGAGAGAGGCATAGGGAGAAGCAGAGAAGCAGGCTCCATGTGGGGAGCCCCACGTGGGACTCAGATCCCTGGGCTCCAGGACCACACCCTGGGCTGAAGGCAGACACTAAACTGCTGAGCCATCCAGGGATCCTCCCTGAAGGTCTTTCTAATGAGGAATTAATTTGTTACTTGAATTGTTAATTGAATTGAATGTTTCTTGAACTTTAGTGTCTATCATAATCATCTAGAGCACTTGTTTTTTTTTTTTTTAATTTTTATTTATTTATGATAGTCACAGAGAGAGAGAGAGAGGGGCAGAGACACAGGCAGAGGGAGAAGCAGGCTCCATGCACCTGGAGCCTGATGTGGGATTCGATCCGGGGTCTCCAGGATCGCGCCCTGGGCCAAAGGCCGGCGCCAAACCGCTGCGCCACCCAGGGATCCCTAGAGCACTTGTTAAAGCAGTTTGCTAGGACGCTCCCCCAGAGGTTTTGATCCAAAATGCCTGGGTTGAGGCTCAAGATTTTGCATTTCTAGCACATTCCCAGGAGATGCTGATGATGCTGGTCTGGGAAGACACTAAGAGAACCACTCTTTTTTTTTTTTTTTTTTTTTTAAGATTTTATTGATCCATTCATAGAGACACAGAGAGAGGGGGTGGGGGGGCAGAGGCACAGGCAGAGGGAGAAGCAGGCTCCGCGCAGGGAGCCTGACGTGGGACTCGATCCACGGTCCCCAGGATCAAACCCCGGGCTGCAGGCGGCGCCAAACCGCTGCGCCACCCGGGCTGCCGGAGAGAGCCACTCTTACTCTATTTTTCCTTTCTACTGTTTTCTGTCAGATGCCAGAAGGCAAATGAGGATGATTTGAGCAGGAAACAGAAGGGTTTTATACCTCTCTTGCCGGCTGCTGAGAGACAAGTGTGCTACCTCAGAATGAGACTGAGGAGCACTGTGCCAAGAGTTAGAAGGGTTGAACGCTAACTTCTGGCTGTGACATTGGGGAGGCGGGATTTAATACCTTTAAAACCATTTGGATGGGACACCTGGATGGCTGTGTCAGTTAAGTGTCAACTCTTGGTTTTGGCTCAGGTCATGATCTTGAAGTTGTGGGCTCTGTGCTTAGTGTGGAGATTCTCTCTCCCTCTCTCTCTCTCTCATTCACTCTCTCCCTCTCTGTCAAATAAATAAATAAAATTTAAAAAGTTTTGTTTTTTTTTTTAATTAGAGAGGGAGACAAACTATAAGACACTTTTAACTCTGGGAAACAAAGGGTTGTGGAAGGGGAGGTAGGCAGGGGGTTGGGGTGACTGGGTGACGGGCAATGAGGAGGGCAACCGATGGGATGAGCACTGGGTGTTATACTGTATGTTGGAAAATTGAATTTAAAATAAAAAAAAAAAAAGACCCCTTGGAACCCTGAGATGCTGAGGCCTTGGGCAAATCTTTATTCTCTCTTGGCAGCAATTTGATCATCTGTAAAATGCCCTAAGGGGATGAGTGGTCAGGATGCATAAGGTTCAAGGTCTCTGTCAGTTCTAACATTCTAGTCTAGCTAGAGTCTTGATTTCTATATGTGCCTATGCTTCCAAGGTGGACGGAGAGTAGCTGATATTTAATACAGGCCACAGGACTCTGAGAAATTAGATCCAAAATGTAACTCCTTATCTCTCCCCCAAACATGTTCTCCCCCTTCTGGTGCTCCCAGCTCAGAAGCAGATGCCCACAGATGAGTTTTTAAGGGTCACCCAGGAGTCATCTTTGACACCTTCCTTTCCCTCATCCCTTACAGGCAAGAAATCATCCAAATCCCACCAATTTTATCTCATAGGGGATCATAAGTTGGCACTCCAGACATTTTTGTTCCCAGGGCAATATTCTTGCATTAATATTCAGGACAGGTGAGATGTATATCTTTCCTTTAAAGGTGAGAGAAACATTATTGTCAAAGAGAAGAAATAAAAGGCAGATTATCGGGCAGATTAATTTTAGGAAACAGTGCACATATAAAAGTTGAGGATGTAGAAATTGTTCATGCTCTGTACCCCCTGGAAAGTCTTCATGAACCTCCAGGGGTGTGGGGTTGCAGTACCCTCAGTGGTCACTCTTCCACCCATCTTTTATATATATATATATATATAAAATTCATATGCCACGAAACTCATCCTTTAAAATGTACAACTCAAGGGCACTTGGCTGGCTCAGTTGGAAGAGCCTGCAACTCTTGATCTCAGGGTCATGGCTTTGAGCCCCATGTTGAGTGTAGAGATTATTAAATAAATAAGTAAGTAAGTAAATAAATAAATGTACAGTTCAGTGGTTTTTAAGTAAAATCACAAAATTATGCAACCATCACCACTAATTGCAGAGATCCATACCCAACGGCAGTCATTCCCCATTCCTTCCTTCCCCTAGGCCCTGAAAACCACTAATCTCTGTTCTATCTCTATGGATTTGGCTGTTCTGGGGATTTCATATAAATGGTACCATATGATATGTAGCCCTCTGTATCTAGCTTATTCCACTTAACATTATATTTTCTTTTTTTTTAAAGATTTAAAAAAAAAAAAAAAGATTTTATTTATTTATTTATTCATGAGAGACAGAGAGAGAGAGAGAGGCAGAGACACAGGCAGAGGGAGAAGCAGGCTCCATGCAGGGAGCCCGATGCAGAACCTGATCCCAGGACTTCAGGATCACGCCCCGAGCCAATGGCAGGCGCTAAACCGCTGAGTCACCCAGGGATCCCCAACATTATATTTTCAAGACTCATCCATGTTGGAGCATGTATCAGGACCTCATTCCTTTCGTGGCTGAATAATATTCCATGATAAGGATGAGGCATAATTTGCTTATCCATTTGTTAGCTGATGGACACTTGAGTTATTTTCATTTTGGGGGCTATTATGAATAATGATGTTATGAACATGCATGTGAAAGGTTTTATGTATGTCTTCATTTCCTTTGGGGGTATACCTAGAGGTAGAATTGCTAGGTCATATGGTATCTCTATGTGTAACTTTGATCAACTGCCAATCTGTTTTCCAAAGCAGCTGCATCATTTTACATTCCCACCAGCAATGTTTGAGAGTTCCAATTTCTCCACATTCTTTTTTTTTTTCAATTCCTCCACATTCTTTCCCATACTTGTTATTGTCCAGCTTGTTTATTATAGACATCCTAGTAGATGTGAAATAGTAACTTGTGATTTGAATTCACATTTCCCTAATGACTAATGCAGTCGAGCATCTTTTCATGAGCTTAAAAACTGTCTTCAGTCTTAAATCTCTAATTTGACCCCCTTCTGCTACCAAGTTATTTTTCTTTTAACTATATCACACTCCTGTTAGAAGCTTTTTAATGGCTCTATATCTCCTACACAGTAAGGGACAAACTTCTTCATTTGACAACTGAGGCACTTTCCTACCTGGCCTCTGGCAATACCTTGGGCAACAACACTTCCATTCTGTGTCTCCTAGCTCTGCTGTAGCCATATTAAACTACTCATAGTCCTTGGAATATATATAATGTTATTTTTTTCAAGCCCCTGTGCATTTGCTCATAGCATTCCCTCTGCCAAAAAACCCTATCCTGTTTTCTTCAAATATGCCTTCCACTGGGATGCCTGGGTGCCTCAGTGGTTGAGCATCTGCCTTTGGCTCAGGACTTGATCCTGGGGTCCTGGGATCGAGTCCCGAGTCAAGCTCCTACATGGAGCCTGCTTCTCCCTCTGCCTGTGTCTCTGCCTCTCTCTGCGTGTCTCTCATGAATAAATAAATAAAATATTTTTTAAAAAATGTCTTCCACATACTCTTTGATACTAGGCTTCTCTTTCTGGAAATCTTTTCCTGATCCATCCCTCCATAATTAAATTAGATATCCCTTACAAGTTTCCCTCTATAGCAGTACTATCAGAGTTGTCTCCTTTGCTTGTATCCTCAACTGGGCTCTGAGTTCCTTGAGAGTATTGACTGGATTCAATTTACTTCTGTTTTCAGGACCCAAAACATGGCATGAATGGAGGAATTAATTTCATGGGATCCTCATGTCCCTCAAATGCCCTCTGGCTCAAGTGCTAAGGACTTGTTCTGGTTCCTCTGGAGAAGGTAAAGCCAGTTTACCTTTAGAGCATCTCAAAATAGCCCAGACTAGTCAGACACAAAATCTTCTTCCAGTTGAATGAGTATGTAATAATCAAAAGATATGACATTTTAAAAATGAATAATATTGGCACACCTGGGTGGCTCAGTGGTTGAGTGTCTGCCTTTGGCTCAGGTCGTGATCCCAGAGTCCTAGGATCGAGTCTCACATGGGGCTCCCCGTAGGGAGCCTGCTTCTGCCTATGTCTCTGCCTCTCTCTCTGTGTCTCTCATGAATAAATAAATAAAATCTTTTTAAATGAATAAAATTAAAAATTGATTAATATTAATCTATTTGGGGCAACCTCATCAACTACAGATAAGAGATTACTTTTTTATTGTCAGTATTTATCATGCACTACTAGGAACCAGACACTTTCACTCTCACATAATTATCTTATTAAAGAGGCAACATAGAACTTGATAAGAGCATAAACTCTGGAGCAAGTCAGTCTGCCTGGGTTTCACTCATAGCTCCATAATTACTAGCTGCATGATCTTGGAAAAGTTATGTGACACTTCTGTCTCTGTTTCTTTATCTATCAGATTTGATTGTACTTACCTGATAGAGTTCTAGTGAAGATTGAGTTTCTTTCTCTCTCTCTCTCTCTATATATATATATATACATATATATATATATATATAACTCTCTCTATATAACTATATAAATATATATGTATATATATATATATATAGAGAGAGAGATCTTAGAACAGGACTTGCAAGATATGAGTGTCATGTAAGTATTAACTATTATTATAAAATCCTCCTGACAATCCTGAAAGCTAGATATTATTATCCTTATTTTACAGATGAGGAAACTGAAGTTTATTTTTTTAATATTTCATTTATTTTTTTGAGAGAGGGAGAGAGAGAGAGAAAATGAGCAGGGGGAGGGACAGAGGGAGAAGCAGACTCCCTGCTGAGCTGAAGGCGACAGCAGGGCTTCGATCCTGGGACCCCAAGATCATGACCTGAGCAACAGGCAGTCGCTTAACTGACTGAGCCACCCAGGTGTCCCAGGAAACTAAAGTTTAGAGAGATGGTATAGAATTAACTTGATTCCCAGGCCTGGTAATTGGTTAAGGTCTCATACTTGGTGTGCACATTTTGTCATCTTTAACCTTTCTGCCACTCTCTCTCTCAGGGTGGTGGAGAAAAGAAGTGGCAGCCAGTTTGGAACAATCACTCCAATCAGACGACTGAGGCCTTGTCTCCAGTGACCTGTAACAGGTCATCTGCCCATGTCCTCCAAATCACACAAATGCCATGGACTGGGCAGAGGGGTGGGGCATATGTGTGTGAAATCCACTTCCCTAGGCATCCTCGCCTGTCATCTATTCAGTGCCCCTAGCTCTTTCCTAGGAGGTCATATGCATGTAAATAATTTATTCTTCAATAAATATTAAATGAGGCTTTGCAAAGCCCTTTCTAAACCTGGAATTCTGTGGATGGCAAATTCCCTGACTAATGATAATTCTTTCACTATACATTCTTTTCACTGGCTCATGTGCCCAATAAATAATGTCTCCTTTGTGTATGCCATATGCTGGGCACTGAGGACACAAAATGAGTAAGACTCAGTCCCTGGTGCTTAACTCTTACGGAGATAGACAACAGCAAGATACTATCAGCACTCATAAAAGAGGCATAGTGTCTACCGGAGCACAGAGGAGGCATCGCAAGGCAAATACGAATTACCTAAATTAAGAAGGGAAGAAAGGGAACCACGTGTGTAAAGGCACTGGAGGATTAAACCACAATGACGTGTTTAGGCTCTACAAATAGTTTTGGATGAGGCACAAAGAGTGTACATATGGTAAGGGAAGAGACAAAGCTGGAGAGGCAAGCTGGGGCAGATTAAAGCAGGGCTTGTGTGCAAAGGTAAGGAGTCTGTAACTCAACTTTAACATTATGTGACATTTGGTTACAACCCTCTTCCGGCACAACTGCTTTTTTCTGGCAGTCAGCATTCAGTTACAATTAGAAGTCCAGATTAATTTACCCATTCATTCATTTATTCAATCGTCAACATGTCCCAAGGACTTGTCAATTATTATTTTTTTTTTGGACTTGTCAATTCTTATGTAGGGACAAAAGGCCTCAGGAATAGACTTTTGGGGTCACAGCCTAAAATCTTCTGAGCTTGCACAGAAGGCACTAAATCTTAGCCCAGGCTTGAGGTGATTTACCCTGAAACCCTGCCCCTTCCCTACTTTTGGTATTGGACCGTTTGGACTTCCCTGAGCATGCTGCCATGAGCCAGGTCCGGGACACAGTATGGGAACGGCTACAATCACAACAGCTGAACCAGTGAGTCTGGGTAGTGGACAAGTGCCTGCTGGACTGAGACGCATGGAGCCTCATGAGTGAGATGGAGAAAGAAGAGAAAAGAATATTAAGCCCTCACTCTCTGGGAAATCGCGGTCTAAAAATGCTAAAAGTTAGACTTGGAAGACATGTTACAAATCATTAGTCACAGGGGATACATTGAGCTCTTACAAAGTGCCTGACTCTGTGCTGGAACCTGAGACCCAGTTCCTATCCTTAAGGAGCTCACAGTCTGGTATAATGCATATGGCCATAGTGCTTCAGGAAGTGGGGGAGATAACTGGCTAACCACAGCCCAATGTCAGCCAGTGAAGGTTAGAAAGGCATCCTAAACAGAGACAAGAGGGGTCTCTGTCTGAGCTGGTGTTGTAGTATGAGCTGGGGCTAGAGAGAAGTGGGAAGAGCAACACACACAGAGAAAACAGCCTGAGGATATAAAAAGGTAGTAGGTGAGAGTGATTGGTTTGTCTACTATAGGTGGGGAATTGTCAAGTAGAGGGTAAGAAGGGGCCAGATGATAGGGCCTTGAATGCTGAGTTAGGCATGTGGTGGAGTCATTGGTTTCCAACATGAGGGTGACATGGTTAGATCTGCCTTTTAGAAAGACAAGTCCCTATCATTGCTGAGCTCCCGTGTGTTCATCTGTAAAATGAAGGAGTTAAAGATGATCTTCAAAGTCTTTTCAGGGCATGTGTCCTATGAGTTTGACTTAAAGCAGTGCTTCTTAAACTTTATTGTGCATCTAACTCGAGGATCTTGTTAAAACACAGATTCTGGTTTAGTAGGTCTGAGTGGGACCCAAGAGTCTGCATTTCTACCAAGATCTCAAATGCTGCCGACCTTTCGATAGGAAGGATTTAGAATAAATAATCCTTCCCACTGAAGGATTTAGCATAATCCTCCCTACTTTCAGATCACACTTTCAGTAGGGAGGATTTTGAATAATCTCCAACCTATAAATTATATAAATTGTAAATTATATGATTAGACATAGATATCTTACTTAATTTTTACATTGTTTTAAGGTTTGCAAAGAGATATATTTACATTATATCTTTGTACTGTGTTTGGCAATTCTTCCTGAAAGATAAGATAAGGAGATAGCACTTTTGTGGTTGTATGAAGCATCCTTAAAACTTCAGAATTACAGTTGGTCTGTCACCGGTATCGTGCAGGAGTTGGGATTGGGAGTCTCATCTTACAGACAAGAATGAGGATCTGAAAAGAAAATGGACTTAGCCAAGGCCAAATACTGCAGAAGTAGAAGAACAGGAATGAGACTGGAAGCCTCCTGATCCCTACTTCAGTGCACCCATTCACTCATTTAACACAGATTTATCATACACCAACCATATTTCAGACCCACCACAACATGTGAACACGACTGGAAAAAGTGAAATACATAAATGTAGGGGCAGAAGGCTTCTTGGAGAGTGTGGCTTATTGTTGAGCTGTCAGCTCTAAAGATGGATTATATAGGAAAGGCATTCATTCAGGCAAGAGAGATATCAATATTAATCTCTGACTTCTGTGAGTACATTTATCACATTCTTACTAAGCCCTAACCTGCACCAGGCCTTATGTTAGATTCTGATGGCAGAGGTATGAGTCAGACAAGTCTCAGAGACCTCACAGCTTCATCTAATAGAACATTTCACTATTTAGAAGCCCTTTCCCCATCATTACTAATAGCTGCCATTTGCTGAGTGTTTAATATGTACAGTTTTGTACTAAGCTTTATACACCATTATCATAATTATCTTAATCCTCAAAAGGCTCATTAAAATGTATACCCCATGAGGGCAGGAATTTTTGTCTGTTTCATCTACTGATGTATCCCTAGAACCTAGAAAAGTCATTGTCACATGATGACACTCAAAAAATTGTGTTAAATAAATGAATAAACAACCCTGTTATGTAAATACAACTATTAGTCCCATTTCACAGATGAGTAAACTAAGGAGCAAGTAGGTAATATGCTTTGCTTAAGGCCTCTCAAACAGTAAAAGGCAAAACTAGGACACTTTTTTAAAAATTTAATTTCCTTTTTAAAATTCTTTTTGTATATTATCTATTGGAGTTCAATATGCAGAAGTAGAAGAACAGTAGTAGAAATGATGCGAACATATAGCATAACACCCAGTGCTCAACCTCAGTGCCTGTCACCCAGTCACCCCAACCCCCGCCCATCTTTCCACCACCCCTGTTCCTTTCCCAGTTAGGAGTCTCTCATGTTCTGTCTCCCTCTCTGATATTTCCCACTCATTGTCTCTCCTTTCCCCTTTATTCCCCTTCACCATTTTTTATATTCCCCAAATGAATGAGACCATATAATGTTTGAAAACTGGGACACTTTTAGAAGAACTCAGAATTGTCCAACCCAAACAGGTTTTACCCTCTGTATATCAGTGGTTGTCAAACTGTAGCATGCATCAGAGTCACCTGGTGAATTTGTTAAACCACAGATCGCCAGGCCCCAAAGTTTCTGACGCAGTAGATCAGGGGTGAGGCCAGAGAATATTCATTTCTAACAAATTTTCAGATGCTGCTGATGCTGCTGGTTCAGGAACCATATTTGGAAAACCACTGCTCTATTCCAAACTGCCTCCCAAGTTATTTATTCCTATCAGGTAAATCAAGTAGAGGTTAATATCCAGTGGCAGATGAAGAAAATGAGGGCCGAAAAGTGACACAACTTCTCCAAGTTCCCACAGCAAGTGTGGGATTCCAAGGTAGTGTGATTCCAAAGTCCTTATCATTATTTTTTTTAATAAACAGTTTCTTTTATTTTTATTTTTAAAAATATTTTATTTATTTGACATCGAAGGAGAGAGAGAGCACAAGCTGCGGGGGTGGCAGAGGGAGAGGGAGAAACAGGCTCCCCACTAAGCAGGGAGTGATGCAGGGACACTGGGATGATGACCTGAGCCCAAGGCAGGCGCTTAATCAACTGAGCCACCCAGATGCCCTGTCCATATCATTCTTGATAAACCTTGCTGCTGCAGATGATGATACACAGGCAAAAAACACAGAGGAACTCTGAGGCAGGGAAGAGAGAGGGTATTTGTCAGGAGGAGGTGAAGATAAGGTTAGAAAGGTTACCATCCAATTTGCTTCCCTGGAGGAACAGTCTATGCCAATGTTATTAACTTGCTCTGTGCCCTGAGCCAAGCCCCTTCCTCTGTCTGGACCCCAGCCCTCCGCAGGAGCCTTTCCAGCTTGAAGCACAGTGGGGGCGCCCCAAAGACAGGCAAGGAAGTAGAGGTTGAATTGAATCCTATTTCCGACTGCATTGCTCTGGCTGGAGGCCCAGGCCCGGCAGGTCAGGCGGGGACTCTGTGACATGTACTCACCGCTGAAACTCGGAGTCTGAGCAGGGTTGCCACCTGTCACGGCGTTTTCTTGATTTCGTGGGGAGGGAGGCTGGGAGCGCTGTGGACAATGCGGGACGGGCTTAGGGGATTGATTGGCCACAGCAGGAAGGTCAAGACGCCTCCACGGCTCACTACCACCTGCTAAGGGTCCGCAGGAGACCCGCAGAGGACGGAGCACTGGTGCCCCGAGTGACCTGGAGAACCACCCCAGCCCCCCAGCCTCCCACCCGCGCCGGCGCAGCTGCCCCGGACCTGTGGCCGCGCGCACGCTAGAGCCCCAGCCCCGGCCGCCCTGCTCGCCGAGGGGCGCGGAAGGCCTGGCGGGCTGCACGACCTTGAAGAAATCGCTCTATTTCTCTGGACCTCGTTTATAGAATAGATATATTAGTGCTTATCCTGAAATGACCCATAAGACTGCGAACATGCCTAGGGAAGGCATCGAGTCTTTAAAAAAATGCTTTTATTATTTTGTTTGCTTACAAACGTAGCATATCATTATAATAAAAATAAAGATGGAATACAAACACTGGAAGTTCCCTGTACATTATTCCCGTCCTTTCCAGCACTTAGCTAACTATTAACAGTTCTAAGGGGTGGTGGAAGGGGAAGTGGGCGGGTGGTTGGGGTGACTGGGTGACAGGCACTGAGGGGGCACTTGGCGGGATGAGCACTGGATGTTATTGCTCTATGTTGGCAAATCGAACTCCAATAAAAAAATACGGAAAAAAAAAAACTATTAACAGTTCAGGGTATCTTCCCTCGGGGTTCTTTTTTTTTTTTTTTTTTTTTTCTGTGAACCTACAGAAGGTTATTTTTTAAACAACAAAAAATTGTTATACTATAGAATGTTTTGGGTTTTGCTTAACAATGCACTTGAACATCTTTCAATGTTGAAATAGATCTATTTCATTCTTTTTAATGTCTACATTGAATTCAAATCCCCTAATCTTGGATATGTTATTTCTATTGTAACAACAGTGGCAACAACAAAAACTGTAGCAAATATTTACTTGTGTAGGAATTTCTATAGGATACATTCTTAGAATTTGAATTTCTAGGTCAAAAATATATGCACATTTTAACGACATCAAAAGCATAGTCAACAAAAAAAAAATAATCGTGGGAATACATCACACTAGAAATTGCACTGGGGCACTTGGCTGGCTCAGTCTGTAGAGCATGGGACTCTTTTTTTTTTAACTTTTTTTTTCTTAAAAAAAAAAAGAGCATGGGACTCTTGATCTCAGTCATGAGTTTGAGCCCCACGCTGGACATAGAAATTACTTAAAATAAATTTTTTAAAATATCTGCAATGCAAAGAAATCAACAGAATGAAAAGGTAATCTATGGAATAGGGAGGAATGTTTACAAACCCCATATCTGATAAAGTTAATCCTGGTGATTAACCCCTAATCCTCAAAGAGCCTGCTTCTCCCTCTGCTTATGTCTCTGCCTCTGTGTGTGTGTCTCTCATGAACAAATAATATCTTTTTAAAAAATTAAAAATAGAATTACCCTATGATCTATCAATCCCACTTCTGGCTATTTATCCAAAAGAGTTGAAATCAGCATCTTAAAGAGATATTAGCCTCCTCATGCTCATTGCAGCACTATTCATGGTAACCAAGATGTGGAACAATGTAAATTAAATGTCTTTGACAGGTGGACAGATAAAACACACTGGAATACTATCCAGACTTTTAAAATAATGAAACTCTTCAATATGCTACAACATGGATAAAACTTGAGGACAGGGGCACCTGGGTGGCTCAGTCGGTTAAGCGTCCCTCTTGATCTCAGCTCAGGTCTTGATCTCAGGGTCATGAGTTCAAGCTGTGTATTGGGTTCCATGCTGGGTGTGGAGCCAATTGAAAAAAAAAAAAAAAAAAAAGCAAACAACTTGAGGACATTGTGCTAAGTGAAATGAGCCAGTCACAGAAAGACAAGTACTGAGTAAGTCCACTCCTATGAGTTATCTAAAACAGTCAAATTCTTAGACTCAAATTGCAGAATGGTGGTTGCCAGGGGCTAGGGAGAAGGGGAAATAGGGAATTACTAATCAAGGGTATATAGTTTCTGTTAAGCAAGATGAATAGGCTCTAGGAATCTGTTTTACAACACTGTACATTGTACTGACAGTCGACAATAATGTATTGTATACTTAAAAATTTGTTGAGAGTAGATATCATGTTAAATGTACTTACCACAATAAAATAAAATGCAAGCAAGCAAACAAAAAAGGAAGTGGTTGCAGGATTTTGCATTCCCACCAGAAATGTATATAAGGGTTCCAGTTTTTAAACATTCTCATCAACACTTGGTATTATTTTGTTTATTATAGCCATTCTAATAGTTGTGTAGTGATTTGATATATCTGTGTGGATTTTTCTTTGCATTTTCACATGCTGGGTGTCTTTTTGTGTGCTTGTTGTCTATCCTTATGTCTTTGGTAAAACATCTACTCAAATACTTTGCCCGTTTTTATTATTTTTTATTTTTTTTAAATATTTTATTTATTTATGCATGAGAGACATATATATAGAGAGGCAGAGACACAGGCAGAGGGAGAAGCAGGCTCCATGCAGGGAGCCTGATGTGGGACCCGATCCCGGGTCTCCAGGATCCCACCCTGGGCTGAAGGCAGCGCTAAACCACTGAGCCACCGGGGGCTGCCCACTTTGCCCATTTTTAAAAACATTTCCTTCTTATTGTTGAATTGTAGAAATTCTCTATACGTTCAGGATACAAGTCCATTGTGGGATAGGCTTGCAAAATTTTCTCCCACCCCCAAAAGCATATAAAAGACATTAAAAAATTAATAAATATTATCAAATTGCTCTCTAAAGAGGAGGCATCAATTTACATTCCCACCAATAATATATTAGAAAGCCCATTTCTCAACATTCTTTTTTCTTTCAAAGCCATTTAGGTTTTGTTTTTTTTTTTAAGATTTTATTTATTTATATGAGAGAGAGCGAGAGCATCATGGGGTGAGCAGCAGAGGGAGAAGCAGACTCCCCACTGAGCAAGGAGCGAATGTGGCTCCAACCCAATCCTGAGACTCTGAGATCATGACCTGTGCTGAAGGCACACCCGTCTCTGCATTCTTTCAAACACAGGATGCCAATCTTTGTTGACTGAAGAGATAAAAAATGATTACTATCCTTTAATCATTAGGAGGAGCATCTCATCACATGTTTATTGACCAGTGTTTTCCCTTTTCCAAGAGGTGCATGTTTTTAAGCATCCAGGGAACGTTTGTTGAATGAATGAAGAATAAATGAGATAATGAACCTAAAGCACTAAACTCATAATTAATGATCAATTAATAATAGTTGACTCTAACTCCGGAGTCAGGAGTTGAGTGCTATAATGCTTTTCAATTCCTCCCTCCAAGATCCAGGATGGTTACTGTGAACTCTAGGATTCTAAGAGGGCTGGTTTCTCCTTCTGGTCCTCTCACTATGTGTTCAAGTAAATAATTTAATTTCTCTGACCTTCTATTTCTCTGTAACAGTCTAAACAATGTCTACAAGCTATATCATGCTTAATGAAAAGGAATATTAGATGAAAAATATGAGATTAATTCACAATAAGCACGTATTCAGGTATTACTTGAATAATTAATTTAAAAAGTAAATGTGCACATTTGTGGCCTGTCCCTCACTAAATTTAGCTATCTACATCACCCTCACCAAGCTTTGCTCTATTCTTTGTTTGTTTGGCTTGTTGGTTTTTTTTTCTTAATATTTATGTATTTACTTATTTATTTGAGAGAGAGAGAGCACAAGTGGGGGTATAGTAGGGGCAGACGGAGAAGGAGAAGCAGACTCCCTGGTGAGCAGGGGAGCCCAATGCAGGCTCCATCCCAGGACCCTGGAATCATGACCTGAGGTAAAGACAGACACTTTTTTTTTAAATAATAAATTTATTTTTTTATTGGTGTTCAATTTGCCAATATACAGAATAACATCCAGTGCTCATCCCGTCAAGTGCCCCCCGCAGTGCCCGCCACCCAGTCCCCCCACCCCCTGCCCTCCTCCCCTTCCACCACCCCTAGTTCATTTCCCAGAGTTAGGAGTTTCTCATGTTCAAAGACAGACACTTAACCAACCAAGTCAGCCCCACTTTGCCCTATTCTTGACCCTGTGACTGGCAAAAGGGATACAGAGTGCACAGTGTCACGGGGGACACAGACTTTCATGCCATTATGGGCATGACAAGAAACATTTTGGAAACAGGAATGACTCTGAGCCAGGCACTCTGCTAAGCACAACTGCATAGATGAACTTTTAGTCCTACTGACAACTACAAGAGATTTTCATTCACAGAAGAGAAATCAGGCTCATAATTGTGATTGGTTCAAGGTCACAATTTAGTAAACAGGGGACATGAATTCTTTTTTTTTTTTTTTTTGTTATTGGAGTTAGATTTGCCAACATATAGTATAACACCCAGTGCTCATCCCACCAAGTGCCCTCCTCAGTGCCTGTTACCCAGTCACTCCAACCCCCTGCCCACCTCACTTTCCACTACCCCTTGTTTATTTCCCAGAGTTAGGAGTCTCTCATGTTATGTCTCCCTCACTGATATTTCCCACTCATTTTCTCTCCTTTCCCCTTTATTCCCTTTCACTATTTTTTATATTCCCCGAATGAATGAAACCATATAATGTTTGTCCTTCTCCGATTAACTTACTTCACTCAGCATAATACCCTCCAGTTCCATCCACGTCTAAGCAAATGGTGGGTATTTGTCGTTTCTAATGGCTGAGTAATATTCCATTGTATACATAGACCACATCTCCTTTATCCATTCATCTTTCGATGGACACCCTGGCTCCTTCCACAGTTTGGCTATTGTGGCCATTGCTGCTATAAACATTGGGGTGCAGGGGGACATGAATTCTTATTAAGATCTGTCTATCCTCGGGGATCCCTGGGTGGCTCAGTGGTTTAGCACCTGCCTTTGGCCCAGGGCGCGATCCTGGAGTCCCGGGATCGAGTCCTGCGTCGGGCTCCCTGCATGGAATCTGCTTCTGCCTCTGCCTGTGTCTCTGCCCCCCCCCCCCCCCTCTCTCTCTCTCTCTCTCTCTGTCTCTCATGAATGAATAAATAATCTTTTTTAAAAGGAAGATAATAAGAATCCCTACTCAGTAGTGTCATAATGAGGGTCATAGTGAGAATTAAATTGGACTTTGTATCTTAGAATAGAATCTGGAACAAAGTTCAACACGGTTTAAGCGTTTGCTATATTGTAACAGAATCATTACAACCTCTGCAGCTGCCGTGCTGCGGTCATCATCTCCCCACAGCCATTCCTTTCTTAGGTCGTTCAGGTTGGGGACGGGAGGATGGGGGGTAGACCTGAGAGGAACGCACAGATGAACCAGGCTTCTCATTTCATTGCACTAGAACAGACTTACAAATATTGGTTTCTGCAAGCACACCTGGCCCAGAGTAGTTGCTCAGAATGCTTGCTGAATGAATAAACAAATGTCTTCCTACCAAACCGCAAGCTCTTTAAAGGCAGGTACTACTTCCTGGCTGTTGTATTACTGGGACCAAGGACGGTGAGGCACCCAGCAGGCACAGAGATCATCCAACAAAGGAATGAATGAAGAAATAAATAACTGCAGACAGAAAATCATTAAGGGCGCAAAGGCGGCGCAGAAGTAGTCCTGCAGGAAGGTTGTCGCCGGTTTGAGGGAAGGAGGGAGAGTAGCAAGAGATGCGGCGGCCTAAGGTCTTCAACGTCAGGTCGGCCGCGCTCCCGCCTCGGGAAAGGCTGAGCGGCCGCGCACTCGGCGGCAAGCCCCGCCCCCGCCCCGCCCCCGCCCCCGCTGCTCACGTGACCGCGCGGCGGGCGTGCGGAGCGGCGGGCTGGGCTCGGCCGGCGAGCAGGGGCCATGGCGGGCGTGGTGGACTTCCAGGACGAGGAGCAGGTGAAGTCCTTCCTGGAGAACATGGAGGTGGAGTGCAACTACCAGTGCTACCGCGAGAAGGACCCCGACGGTGAGTGCCGCCGGCGCAGGCTGCGGACACGCGGGGCGGGGGCCGCAGGGGTCGCGGGCCGCCTTTGCGGGAGGCCGGAGGGGCCCCGGCCCGGGGCTCGTGGGGTCGCGGGGGGCCCCTGCCGACCTGTGTGTGTCGGAGAGGAAGGGGGTGGGTTCGTCGAGGACTTGGGGGCTCGCAGCTGGGGCGGCACGTCAGTGAGCCCACGAAACTCCCTCTTCTTCTGGAGCTTACATGCTAGTGGGGGAGAATTGGACAGTAAACGTAAGGAGATGCATGGAATCGCGTGCTAGAAATGTCAGAGAGTAGTGCAGTGGGAACAAGGACGACCCTATGGGGCGTTGAGGACGGCGTGGCCACAGGGGTCATTGAGAAGGTGGCCTGTGAACAGAGCGGTGAGGACGGTCGGGAGACTTATGCTCGGCAGAGATAACAGCCGGTGCAAAGGCCCTGAGGCCTGAATGTGTGTGTCCCTTGTGTTCTGGAAACATTGAGTTGACTTGCGTGTGTTGGTGGCTGGGACGCCCAAGAGAGGCCGCCCAGAGCGGCCAGTACCTTTAGCTGGTTTTCTTCTTCCTACTTCATTTTTATACGGGGAAAAAATGGCACTGGCCTTCCCTTCTGATAGCCTGCAGCCTGTTTTCTAGATTAGGATGTAGCTATTTCTTGATGCTGACAGATTGACCAGGGTTGTTGTGCAGTGTGATGGCTGAGCCAGGGTGGCTCGGTCCTGGGAAGAGTGGGAGTCCCTAGGACCAGGACAGCGGGGAAGGACTTGTGGGCGAGGGCGAGGGCGGGGAGCGGGAGCAGAGGAGTCGGCTGAGTGAGGAGACGGCGGCCTTCTAGGTGCTGCCGAAGGCTGCGGTTAGAAATAAGGTTGAAGAGGGAACCCGGGCTGCAGTGTATCAGGTAAGGCATTTAGATTTCATTGTGTAGGCAGTGGAGAGCCTTAGGTGGGTTTTTTTTTTTTTTAAGATTTTATTTATTTATTCATGGGACCCAGAGAGAGAGAGAGGCAGAGACACAGGCAGAGGGAGAAGCAGGCTCCACGCAGGGAGCCCGACGTGGGACTCGATCCTGAGTCTCCAGGGTCAGCCCTGGGCTGAAGGCGGCGCTAAACCACTGAGCCACCCGCTGCCCGCGCTGCCCCCCTTAGGTGTTTTTGAGGAGAGACTTCGTGGTGCCGCCCGCAGGAGAGTGCGCTGGGTAGGGCCGCGGCGAGGAGGGCTGCAGCGCGTCCCGGAGCTGTCGGAGGCTGCAGTTCCTGTAGCTGCTATCCTTTGAAGCCTTCCTGACGCTCCCCAGAATTACTGAGATAGCTGCTTAACCCGACTGTTTGCATGCTCACTCCCTAAAAATCTGTTCTCTACCCTCAAACTGATAGTTACATTTTCATCTGTCCTATTAAATGCTATCTTATTCGATGTTTAAATGACAAGATAGCCCGTTTGTTGTTGTCAGCGCGGAGTGTACCCCCTCCAGCATTTTGTTCCATATTCATCCGGACATATACAAACATACTCTGGAATAACCTTTTAAAATGCAAATTGAATCATATCACTGCTCTTCTTAAAACCCTCCAGTGGTTTGCCTTTGACCTGCAATAAAATCCTAAGCCCTTCCTGTGTTCCACAACGCCCTGGTCCCTGCCTTTCTCTCCTCATTTCCTTTTTTTTTTTTTTTTTTTTTAAGATTTTATTCATTTATACCTGAGAGGCAGAGAGAGAGGCACAGGCAGAGGAAGAGACACAGGCAGAGGAAGAAGCAGGCTCCACGCAGGGAGCCCAATGCGGGACTCGATCCTAGAACCCCAGGATCACACCCTGAACTGAAGGCAGAAGCTCAACCACGGAGCCACCCCAGCGTCCCTCTCTCATTTCCTACCCGTTTCCATCTCCATCCACATTATTCCGTATTTGTACTAAGTTTATTCCCTCTTTGGGGCCTTTTAATTTATTGTTTCTTGTGCCTGAGACTTTCTGCCCCCTTCCATTTCATTATCTTTAAATAGCTAGTTCATTCTTGTTATTCACATTTAAACTTATACATGGTCCTTAGGCCCTCCTTGATTGCCCAGTTTATAGTAATTATTCCCCCAGCGTGCACAACAAACTATCTTATCCTGTTTATTTCAATCATATAACGTTTATTACTGTTGAAATGCGTCTTAAAAAAATAAATCTATCTTGCTCACCCATTTACTTATTTCTTCCCCCTCCTGTAGAATGTAATTTTTAGGAAAGCAAGTGACTGTATTCCTAGCATCTACAACAGTGTAAGGTATGCAGTTGCACATAGATGCTCAAACATTTGTTGAATGAAAGTGAATGAGATGAGTATTATTTGAGATGAAGAAGAAGGAACAGAGACAGAGGGGAGAGATATTGGGAGGAGGCTCACTGGGACTAGAGACTGCCAAAGAGAGTCTGTTTCTAACTCTTTTAGTAGCTTCTATTCCTAGTCTGTCTTTGGACTTCTCATTCTCAAGCCTGGCTGAGGAGTATAGTCATGGGAGCACCCCTTTCTTGCTACAACAGAGACTAGCCCATAGACCATTTTGGTTTCCAGTGTTTTATTGCTGAACTTCCTGGGAAGCCCCAACCAAAGGCAGCAAAGTTTCAATCATGGAATTCTGAGTCTTTGGCCTTGGGTGACAGGGAACAGAAGGGCTCCACCACAGTGGCTGGTGAGTGGCAGAGCCAATAGAGCGGCTGTGGTCTCTCCAGCCTGTATGTGGCTCAGTCCCTGGCTGAGGGCAGATGACACCATTTGTAGGAATGGCTGGACACCACTTGCATTCTTTGTGGTGAGATCACCTTGCCACACCTCAGGAGAACAGAGGCTGGTCCTAAATGAAAGACACACTCTGGCCTGCCACACCTCAGCCCTCCCCACTGCTGTGCAGCAGCACCAGACATGAAAAGCAGCTCTTGCCTTTTCCTCACAGGATGCTATCGCCTGGTGGACTATTTGGAAGGGATCCAGAAGAATTTTGAGGAGGCTGCCAAGGTGCTGAAGTTCAACTGTGAAGAGAACAAACACAGCGATAGCTGCTACAAACTGGGGGCCTATTATGTGACGGGGAAAGGTAAGGAGGCGCCTGCTTTCTTTGGTCATTATCATGGATAGTAATGCTGGCATCACATCCTGTTCTTCATGCCGTGCCCTCTTCTCGGAAGGGTCCTCACAGGCCCTGGAGAAGCACTTTATAGGAAGATTTGGAGAGTTCTACAGAGGGATAGAGGGAAGAGCACAGCCTTCCAAGTCAGGCAGACCTTGGGAAACGCTATTAACAGTAGTAGGACATTGAGCCAATCGCTTTAACTGTGCCTCCGTTATACATGTAAGATGGAGAAAAATACCACGTGCTTCATAGGGCTGGTGTGAGGATTAAATAAGGTAATGCAGATAAAGGCACCAGCATGTGCACAGAGCAAGGGACCAATCATTATTTCACTACCATCTTATCATTTTGCCTCATGCCCTCATTGCAGTTATCACTGGAGTAGTGAGTAGAGTTTAAATTATCACTAAATAAGAACTTATTCCAACAAACTTATGTCACATAGTTTCCATAGGTCAGGAATTTGGGCTTGGCTTACCTATATGCCTCAGGTCTCTAATGAGGTTGCAGTTAAGACATTAACCAGGGAGCTAGAGCTATAGTCATTTGAAGGTTTGACTGGAGCTGGAGTTTCCAATTCTTTTTTTTTTTTTTTAAAGATTTTTATTTATTTATTCATGAGAGACAGAGGGAGGGAGGGAGGAGGGACACAGGCAGCGGGAGAAGCAGGCTCCATGCAGGGAGCCCGAAGTGGGACTCCATCCTGGGTCTCCAGGATCACGCCCTGAGCTGAAGGTGGGCACATAACCACTGAAACACCCAGGCATCCCTGGAGTTTCCAATTCTAAGATGGTTCAGTCACATGGCTTGTTAGGAAAAGCCTTTCCAGCTATTATCGGGAGACCTCAGTTCCATATGAGAGGGATCTCTCTGTTGGCTGCTTGTGTGTCATTATGGCACAACATCTGGTTTCCTCCATAATGAGTGATCTAAAAGAGAGAGCATGATAGAATCCAGCGTGTCTTTTATGACCTACCCTTAGAAGTCACATGTTTTTCATTTCTATCACAATCTATTTGTTAGAAGTGAATCAGTAAGTCTAGCTCACACTAATAGAGAACTAACATCCTACCTCTTGAAGGAAGGGATATCAAAGAACTTATGGGCATATTACAAAAACACCACAAATAGGAAATATGATCTTTGACAGGCAGCTATTTTTTTGTTCACTACAGTATGAGCTTCTTGAGAATTATCACTCGTTCCCAGTGCCCAGCGAAGCCTGGTTAGGATATTCAGTGAGAACTTCATGAAGAGTATGTTGTTTTAATTCTCTAGAGTTGTGTGAACTATTCCTGCTTTCACATAAGATGTGGGATCTATGGTAGTCTCTATTTTGAAGTTTAGCATTAACAGGAATATCAGCTTCCCTTGATGGAGCAGAGATACATTTTTTTGACCTAGTAGTTCTACTAGTATCCTATCCTAAGGAAATGACTGAAAATGCAAATAAAAGTTAATGTGAGGGACATCTGGGTAGCTCGGTCAGTTAAGCATCTACCTTGTGATTTCAGCTGAAGTCATGATCTCATGGGTTGTGAGATGGAGCCCCATGTGCGGCTCCACACTCAGTGGAGAGTCTGCTTGGAATTCTCTCTCTCCCTCTGCCCCTCCCCTGACTTGCGTACATGCACTCTTTCTCTCAAATAAATATGTGTATATATATATATATATATTCATATATATATATATATTCATATATATATTCATATATATATTCATATATATATATTCATATATATATATTCATATATATATATATGAATCTTAAAGGGGCACGTGGGTGGTTCAGTCAGTTAAGTGTCTGCCATCAGCTTAGGTCAACGTGGAAAGATGCCCTGGTCTTACTTATCTAGCAAAATTTTATTTTCATTGACTTACAATTTACAAGTAATACATAACTGCATTATATTAATGATTTAAAAAACCCCAAAACCTGTGTGCCAACAGTAGTAGCTTCATTAAATTATGTTATGTCCCCTGGATGGAATGTTATTTAGCCCATTAAAAAATAATGTTCCTAGAGAATTTTTGTAGCTATGGGGAAAAACGAAATATGATATATATATATTTTTTAGTGAAGAAAGCCAAATACAAATTTATATATATGGTGTGAACTCACCTATATGATGCAGCATGCAAAACCAAAAATATTCTAGCTATTAAGTCTCTGGATTTGTGTCTTGGTAAAGTATTGGGTTTTTTGTCTTTATTCCTTTTTTTTTTTTTTTTTAATCTCCACACCCAACTTGGGACTCAAATTCACAAAAATGAGATCAAGAGTCACATGCTCTATGACTGAGCCAGCCAGGCCTCCCCACCCCCCTCCCTGCCTTTCTAAAAGTAATGTTTATACCATATTTTACGGTATTTCTTACAAGGACTTTGAGATCCTCATTGAAGTAGGGAAAACAAAAGTGGCTCTACAGTGATTTTCTCTTCTAAGACAAATTTATGTGATTACTGGTTGTACATTGAAGACTTTTTTCCTTCTTAAATGTTCCTTTATTGAGCACACTGTTACTACCTTCAGCGAAACAATGAATTAGATATGGACCAGGAGCAGGAAAGGACACCAATACCTGTTACACCTGGGAAAGCTTGATAAGCATCTTCAAAGAGACATATACAGTCCTGTGGGGGTTCAGTGCTGGAAGTGTGTGTTCAGTGCTGACGCAGGGTACTGTCACAGAGTAAGCATAGGCAGCATTGAAACTGAGACTTGAAGGACAGAGTGGAGTTTGTTTGGTGGAGATGGAATAGAGTCGTCTCAGGCAGAGACTGTGTCAAGGTGAAAGAACACAGAGTGTTTAGAGATTGGTAGTTAATCCTGTTAAACCGACATTCTTAAATAAATTTCTCTAGCTATTCAAACCATAGCAGTCACAGAAGATTCTGTAGCTGATCTTTGCTACTTAAGCCCTTTAGGAGTGCTGTTTAGCAAATCTTGGACCCTGACATGTCTAAAAGCCAAAACTGTGAGGCACCTGGGTGGCTTACTTGCTTAAGCATCTGACTCTTGATTTTGGCCCAGGTCATGATCTCAGGGTTGTGAGATCAAGCCCCATGTCAGGCTCCACGCTCAGTGGGGAGTTTACTTGATTCTCTTTCCTCTGTCATTCTCCTCTGCCACTTGCCCCCACTCTCATGCATGTTCTCTCGCAAATAAATAAATATTTAAAAAATAAGAAAATAATGAACTCCTGGGTGGTGCAGACTCTTGATTTTGGCTCAGGTGGTGATCTCCTGGGTCTCAGGATTGAGCCCCATGTTGGGCTTCATGCTTAGCATGGAGTCTGCTTAGGTTTCTCTCTCCCATGTGGTGGCTTAGTCAGTTGGGCATCCAACTCTTGGTTTTAGCTTAGGTCATGATCTCCAGGTTGTGGGATCAAGCCCCATGTCAAGCTATGTACTGTATGTGGGGCCTGCTTGGGATTCTCTCTCCCTCTGCCTGTGTTCCTCCCTGTCCACTCTCTCTTTCTGTGTCTAATATAAATAAATAAATATTTTATAAATAAATAAGTAAATAAATGCCAAAACTGTTGACTTCCTCTGCCTAGTTCTGATCCAAAAATTTTCCACTCTTTTTGCTTTTGCCTTCTTTTCCTTAAAAAAAAAAAAAAAAAACCCACCTAGTGTCTTTTCTTGACACAGACTGGTTACTAAGGTAGCTCGGGGTAAGGGAAAGAGTCTGAGGCCAAAGAACCCACTTTTAGAAGGTGTAACATCAAGCAAGACATTTTCCTTCCCTGAGCCACAAATTCTTTGTTGACAAAATTAGGGTAATTCAGTCTGCTCATACCTTCCTTTCTGAACATCAAATGAGAACAGATGTGGCTGCTTTGTTAAATTGTAAAACGTTCTGGGTGGCTCAGTTGGTTAATCATCTGACTTCCACTAACATCCTGATCTCAGAGTCAGAGTTGGGCTCTGCCCTCAAAGAGGGAGTTTACTTGTTTACTTGTTCTCCCTTTTCCTCTGCCCCTCCCCCTGCTGTGCTCTCTCCCTCTGTCTCTCAAAAAAATAAGTAAAATCTTTAAAAAAAAATTGTAAAACATTCTATCAATGTGAACAGGTCTGACAGTTTGGTTGCTGCAAAAGTTACTTTGGATTGTATACCTAGGGTGTACATACGTAAGGAATGTTTTGGCCAAATGTTTTCATACACGAAATCAGCCTTGAACTATTTTTTGAAGAAATCTAAATGTCCTATGAAAAGAAATAGTAGTTAACTCTGACACACAATTCTTTGAGGAAATATTATGCAGCCAATAAAACAGAAATTAGGAAGGGTTTCTAACAGGGAGTGAAGAAGGCTCATGGTTACCTGTGAAAACAAGACCAAATTGGGGTGCGTGGGTGGCTCAGTCGGTAGAGCATGGGACCCTCATCTTGGGATTGTGGGTTCAAGCCGCGTGTTGGGTGTAGAGATTATTTAAAACAAAAAAGCAAAACCAAACTACATAGCTAAGAGGAAATACACCAAAAATGAAGTAGTGGTAATCTTTAGGTGGTGCTAACAATGGATGATTTTTGTTTCTCTTCTATTTGATTAAGAACCCTCAATTTGGGGGCACCTGGTGGCTCAGTCGTTTGGACATCTGACTCTTGGTTTTGGCCCAGGTCATGATCTTGGGGTTGTGGGATCAAGCCCCATGTCGGGCTCTGTGTTGGGCATAGAGCCTCTTGGGATTCTGTCTCCCTCTGCACCTCGCCCCGCTGCTCGTGTGTGCTGTCTCTTTCTCTCAAAGAAAAAAAAGTCCTCTATTTGCTCTTCTAAAAAGTGGAATTACTTTAGAGGACAAGATGAAAGTTCAGATTAAGTTGATGATAATCCAAACAAATCTTTAATCTAGACCATTCTTATATGCTTCAGACTACTCATAGCTGATGTTTATTAGACATTCCTACCTGGAGTTCTCATTGGCATCTCAAACTTAACAAATCAAATATGGAATTCTTTTTTAAGATTTTGTTTATTTATTCATGAGAGACACACAGATTGAGAGAGAGAGAGAGAGGCAGAGACACAGGCAGAGGGAGAAGCAGGCTCCATGCAATGAGCCTGACATGGGACTCGATCCTGGGTCTCCAGGATCAGGCCCTGGGCTGAACGTGGCGCTAAACCGCTGAGCTACCTGGGCGGCCCCCAAATATGGAATTCTTAATTGTTTTCTTCTCCCCCACCCCCAATATATTATGTCCCTGTTATCTTCCAAGAGATACCCTTAGCAAGTGTTATCTCTCTCTGAGGTAACCTAATAGCTCAGGGCCAGCTTATCGCCAAAATATGTCTCAAATCTGTCCTATCTCTCTCCCTCTCCTCTTACCATTTTTTTTTTTATTGGAGTTCAATTTGCCAAAATACAGCATATCACCCAGTGCTCATCCCGTCAAGGCCCCCCCTCAGTGCCCATCACCCAGTCACCCCATTCCTCCACCCACCTTCCTTTCCACCACCCCTTGTTCGTTTCCCAGAGTTAGGTGTCTCTCATGTTGTCACCCTCACTGATATTTTCACTTATTTTCTCTCCTTTCCCCTTTATTCCCTTTCACTATTTTTTATATGTCCTCTTACCATTCTTAGGCAAGCCACTCTCCTCTCCTCCTTGGATTACAGTTAGGAGATTAATGCAAATCCCTGATCCTCTTTCCATAAGGCAACTAAAATGAACTTTTAAGAATATAAACCATGGACACCTCTTGGTACTGAACATAGTGGATGTGTTTGAAGGCAGCCAACCCACAGCCTATACTTTCTGTGGAAGTCTGAGCTGGCCTTTCTCCCGTTGTGTCATAACCAAGTCTACCAACAACAGTCCCAATTCACCAGCTGCCCACCTTAACAGATTCAAGAACAAGGGGAAAGACAGTATAAAAATGAGGTGTTGCTTAGTAGAAGTTAAGGGGGACCTGAGAAAAGCTAAGAAGGAAGACTTTGCTGAAAAAGAAATGTAAGTTCATTTCTTGATAATGCTACTTCTCCACTGCAGGAAAACTATGACAACCAGGCATTGTAAATTGGTCTGTTGATAACATTGTCAAAGACAATAAATAGCAACAATTTGGAAAGCCACCTGCAGGCTACTCAAGATGCTAAGAAACTGCTTTCTGGGGAAACACAGCCCATATAGACATAATCTGGGCTGGTTTGATTCTAAAATTTGCATCCTTTTGGGGCAGAACTATTCATAGTCCCATTCAATTGAATCTGCTTGAACCCTCACTGACATTGCTTCTGGGTTATCAGACAGACCAAGGCTGTGGGAGATAGAGGTGCTATCCTAGCATTCATTTCTCCATTGACATCTTCCCTTGCTCACATAAGTGAACATGCTGTATGAGCTCTAGGAAACATTGTACAAAATAGTTCAGTTTTCTGAGACTTGGTTATCAAATATGTTGCATTTGACCCACTGTTGGCCCTTCTTGCAGTTCCTGATATGTCATCTTTAGCATGTGGTTACTTAGAAAAGCTTATCTGGATACTTTCAAATTTTTGTTGCAGCAAGGATCCTGCACTTCTCTAGATGCTATTGAGCAAATTCTTCCTACTTTAGTTCATCTCCTGCATTGTAGTGACCCAGAAGTATTAGCAGATACTAATGTTAGAACCATTTCTTACTATACTCATGGTCCAAATGAACAGATTGAAACGGTTGTGAAAAGAGGAGTTGTGCCCTAAAATGTGAAGCTTCGAAGAGCTACTAAATTGCTAATTGTGACCTCTGTGCTAAAAGCCATAGGAAGTATTATCACTGGGACAGATGAACACACTTGTGTTGTAATAGGTGTTGGAGCACTTGCCATCTTTTCCAGCTTGTAATGAGTCCCCAAACTAATACTCAGAAGAAAGCAATGTGGACGGTGTGAAAGATGACATCTGGCTTCTAGGACCAGACACAGTAAGTTGTGAATCAAGGATTAATTCCATTTCTCATTGGCATTCTAAGGAAGACTTTAAGACACAAAAGGAAGGAGCCCCTGGGTGGCTGTCTCTTGGTTTTGGCTCAGATCGTGATCTCAGGGTCATCAGATCAGATCTCAAATGGGGCTCCACATTTAGCATGGACTCCACCTGGGATTCTGTCCCTCTCCCCTAACTCACTTTCTTTCTCTCTAAAATAAGTAAACAAAATCTTTAAAAAATAAAAAAAAAGGCACAAAAGGAAGCTGTATGGGCTGTGACCAACTATACAACCACTGAGCCACCCAGGCTGCCCATTTAGATATCTTTCAAGCTGCTAAGAAACTAGGTGAGATCGAGAAACTTAGTGTAATGATTGAAGAATGTGGTGGTTTGAACAAAATTATAGCTCTACAAAACAATGACAATGAGTTGTATGCAAAGCTTCATTAAGCTTGATTGAGAAGTATTTTTCTGTAGAGGAAGAAGATCAAAATGTGCCAGAAACTACCTCTGAGGGGATCCCTCGGTGGCTCAGCAGTTTAGCTCCTGCCTTTGGCCCAGGGCGCGATCCTGGAGTCCCGGGATCGAGCTCCACGTTGGGCTCCCTGCATGGAGCCTGCTTCTCCCTCTGCCTGTGTCTCTGCCTCTCCCTGTCTCTCATGAATAAATAAATTTTTAAAAAATCATACATTGTGTGGTTGTTAAATATATGTTTCATTAGACTCTAAGATGCACGAGGCTAGGGACAGTGTCTGTTTATTGTCCAGAACCTAATACAGTAGTTGGCAAATAATTTGTATTCATTATACATTGAAATTAACGAACATTGAGCAAAGTGCTTATAACATCACATGTTCTTGCTGTAACCCATGAGGTAGCTATTATAATCTCCTTTTTACCTCCTTTAGGGGTATCCTGTCTCAGAAGATATCATTTGAACAAAAAATTCCAAGGCTAAAGGAACTGGAACGTTTGTGCATCATACTGGGCCACCTTCCTTTCGTGCTGCCTTAGCTCAAAATATATGAACTTTATTCAGCAATTATTCTCTCACTTTGGCCTGAGACATTCAAGTTCTGCCCTGGCTTGGGTTTATTTTCTTTTCCCCTTTCCTTCCCCCCAGGTGGACTAACCCAGGACCTGAAAGCTGCCTCCAGTTGCTTTCTGATGGCGTGTGAGAAGCCTGGAAAGAAGTCTGTGGAGGCATGTCACAATGTCGGTCTCCTGGCACATGATGGACAGGTCAATGAGGACGGCCAGCCTGACCTGGAGAAGGCTAGAGACTACTACACAAGGGCCTGTGAAGGCCACTATGCCTCCAGCTGCTTCAATCTCAGTGCCATGTTCCTGCAGGGTGCCCCTGGCTTTCCTAAGGACATGGGCCTGGCATGTAAATACTCAATGAAAGCCTGTGACCTGGGCCATGTCTGGGCCTGTGCCAATGCCAGCCGCATGTACAGGCTAGGGGATGGTGTAGATAAAGATGAGGCCAAGGCCGAGGTACTAAAAGATCGGGCCCGGCAGCTGCACAAAGAACAGCAGAAAAATGTCCAGCCTTTGACCTTTGGGTAGTGTGGGCTATATTTCTAGGCAACAGACCGCTTGAGGCTGGCACCTCCTATGTCTTCTGCAGCCCTTGAAGGTTAACCTGCTGGAGCAGGAAGACTTGGGACTTAATGTCAGTAGCTCTGGTTACAGAAGACCCATTGCCCCAGAGTGTCACCTACTGGGTTGTAGCCTAAAATGTTTATTTCAGTCAGTATGCTTTTTCTCCGTTGTGTTCTGTGAAGACACACACATTTATGGGATTTTCACTCTCAAAGTCTTACAGCTCAGTGAGAAACAGCAACCTAGAGAGCCCTAGAGATTGTGGGGGGTATGGAGGGGAGAAAAAAAGCTGGAAGTTGGAAAAATCAGCAGCCACTGGTGCCTGAGGGAATCAGATGTTAGTATTATTATTTTAGTTGGGAGGGCTTGAAAATCAAAGTATCTTGATTTACATAATAGAGGGCTTGAGGCGCTAAGAACAAGTCAAATAGTCACGACTGCCACCCTCTGGCTTCTGTAATCATTGGTGTCAGCTTCCTTTTTGCCTTTAGTCAGATCCTCAGCAAATTCATAGAGATTGGGAGGGATGTGCAACATAAAAGTTAGCGGTAGTTTGTGTCAGGATTGCCAAAGAGGATGAAATACAAGCCTTCCCTTAGTTTTGCAATATGCAGTTGACGGCATCTCCAGTCCACTTCCCTGGCATTGCTCATCAACCTGAAGGATGATTCCCAAGGCAGCTTCCACTAGGGATTTGTAAGCAAGGGTTTTGTGACACATTTTGTCCCTTGGAACTGAGCCTTTTTAACTGTCCCTGTGAATAAACTATTTTGATCGATTAGTCGTCTGTATTATTAGTTTCTCTCCAGATTCTCTGGATAGGGTGGAGATTATGTTCTTCATGGTTCTGCTTTTTCTTTTAAACATTTGCTTTTTAAATTAACGTCCTAACATGTCACTAGGGGGCGATCTTGTCATTTTCCTGCAATAACAGGTCTGATCTCACCACCACCTACTATTTCCCCGGCTTCCAGTTGTGCAGCTGTCCTAGGAGGAAGGCTTGCTGTGTGGATGAAGGTTTGTAAGCACAGCCTGCCAGCTTCTCAAGTTGGTAGAAGAGAGGGACTTTCCCAGGAGCGGACAAGAAGTTTTAAAAAGTGAGTTTATGTTTTAAATGTGAAGTAGTGTAATGTTTAAAATACTCTCTGTAAGCCAATAAACATGATGCTCAGCATCACTACTAATTAGGGAAATGCAAATCAAAAGCACAATGAGATAATTACCCCACACCTGTCAGGATGGCTGTTATGTGTGTATATATATATTTTTAAAAGCATTGGCAAAGATGGGGAGAAATTAGAACCTTATACATTGTTGGTGGGAGTGTAAAAACATATAGCCACTATGGGAAACAATATAGTGGTTCCTCAAAAAATTAAACATAGAATGGCCATAGGACCCAACAGTTCCATTTATGGGTACACCTATGTTCATAGCAGCATTCACAATTGCCAAAAGGCAGAAGCAATCCAAAGATCTATCAGTGGGTGAGTGGATAAACAGTATGTTTATACATACAATGAAATATCACTCGGCCTTAAAAGGAAGGAAAATCTGACACATGCTATAACTTGGATGAACCTAAAAGACACACTAAGGGAAATACCCATCACAAAAAGACATAGTGTGTGATTACATTTACACAAGGTGTCTAAACTCAGAGTAGATAGAATGGTGGTTGCCACAGGCTAGGGGGAGGGGAAAATGCAGATTTATTTAATGGGTATAGAGTTTGAATTTTGCAAGATGAAAAAGTTCTGGAAATTACTTGCACAAAAATGCGAAGGTTTTTTTTTTTTTTCCTAAAGATTTTATTTATTCATGAGAGACAGAGAAGTAGAGACACAGGCAGAGGGAGAAGCAGGCTCCATGCAGGGAGCCCAATGTGGGACTTGATCCCAGGACTCCAGGATCATGCCCTGAGCCAAAGGCAAACAGATGCTCAACCGCTGAGCCACTCAGGCTCCCGAAAATGTGAAAGTTCTTAACACTACTGAACTGTGCATTTAAAAATGATTAAGATGGTAAATTTAATGTATATTTTACCACAATTTTTAAAAATGTAAACATTGAATTTTTTTTTTTAATGCAAGGTTTGAAGTTTTTGTTTATAAAAGGAGTATGTTTTCATGAAATACAACATGGATTGGGACATGGCAGAGAAAACAGTTCATGCAGTCCTGTACAACCTGCTAGCATTCTTTGGCTAGAATGCACCACCAATGTGGTGCTTAATACTTTTCAAAGAATCACATCTTTTCAATTAAATCATTAGTTTTGTAATTTTGAAGAGTTAATTTGATTTTTGGTGGCAGATGTGCTGGGTTATTTTTTTATGGAGCAGTTCCTGCCTGGGACCCAAGGTGCCTGCCTTCTTTGGATCACATATTGAGATGGGACTGGAAACAATGGTTTAGCATTAACAGTTTCAAAATGTAACATTTCACAAAAGTTATTAAAATGTAAAGACTAATAATTTACTGTCCAGAAAGGTTGCTCTGGGAAGGAATGGGTAAGAGCCAGCATGGTTGAGTTTTTCACTTGTGCAGCCTTTGAGACAAGGTTTGAAAGTGGGTTTTCAGATTCTAGTCACAGCAAGCGACTCATTACTGTGTCCTCTGGCTAGCAGGCATTTGAATCATCATTAGCAACTACTTCTGATGTTTTTCCTCGGTGCCAGGCTTGGGCTGGATAGTCTAATGAAGAAGTTGTTTCATAATTGACTAGTGGTTTGTGTTCTCATTAGTGTTCTCACTAAAATTTCACAGTGCAGTGCTCAGCGTTATGAGAAGGGGAAGCAAGAGTCTCAGAGAAGGAAGGGAAGACCGGAGGGTCTGGTGATTGGGATTTTATCTTGTGGGTCATGCAGAGTCACTGAAGGGTTAGGGGCAGGAAATTAGATCACCCTAGTGGAGAAGGTAGACTGGAGAGCAATGTGGGGGTGGGAAGATGGTGGAATCAAGCTTGGGGTTAAAAAAAGAACCCAAACTCCTAGCCTGGGCACTTGGGTGGGCAGAGAGTGCCATTCATATGGATTTGGAGCCTGTGAATGGGGATGGGGACAAAAACTTTTTTTGAACTGTTTGGTTAAAATTTTGAACTGTTTGGTTTCTTAATTTAGAAATTTCATTTTAATTTGTTGAAGTTTTATGAAATTGCTATCATAAATAAATAAAAATTAACTATCATAAATAAAAATTAAAAAAATAAAATCTTTTCCCCTCTCTCTCATTTAAAATAAATAAATTAAAATCTTTTCCCCTATCTCTTTTTAAAATAAATTTTTTTCTTTTTTTTTTAAATTTTTTTCTTAATTTATTTATGATAGTCACAGAGAGAGAGAGAGAGAGAGACAGAGGCACAGGCAGAGGGAGAAGCAGGCTCCATGCACCGGGAGCCCGATGTGGGACTCGATCCCGGGTCTCCAGGATCACGCCCTGGGCCAAAGGCAGGCGCCAAACTGCTGTGCCACCCAGGGATCCCAAAATAAATAAATCTTAGGAAAAAAAAAAATTCTCTCCCTCTGCCTCTCGCCAGCTTTCTCTCTCCCTCTCTTAAAAAAAAAAAAAAAAAATTGAGAGGTAACATGGGAGAGGGACAATGCCTAGATTTCAGATGCTACAGATATGGGCAACTCTGGATTCGTCAAAGGCATACTAAGCATGAGTGATTAGGGCACCTAACAAAGAATGAGAAAATATAAATTAATGCAATTATTTTTATATTTTGTATTTTATTTGTACATCTATTATGTACAAATCACTTTGTAGGGAAAAGTGAAAACTTTTTTCACTTCCTGACATTGATTTTACACTTTAGATTTCTCATTTTAAATTCTTTATTAGGGGACGCCTGGGTGGCTCAGCAGTTGGGCATCTGCCTTAGGCTCAGGGCGTGATCCCAGAGTCCCAGGATCGAGTCCCACATCATGTTCCCCTCATGGAGCCTGCTTCTCCACTTCTTATGTCTCTGCCTCTCTGTGTGTCTCTCATGAGACAATTAAATAAATTATAAATAAATACATTCTTTATTAGTATTGGCAGGATGGGGGTACTAGTCTTTTGCAAGTTCTTCCGTCTAAAGGTGTTTTGTTTTGTTTTTAAGATTTTTTAATTTGTTCATTTGAGAGCACAAGCAGAGGGAGAGGCAAAGTAGACCAGGACCTGGAGATCACGACCCGAGCTGAAGGCAGAGAGTTAACTATCTGAGCCACCCAGGTGCCCCGTTAGGTCTAAAGGTCTTAATCTGGATTCTGATCTGGATTTTTGCCTTTTATTGACTTTGTGACCTTGCACAAGTTATCTGACTTCTGAGTCTTGGTTTTGTCACCTATCACATGGGGATAGCAATGCCTTCTAGGGTTGTTAGGAGAATTAAATAGGAGCTCTCTTTTTTTTCTTTTAAAGATTTAGTGTGCACAAGCAGGGGGAATGGCAGGAAGAGGGAGAAGCAGGCTCCCCGCTGAGCATACCCATGCAGAGCTGGATCCCAGGACTCTGTCATTATGACCTGAGCTGAAGGCAGATGCTCAAACAGCTGAGCTACGCAGGTGACCCTAAATAGGCGCTCTTATCAAAGAATGAAAAATTTTAAAGATTTTTATGGGACCATATTTTATAATTAGATAATTGTTTTCTTTCCATGTGGCAGTGTTAACTTGTGAGGGAGTCTAGCTTTTAAGACAGCCTGCCTTTGCTGCCATTCTTTTAATATCCAGGGAGCTGATGGTGAGGCTCTCCAGAGGTATTCAGGGCATAACACAGCTGCTGGAGACGGGCCTGGAGAAGAGGTGGGGGTGGGGCCTGCCTCCTGCCTCCTCCTCCTCCTCTATTGCCCCAGTGGAGAGTCAGTGAGAAGACTTGCACCTGCTGGGATCCAGAGTGGAAACTATTCCCAGCTGGTGACCCTCCCCAGGCTTAAGGAATGGTGATTGTATTACAGTTTATAAATCAGGCCTCCCCACTGTCTAAAGGGGAAAGGCCAAAATTCTTTGCCTAACATATAAGTCTCCCACCCCCATGATACAGTCCCTGCCTCCATATTTAGCTCCATCTTCTTCCTAGCTTGGGAGCTGCTTGTAGTCTCTGTACTACTGCCAAACAAAAAAAGAAAAAAAGAAAAATGAAAGAAAAAAGTGACAACAAAACACCCAGGCTGTTTCTTATTGCCATGCTTTTATGATCCTGGCTGATCTCTCTGGAATGCCCTTTTACCTTCTATTTTTTATTTTTATTTATTTTATCACCCCTTCCAAGTCCTGATCCCCACCCCTGACTGCCCGACACTGAGGATGGAGAGCAAGGGTCCCTGCCTCATTCTACCCTCTAAGTAGAATACTCTTCATCTTTAACAGTCTGGAAACATTCCCTTCATCACTTAGACTGGTTAAAGGCTTTCTCTGCCCTGAATTTCATCCGTCACGGTGCTGATCACTGTATTATCAGCCGTGTGTTGATGGTCTCCGCTTTTCACAAGACTATGAGTTCCTGGAGAATAGGGACTTGATTGGCCTCATCTCTATCCTCAGTGCCCAGAATGAGGCTGGGCACATGCTAGACCATCTCAGCTGCTTGCTGAGATGAACAGCACAGTGGGCACCCAAGCATTCTCTGACCACAAATCAGGCCCAGGCTCATCTTTGTATCTAGGAACTGGTGTAAGCCACAGGGGTGTACTGTTTTTGAAGCTGCTTATCAAGAAAAGTTCCTGTCTAAGCTGGAATTGACACATGATAGCTTAGTACTTTTGGGGGGGCTGTGTTCAGGAGGGTGTCTTTTTGTTTTCTTTATTTTCTTTATTTTTTTTTAAGACTTCTTATTTTAGAGCACAAGCAGGAGGGGCAGAGAGAGGGAGAGAGAATCCCAAGCAGACTCCCTGCTGAGCACAGAGCCCAAAATGGGGCTCAATCCCGAGATCATGACCTGAGAGGAAAATCAAGAGTCAGTCAACTGACTCAGCCACCCAGCCACCCCAAAGATCTGGATTTTAAATAAGTAAAGCCCAGGAGTTTCTTGCACATACTAAAGCAGATGATCCACTCACGTAGTTTATAGTCCTAGCTCCTTGGTTTGGCACTACAACCCTCTGGAGTCTGGGCTCCACAGCTTCAGGGCTTTGTTTTGTTTTGTTTAAGGTTTCATTTATTTATTTGACAGAGGGAAAGCACAAGCAGGGGGAGCAGCAGAGGGAGGAGGGGAAGCAGGCTTTCCATGGAGCAGGGAGCTGGATGTGGGGCTCCATCTTCCATGACCTGGGACTGTGACCTGAGCTGAATGCAGACGCTTAACCAACTGAGCACCCAAGTGCCCTTTCAGCTTTTTATGCAGCAGTTCCACCAAAACATCTGCTATCTTTCCCCCCTTGATACAATCCTAGGCCATTCCTAATAGTCCTTCAAAACTCAGCCCAAACATCACTACCTCCAGGAAACCCTCCTTGATCCCCAAGGTCTGTGGTGCTCTGACAATGCTTGTACTTCTCGTTTTTTTTCACTGGGTTTGGGACAGATTATAAGTGCTTCAGGGGTACAGGGATTATATCTGACTCATCACTATTGCCAGTCCCTACTCAAAATCTAGTATAGATAAGGTACATAAAAAATCTTTACTAAAGGAAGGGGAAGGGACTCTGGGGCACAAATTCTATCATTCAGTGGATCCATTGAACACTGAAAAGGTAGCAATTTGGAGAAGAATATGGATTTAAATAATTTCTCTGCCATATATAAATGTGTTATGCTACCTCTCTGAGCCTCTTTTGCCTTATCATTGAAGTAGGAATAATGTTTACTTTTCAGGACTAATGTGAAGGCTGACGAGTTAAATGAGATAAAGTAAGGGACATGCTTAATTCAATGCCCGGCATATTATAATTGTGTAATAAATCACTGGAAGACTATTTTCTGGAAGTGGAGCCAGACTTGTTCTGTACAGTTCCAGAGAGCAAAACTAGTCCTGGTGGATGGAAGCCTCAGGAGGAGGTGAGCTTCCTATCAGAAGGTTATGCAAACCAAGAGGAGATGCCCACCTGTCACGGTGGTTGGAGAAGAAACAGATTCCTCATGAAGATTGGGGTCAGGGTTGAGTGTGGTGAAAGATGGGAGCCCTATAAGGCATTTCCATTCAGTGCCCTCCATAATTCATTACCCATTCATTTTTTTAAGATTTTATTTATTTATTCATGAGAGACACAGAGGCAGAGGGAGAAGCAGGCTCCATGCAGGGAACCTGATGCGGGACTCGATCCTGGGACTCCAGGATATGCCCTGGGCCGAAGGCAGACACTCAACTGCTGAGCCACCCAGGCATCCCAATTCATTACCCATTCAATCAGCATTGAGAATGAGCTGAATGTGACAGGTTCTTTGTCATTTAGGAGCTCACATCTACTATGTACCAGATGCTCTAATCCTCTCAGCAGCCCTCTGAGGAGCTCTCAGACAAAGAAACTGAGGCTCACATAGACAAAGTGATTTGTAAAGAGACACAGACCCAGAAAGTAGCACAGCTGGGATTAAACTGGAGTCCTGCCTGTCTCCTGACCCTTTTCCCCACTTCCTGAGGCTGCCTGTTATCCAAAGGTTGAAAACTCTTTGCAATCTCTAGGAGATCTCCAAACACCACCCAGGGCTCATCTGGGCACCAATTAGATGCCAATGAACAAGAGTTAAAAGGCTGAAGTCAGCTCTAGGAAGACGTGGTCTCCCTGTGCAGAATGCTCTGTGCCCCAAGGTTCTCTCCAGTCGGGGCCATGTGGAGAGCCCAGGAGAACATGCTGAGGTCAGATCTCACTGCTCACATAACCAGCCAAGTTGCCTGGGCCAGGGCTTTCTGAGGGAACTTGAAACCCAGCTGAATTCCATCAGCTCCAAGAATAGCAGCTGACCCTACCCTCCCTGGGCCAACGGCCTTCAGTCAGGTTTTAGGAGGTCCCAGCAGACACCAGACGGTGGCAGCACGCTTGGACCGTGAAGCAGCCCTGGGCTAGAGTAATTACAGCTATATTCACTAAGGGCCCACTGTGTGCAGGGCACCTCCTGGAGGAGGGGACATCCAGGGATGTCTACAAAGTATGGAACCCATTTTTCAGATGAGGAAATTAGAGGCTCAGAGATACTGAGAAATTGCCCAAGTTCACAACAGTATGTAGCAGAGCAGGATTCAAACCTATGCCAATGACCCTGCTTTTGTGAAGAGAGAAGAGTATTCTTGAGGCCCGAGAATCTTGGGAAGAGATGACAAATTGCATTAGCTTTCAAGGTGATATTACTCCAGCAGGGTGGGGCCCAGGCACTTAGAACCACAAGGTCGGAGAGGCAGTAGAGATGATGGAGAGGATCTCCATTTGCTTGAACAATGGTTTCCTCATCTATAAAATGAGAATCACACCCATATGACAGGTGGAAAAGAATAAGCATAGACTTTGAGCCAGGTAGATGTGGATCAGAATCCTGACTGTGGCATTTTCTAACTATGAAACCCTGAACAAATCACATCAGTGCCTCTGGACTGTTCCCTTGTTCATTTGTTCCACAAGTGGCTTTTGAACACCTGAATATGTGCCAGGTGTTATTCTAGCAGTTGGGGATATGTCATAAAGAAAAAAAGACAAAAATCAATACCTCTGTCAAATTTAAATTCTAGAGTTCTGAAAAATATTTCATTAAATTGTCATGAGGATCAAACCAAGGAATGTACAATGGTATATAATGTGTCTGGTAATGTAATGGTGTCTGGTGAATCTATTTGATTTTTTAAAGATGTAATTTATTCATAAAAGACACACAGAGAGGGATCCCTGGGTGGCGCAGCGGTTTGGCGCCTGCCTTTGGCCCAGGGTGTGATCCTGGAGACCCGGGATTGAATCCTACATCAGGCTCCCAGTGCATGGAGCCTGCTTCTCCCTCTGCCTATGTCTCTGCCTCTCTCTCTCTCTCTCTCTCTCTCTCTCTCTCTGTGACTATCATAAATAAATAAAAATTTAAAAAAAAAGAGACACACAGAAGCAGAGACATAGGCAGAGGAAGAAGCAGGGTCCCTCTGGGGAGCCCGATGTGGGACTCGATCCCAAGGACCCCAAGATCAGGACCTGAGCCAAAGGCACACGCTTAACCACTGAGCCACCCAGGTGCCCCTTCTCTTTTGCTTCTGCCTTTAGATCCACAGAGAAGGACCTTGAAGGAACAAAACAGAGGAAAAGGATGACCAGAATGAAAGGAGGTATGCTACCCAGGCATCCCATAAATGCTCAATTTAATGATATGATCATTACGATGTGAACATGTCTGGTCAGTGCTCAGTGAAAGAACACTTAATTTGATACTGAACCGTTTCATTTTAGTAGACAGGAAAACAGATCAGAGAGGACATGAAATACCTCCAGTTGCCCAGCAAGGCAGTGATAAGTCCCCAGATCCTAATCTGGTATTTGTTCTACCGTCCACTAAATCCATGGGACTGTCTCCGACAAAGGGGGCCAGCGGGGAAGTGGGCAGACTGAATCTTACAGCCAGGGAGGTTCAAGGCATTCAAGGTAGACCAGAGCCTGTGTGAGCTTTAATTCTTGGTGCTAGATGCTTCCTGTGTTTCTCAGGTATGCCAGGAGCTTTCCAGGCTCAGCCTCTTACCAGTACATGGCTGGATGGACTGAAGGTGGGGCGGGGTGGTGAAGAGTCAGAGAGACAGGGTGGTGCTCATGGCTGGTTTCATGCACACACCACCTGTACTTTTTCATAGAGCCCTGCACTTGATTTAATGCTCCACTGTTATAGCCTTTAAATTCTTAATAATTTCTTAACAAGGAGCCCCACATTTTCATTTTCATTTCACTGGGCCCTATAGGTTATGTGGTTTCTTTATGTGGGTTCTGTGCTCTGGGGTGAGAGGCAGCAGCCCCTGACGTACAGTGGTCCTGGGACTTGTGGGAGGCTTGTCAATCCCCATGGACCAATGGCTGAGTCACCAACAGACAGGAAAGAGGCCAGATCAAGCCTCTGCAAGTCTAGTCTGTGACCAATAATCTCTAACAGACTGGAATGGGGAAAGGGAGAAGACAGGCTTTCAGAAGAGATTCTGGGGGCAGAACTGGAACCCACAGAGAAGGGGAATGAAGTGGATTTCAGCTCAGTGTGAGAAAGTGTTTCTAACAGTCAAAACATAATCATAATGTGTAAAATATACCTCAATACAGCTGTTAAAATATAATCATAATGATGGCAGTTAACATCAACTGGGTGCAAAAAAAAAACAAAACCAAAAACCCCATCAACTGGATGCTTACTGTGTGCAGAGTTATGCTAAGCACTTCATTGAAAATATGAAGGATACAGACTCCTGGCTGCCTCAGTCAGAGCATGTGACTCGATCTTGGAGTCATGAGTTCAAGCACCACATTGGGCATAGAACTTGTTTAAAAAAAGAAAAGGAGAGAAGGCTAGTAGAGTGGTCAAGAACACAGGCTCTGGAGCTGTACTGCCTGAGTTCAGTCCTGGCTCCCTTGCCTATTTGCTGTGTGAACTGGGGCAAATTACTTGAGCTTTCTGTGCCTCCTTTTCACCAACTGGAAAATGGGGATAAGAATGGTACCTACCTCCTGGGGTGATTTTTATTAGAGTTTACATATAGAAAACACTTATAACAGTGTCAGCTATATGCTAAGCACTGTATGTGTTTGTTACTTATTGTTTTATTTTTTTAAGATTTTATTTATTTATTTATAGAGATGCAGAGAGAGAGAATGGCAGAGACACAGGCAGAGGGAAAAGCAGGCTCCAGGCAGAGAGCCTGACGTGGACTCCGGGACTCCAGGATCACGCCCTGGGCTGCAGGCAGCGCTAAACCGCTGCACCACCAGGGCTGCCCTTATTGTTTTATTTAATCGTCAGTACAATCCTATAATGTGGGGCAGCCCCTTGCATGGAGCCTGCTTCTCCCTCTGCCTGTGTCTTTGTCTCTCTCTCTAGCTGTGTCTCTGAATAAATAAATAAAATCTTTAAAAAAAAAATCCTATAATGTGGGTATTATTTAGCATGATTTTCATTTAATAAATATATAAACTGAGCCTTAGAAGGCGTAAGTGAGGGGCTCCTGGGTGGCTCAGTTGGTTAAGCATCTGCCTTTGACTCAGGTCATGATCCTAGGTCCCTACATCTGGCTCCCTGCCCAGTGGAGTCTGCTTCTTCCTCTCCCTCTGCCTCTCCCCTGGCTCTGTGTGTGCACTCTCTCCCTCTCAGATAAATAAATTGAATATTAAAGAAAAAAAAGAAGAAGAAGAGGTAAGTGACTTGCTGATTACAGAGTAAGTGGTTGAGCAGGGATGTGGCCAATAGTCAAGGAGGTTTCAAGGAGATCCCACCTTAGTAGTTAGGTCAGACATCATGACCATTATGCCCAGTGCATAGACCAGGGTAGGCATCTGGTGAGTTTTTGGTAAAGTAATCAAGTAATTATTAGTTATTTCCTCTTTGAGATTCTCAGAGAAATGTGCACTCAGCCTGGAGAAGGGTTCAGGCACCCAGCTGCTTGGGATTTCTTACCGATTGTTGGCCTTGGCATAATTATCAAGTGTGTCTCACTCCATGCCTTCTGAAATCATTGCCTGTTTGCTCCATCTTTTCATTCTGTGGACACTACCGAAGCTCCAATCTCATCATCTCTCTGGGCTTTGAACTCAGCACCACTGTATACTAATCCTGGTCTCTCATACCTGTACAGCACTTCACAGCATACAGAGTGTTTTCACATTCAGTGGTTCATTGGTCTGTGTGGCAGACAGTTCGGTACTCATGCCAGGCCTCTGAACAGACCTCAGCTAGCCCAGGCTACTCACCAAGACCAGCCCAAACTGTGGAGGGGTGTGTGGTCTGGACACTGTGGGAGCTTGGTGAGCTGTTATTCTTCAGCTGGTGTTTGGGGATCTTCCAAGTCAAGGAGTGGACTGAGAGTAGCAAAACCCTCACCAGGGTGTGTTCATGGCCACTCACACCTAAGACCTCTGACTCAGACCCAGTGTTTGGGGAAAAATGTCTGAAGGCAGGCAGTCAGGACACCTGGGTGGCTCAGTGGTTGGCCGTCTGCCTTTGGCTCAGGGTGTGATCCTGGAGTCCTGGGATCGAATCCTGCATCGGGCTGGAGCCTGCTTCTCCCTCTGCCTGTGTCTCTGCCTCTCTGTGTGTGTGTCTCTCACAAATAAATAAAATCTTAAAAGAAAAAAAAAAAGGCAGGCAGTCCCTCGGCAACTCTAGAAGTTTAGAAAGCATTCCCTCATGAAGTTGGAACTACAGAGGGCTGAGTCCTAAACCTCATCCCCGCCACAGAATATCCTTCCCAAATTGCCTGTAGGACATAGAGTGGAGCCAGCATATATCTATGTTTGACACAATGAGAGCAAACACTCTGTGCCAAATATTCTCTCAAGTGCTTCATAAATATTAACTCTTTTAACTCCCACAACAACCCTATGAGATAGATAGTATTTGTTTTTAACTTACAGAAATTCAGTTTTACTTGCTGTGAATAAAAAGCAACAGATGGGAAGAGAAAGACCAATAATATATTAAATAATATTTCACTCACTCAGTTTATTCCCCAGAATGGTGTGTTATCAGAGAGGTAAATCTGCTGTTCCTTGCATTGTATGAGTTCCTACATGCCTCATAAAAGCCTCAGTGTGTGCACATTTTGCCACATCATGTGTGACTCTAGTGTTTGAGGCAAGCCAGTCTTTCCTGATATGCCACCAAAGAAATAGCAGTCTGTTCTATTACTAGAGCAAAAATTGGTTGATAGACTCCAGAGCCCAAGTGGGCTTTACTTGTTGAATGATTGAAAGGATTTCCAAAGATAATTTTCATTATACATGACACCTTAGACTCTTGCCAAAGTAATTCACAGATATGGTAATCAACAATCTCAGTTTGTCTGGGATCAAAGGGACTCATGGGATGCAAGACTTCCAGTGTTAAAACTGAGAAAATGTTGAGGCACCTGGGGGCTCAGTCTGTTGAGTACCCAACTCTTGATTTAGGCTCAGGTCATGATCTTAGGGTCCTGGGATCAAGACTTGAATTGGGCTCCATGCTCTGTGTGGGGTCTGATTGAGATTCTCTCTCTTTCCCTCTACCCTCCTCCCCACCCCCGCTCTCTCTCTCTCTCTCTCTCTTTCTTTCTAAAATAAATAAATCCTAGAAAAAAACAAAACAAAACAAGAAAGTGTCAGGCCAACTGGCATGAGTCGGTCACTGTACTACAGAACACATCTCTGGGTTTATTGTGAGGGAGCCTGTGGAGGCCATGGTTCCATTACATCATTCTTTATGAGGATCTCAGGAGAAAATCTTGTCTGGTCTTCATACCAAAAATAGTTCTATGTCCCCTGAAGAGTAAGTGGTTTGTTTTTATCTCATGAACACTGTGAACTGTGTAAGTGAACAGGTTTCCCTTTTTGCCTTGGCTGCTGGAAGTCTTAGAGCTAAATATGTGGGATATAAATTTAGCTGTTGTAGGTCACTATGTTCTACACTTTTTGCATCATTCCAGGCTCCACTTTGTCCCTGCCATGTTTTTTTCAATCTTATCCCATCTTAAACTGAGATCTTGTTTTATTTTAAATGTTTTTCTGGATTCAGGCAGGTTGAATTAAACAGTTCTTACCTTAGAGTTCATGAACCCTGCTGAGGGTCTGAAATGATATGTAAAATTTATGTGTATATATAAATATTTTTTTTCTGGGGAAGAAGGAGCCACAAATTTTAATACTTTATTAAGAGAGTTTGTGTTCTCCCAAATATTAAGAGCCATTTGTAGAAGTGAACCAAGAAACAAATAAATGCTTTTAGTAGAAGGAAATTGGAAGGTTGGTTCAAATCATAGTGCTGGTATTTTAAAATGTTGGTGTGGTGGCAAGGAGGAATGTTGGTGGGGCAGATTGTTGGAATGAATGGCAGAGAGGAATGTTGCAGGGCTGGAATGTCACCCATAATGAAATGGCAAGGCAACAGAATGCTGTGTGCTGGACGTTAGTGTGTTAGAATGTTAGTATGTTCTGGAATATTGATGTAACTGGGTCCCTAAAACACCTCCTTCCACATGTCCTAGCATTCTCCTTGCTTAGTTTTACCTCCATGTTAGGCCTCTGATTCAGACTCTAACTCCCATCCGCCCTAGCTTAGTGCCCTCCAACGGCTCAGGAAAAGACCCATTGGCTGCTAGAGCTTCTCATATAGGGGCACCTGGTTGGCTCATGGGCTTTTGTCAACTTCATGCTGAGATGCATTTTCCTTTCTGCATTTGTCCACTTTCCTTTGAGATATGTCTCAAATACCTCACACACTGAAGATGTGCATTGAAGGTCCCTATAGACTTATTCATTTCTGTGTCCTCAGTGCCTCAGTCAGGGCCCACCCAGAGGGCATGCCAGTCTGTGATTACTGTAGCCTGGCTAAGCTGCTGGCCAGAAAGCTGTCTGCTGATGGTGCTCTAAGGACTGGAGTTCACTTTCTGGAGACGTTAGATTGAAGGCAACTCAGGATCCTTGTAGTTGGTCAGGAGCAGGGGCAGCCAGGTCAGAGTTAGTTGGGAGAGAGTTGAGGCTTCATTATCAAAGAAACTGGATCCAAAGGCCAAATCCAGGAATTAGAATGGGACAGAGACTAATGTTCCTCAGCCCGGAGTTTAGAATGGGAAAAGAGGAGGAATTGGGATAAGGGCTGGGCTCCTGGGTGTCCTCTCCTCCTTTTCTCCATCCATCCACTCAATTAGCTAACATTTGCTAGGGCCTGTCTACAGCAGACTTTTCCATACCCTGGAGTTAACAGTCTGTAATGAAGGAGACAGGTGCATAGACAATGACAACCCAGTGTGGTGGCTGATGTGACATATATAGGAAAGCCATAGGGGCTGTGGGAGACCAGAGTAGGTCCCAATCTAATGTAACAATAAAAAAATTTTCCTAGAGGAGTGCTATCTGAGCTGACTCTGAGAGGAGTCAGGAGGGATAGGAGGGGGCATCTGCATGGTGAGAAGGCTGCTGCAAGGGCCAAGGCACATGGAAACTCCCCAGTGTCTGCATGTGGGCCTCAGATGAAGGCACTAATGATCACAGACTGTCCAGTTCTTTGGGCCACATGAGTTTGATCTAATTGCCTTCAGATTCCCTCCTCCCAACTATTCTAATAAGCCATAAATTTAAGTCTGTATCAGTCCGTTCCAACCAGGATGAGTTAATTGGCTTCTAAAGTTTGGAGACAGGGGATCCCTGGGTGGTGGAGCAGTTTAGCACCTGCCTTTGGCCCAGGGCGCGATCCTGGAGACCGGGGACCGAGTCCCACGTCAGGCTCCCGGTGCATGGAGCCTGCTTCTCCCTCTGCCTATGTCTCTGCCTCTCTCTGTGTGTGTGTGTGACTATCATAAATAAAAATTTAAAAATAAATAAATAAAGTTTGGAGACATTTTCTGATTATGAGAGAACAGAATTTTCTGGAGGCTCAAAGCCTCCTACCTCTCAGCCATCCTGCTGCTGTGTCCTTCCTTCTGGGCCCACACCTAAGCCAGGCTCTCGGCCCAACGGCTGAGGGAGCTATTTACCCCCTTCTGTCCCCCGTAACTACTCCAAGTCTCAAATGAGCTCCATGGCGGTGTGGGCAGCCCTCTCTGGCCAAGGCAGGGCACGGGGTGCAGTGCGGCTCTGCGTGGAGGCCCCGGCCGGGCCGCGTGAGCTCGAGCAGGCTTCGGCTCCCAGGCCTCGGCTTTCCCGGCAAAGGGAGAAAAGATGCGAAGACTCAGAGGCTTCTGTCTGCCTCGGCGTCCATGCGAGTGCTGAATCCCGGACGCCCTGCTCTCAGCCTGCTCCTTCGAAATAGAGGCCGTGGGCCGGGCACACCTGGGAAACAGGAGGCCCGGCCATGACTTGGGCTCCGACTTGCTTTTGAACTTGAAAGAGCCCTAACCTCTCTGAGCCCCTGTGTGCTTATTTGGTAACCTGAAGTCACACCTGGCACACAGGTTTTGTGAGGCTGGAGCCAAAGGCATCACGACGATGATGATGGTGAAGCCATCTGTCTGCGCAGGAGTCAGTCTCTTGGTATAAATGACAGGTATAGGTATTGCCAGGAAATTAGGGGCCAGGCCCAGAGTCCCAGAGAATGTGAACAAGTCTTTGAAAGCCTTCTCCACGGCTGAGCACACATTCACAACAAGAGCTGTTATGGGGGGAAAGGGAATTGATATTTGCTGGCTACCTACATGCATTTGTTCCTTCCATTCCTGTGAGGTGTGTGTAGGTGTCCCCACTTACCTGCCAGGTGACCAGCAAGTAAACTCTTCAGAGACACGATCTCTTCATGCGTAAAATACAATATTCCCCAACTCAAGGTTGCTAAAGACTTTAGTGGATATCGACTGCGCATGGCTGCTCAGCACCCAGGTACGTTGCCTACCTGGAGGAATTCCAAGCTGTATGGAAGCTGAAGGGGGCAGCAACTTCTCCCTCTGACCCCTGTGGGTCTGGGCAGAGCCACATCGACACCCCCACCTGGGCCTTGAGTCCAGCAGGAGTTAGGCAGGTGGGTGAGGACGAGATCACATCAGGAGGCTGTGGGACCAGAGCCAGCAGCAGCGGCTGTGCAGTGTCAAGTAGGGCCTGTCCTAACCAGACAGCTCCTGTGGAGGGTGGACGGCTTTGGCTGTGTCCAGCTACCCCTGATTTCTGTCTGGCTCCCTCATCTCCCCATCATTTCAGTGAGCCATCCAGCAGCCTTCCAGTAAAGCTTCTTTTTGCTTTGTTTTGCCAGGGATGGGTGGTTTCAATTATTTGCAACCGAGAATCCTGACTGATATAAGGTAAGCCATGTAACATGCCAGACATGGTGCCCAGCATGCTCTAAGCATTCAAAAACCACACACACACACACACACGCACGCACGCACGCATGCACCCCCCCCCCCCACACACACACGCATGCACACGCACAGAAACCAAAGTTCAAGGGCGCCTGGGCGGCTTAGTCAGTTAAGCATCTGCTGTCAGCTCAGGTCATGATCTCAGGGTCCTGGGATCAGGCCAGCCCTGCATCTGGCTCCCTGCTTCTCTCTCTGCCTCTCCCTGCTCCCCTACCCCACAGTCTCTTTTGCTATTTCTCTTCCTCAAATAAATAAAATATTTAAAAAGAAAGAAACTATGGTTCAGAAAAGTAAAATGACCTGCCTAAGGTCGCACAGCTAGGCAGTGGTGCTGGTATGGGGCTGCCCATGAACGTCTTAGGGGTTTATGGTATTTAGATATCACTTTACATCACAATGCATCATTTTCAAACAATTTACTGTTGATACATTGGTTCAGAAGCTTCTGAACATGCTGGGAGGCTCACGGGGCCAAAACGTTTTCTTTAAATAGAGAGGAAGGTGTTAGCTCAGTGTAACCCCATTATCTGTAGTGGCCTGGGAGCCAGGTCTCAAGGCCCCGGGCTGGTGTCTGGGTGGTGTCCACACATAGAAGCTCACATGTGCCCGTGCTGCTACAGCTGGTGAAGCAGCCCCATCTAAATACGTGGATACCTGGTGCGTTAGCGACCTGGGGTGAGTCAGCAGCTGCCTGTGAGGCCATCAGGGAGGAACACGATGTACCAGAACCTGCAGAAAGGAATGCTCCTGCAGCTGCTTACCTATTTACCCTATGCTAATGGGTGAGGGGGAATAGGAGGAGGGTGCTCGGAGTATGGGGTGGGGGGCGACAGGTGGAGTCATCCTAAATTGGGGCCTCCTCTGCTGGGCCTACTAATTGAGGGAGGTTTTGATTCCTGCAGTGTTGCCAAAGTGATTTAATTGGGCCTAATGGGAGACTGTATGTGATGAATATGGATAATACAGATGATGAGGCCCCAAGGAAAGCTGGCTGGAGGAAGGGTGAGGAGCTGAAGACAGGTCTGATGGGAATTTGGCTATGATTCCACGGGTGAGCCCAGACAGCAGGGCCGGCTGCTCCCCACCAGAGGCCTAGATGGCTGACCTCGGTCTTCATGCTGCCTGGCCTTCAGACCTTGCCTTCACACTTGCATGAAATCAGAGTATGTCAGACTCACTGGGTTTTGGGATTAGAATCAGGTTTAGGATTCTAGAATCTAGACCTTTAGCCTAACACATGTTAATCATAGATAACTTCAGAATCTAACAATCAGAGGGCCTTGGGAAAAAAATGTAGGCGATCCTTCTCCAGCCTTCATTTAATAACAAGAAATAACATCTGTTGAGCTTATCACAACTTCCAAAGCACTTTCACATCTGCACGGCTGTCACACGGAAGGGGTGGTGTTGGACTTTGAGGCTGAGTCCTGTGCGCAAGATCCAGATGAGCAGGTTGCGACCGGAATCTGGCTTTGCAGGATAAATTCTATTTTCCACGTGCCAACACATTTTCCGTGTGCCTTGTGTTTCAGGGTTACAGACACACTTTTAACTACTTGGCATAATGTGTCCAAATCCTCAGATGTTTGTTGTGTGAATTCTGCATGGTCTTACACCGTTTTTCTTAATGCGTTCTGGAGAGTTGCAGCGCTCTGCGGGAGGTGATCTTTGCTGCATCCGCACCTCCTCCAGCCCTATTTCAGTCCACGAAGGACTCCAGCAGCTTATCCAAGAACAGATTTGAAGTCACTAACGTAAGGTCAGAACCCCGAGTCACTCCGGGTTTAGTCAGAACTTGCTCTGAGTTTCTTGGAACAAAAAGTCAAAATCCCAGAACTGCGGAAAGGAGAGACGGGGCACAGCCCGCCTCCTGGGCCGCGCGGAAGGAGGGGGGCAGGCTCGGCTGTACCCTGACCCCTGGGGCGGCCTGTGGCAGGTGCCTGCCCTTCTCGGGGGCGAGGGGGGGGGCAGCGCCGCGTCCTGGGAAGTTGGGCCGCAGCCCGGGGAGAGGGCGGCCGGGGGGGTGGGGGGTGGGGGTGGCTGGGGGGGGGGTGGGGGTGGGGGGGAGCAGGCGGGCACGCGGCGTGGGAAGCGCGGGCTGCAGGATCGCAGGACGCAGGTGCCGTCCGGACCCACGGCACCGCGGGGCACTGTCCCGCCGCGCGGTTTCTCTGCGCCTGGGTCTCCCCGCTTGCACCACGCGGCGGTTGAAAGGCCTGGGTCTCCGGGGGCCCCTGGAGTCCCAACGGCGCTTCCTGGGCCCCGCGAGCGCACGGGGGCTGGCGAATCCCCCGACGAGCACCTTGCGAGGGGTGGCCTTTGTCTGATGATCTCTGGGTCCCCCACCGCAAGGAATGGGGAGGCACAGGGAGGACGTTGGTATCCGTGGGCGAGGTTCATGCAGAAGGACACATTCATTCTTTGGTTCTACAGGTTTGAAGAGTACCTATTATGTGGCAGATACTGTGATAGCTCCGAGAAAGCCTCAGCCATTGAGGACTGCAGTGTTCTAGAAGCCTCGAAGGAGGAGAAAGCCTGGAGCAAGGGAAGGGGGTGCCCAAAAGGGACAGATGTTGGAGAAGACTCCAGTGTCTGGAGCCACCCAAGAAAATCCACTGCTTTCATGTCCTGGGGCTTCCCAGCCAAGCATGACTTTCCTCATCCTGTCTCCAGGAGGAGGATTTCATTCTCAAGATTCCTGCTGGGCAGTGAGGTAGGCAGGGCTAAGACCTTTTCTTGGAAAAAATCAAAAGTTCTTTCGAAGAAGAGGTAACCCCTGCTGCCTTCTCCTAGAAGGTCTCACTTTATTTATTTATTTTTCTTTCCTGGTTGGCTTATTGGAGAGGTGTGTTGAGGCCAAGCCTCTTGCTCACCCCTCACCTGGTGTGGCAAAAAAAGAACAGTGAACCAAGAGTCAGAAACCTGGATTCAAATTCCAGCTCAGTGTGTGGCCTTCCACAGGTTATTTTCCTTCCCTGGTCTTAGTTTGCCCAGGGAGATTAGATAGAGGGACAGAGAGAGAGCGAGCGAGAGAGAGATCTTCACAGAAGAGAATGAAACGGGAAAATAGCTATGAAATCCTTCCTACCTCCTCACCAAAGTCATATTTATCATTTACTGTGAGCCAGGCATTTTACAAACTACCTATAACCTGAGCAACAATCCTGGAGTGTTGGTATTTGTTATGCAAATTTAACACCTAAAGAAACTTGAGACTCTTCTGGAGAAGTGAAGAAATTTGCCTTAGGCCAACCAGCTAGGAAGCCACAGGGTCAGGATCCAGACCCTAGTCTTTCTGATCAAAGTATAACTTTAACAGCAGTTTCCTTGGAATTTTCATTTCTCCACCAAATGACAGTTATTGAGCATATACTGTGAGCTAGGTTGCAGCTGAGGGTAGAATAAGGAATGAGACACTATCATTCAGGTTGTCAGAAAGAAATAGATGACATTCTCAAACTGGGTAATTTGAGAAGAGTTTAATAAAGGGATTATTTAATATAGGGACAAGGAGTAAGGAAATCCTCCAGGGCAAGTCATGTTAGAGCACTAATTAGTAGCCGTAGGCCTAAAGGGGCAAGGGAAGGAGGACTTACTAGAATCTGGATAAAGAAAGCCATTGTAAAACCTGACGGGAATCATATCCCTTGGTCCAAAGATGTACCTGGTGGTGAACCTTCAGGGAGGAAGCTAGGAGCATATGTACTCTGCTGGGACTCCAGTTGGCCAGACCCTACCAGATTCTAGAAGGCAAGGAAGCCCCTGTGTAACCCTCTCAAGGTACAGAGCAAGGTGAAGAAGGAAAGAGAGTGTATCTGGAGTGGCAAACAAGATATTTAGCACAGTTTCCTTCCTCTGAGGAGGAGCTCATAGACAAATGGAGAAGACACGTACATCTGTTCACAAGTGTAACAAAATATGTGAAAAGAACTCACATAAAAATGAGCGTATCACAAAGTGTCAGTAATCTTTTGCTATGTAACAAACTACCCCAAAATATTTGGCTTAAAACAATAACCATTTATTTGCTCATGATTCTGTGGATTGGCACTTTGGGTTTAGCTAGTGATTCTTCTGTTGATCTCACGCAGGGTTACGCATGTAGTTCCACTCCTCTAGTGGTTCGGCTGGGAGCTGTTGGTCTAGAGGGCCTCCATGGAGAGCTTATGGTGTTTCTACATAGTCCCGGCTTCCAGCGGGCTAGCCCAGGCTTAGGGCTCTCCTGCATGAGCTCCTTCAGGCTATAGTGACATTGCATTCAAGAAGGTGAGAGAGGAAGCTGCAAAGTCTCCTGAAGTCTAGGCTCAAACGTGGCACAACATCACTTCTGCCACTTGCTATTTTTCAAAGCAAATCACAAAGTTAGGGTAGAAACAAAGGATGGGAAAATATATCCCATCACTGGGCTGAGGGGTGGCAAAGTTACATCGCACCAATTTAACACCACACGTAAGGTTAGCATAACCATCTTCCAATCAACAAATGAACAAAGCACTCTCTGCACTGTACTGTAACTGTCCCTTTAAATAACTGGTTTTCCCCAACAACCTGAGAGCTCCCAAGGATAGGAATTTTGACTGACTCATTACTTTGTTCCTCATGCTCAGAACAAGGTTTGGCACACAAAGGATATTAAGTGTATGTTTGTTGAATGACTATGGCTGGAGTAGGGCTGGTGAATGAATGATCTATTTGTCCAAAGGCCTCAGAGCCACAAGTAATATCTCTTTATTTATTTTGTAAAGATTTTATTTATGTATTCATGAGAGACACACAGAGAGGCAGAGACACAGGCAGAGAGAGAAGCAGGCTCCTTGTGGGGAGCCTGATGTGGGACCCTGGGATCACGACCTGAGCCAAAGGCAGATGCTCAACCATTGAGCCACCTGGGTGCCCCAGTAGTATTCTCTTTAAATATAAAGTTGACATTATAGAACACTTTCTCTACCTCATTGAAACTCTTCAAATATTGCCATGATCCATCAAGGTCAAATTCAACCCCGACTTCTTCCATAAAGGCTTCCGAGGCTATTTCTTTTCTTCTGTTAGACTCTGCAACTCTAATGGCTTAGAGTGCCCACAGCTTGGCACTTGGTTTTGAATTCTCTGACTGCTCCCCTAGGGGGTTTATGGGTCAAACCTACTTTTCATCCCTAGTGGTAAGTCCCCAAGGACAGAGCTGCATCTTCTCCCCTAAAGGGCTTGTCACAGTGCTGGGCCCATAGGATGTCCCCAGTCAACACTCCCTGAGGGGACCATCCACTCTGGGTGGCCTTGACCCTGTGAGGTATGGAGAAGGCATGCAAGGAACCATTCATACCCTTGTCAGTGCTGTGCACATGGGAGCTTCCCAGGTCTCTGGGACAGAGCAAGTCATAGCACCCTTCTAGGTCTGGTCTAGGGCCTGGGCCTTGGTTGTACCAGGCTCTGGCCCCTGAGCTAACCGGGCCCAGGCCAAGAAGAGCAGAGTCTTAAATGACAGTGGAATGGCCTCCTCCTCCTAAAAAGAATCCAGGGCCTGAGCTATTTCTTGTGGACAGATGAGCCATCACTGCCCTGCACACTTCTGAGGTTTCAAGAACCCAAGGAGCAGGTGTTGAATAGACCCCCAGAGCAGAGCTCCTGGGGAACGTATTTTACTCGAGTGTCATGAAGAACATGAAAGCAAGCTACTGCATAAGGTTCTGAGTCCCTTCCCATGCTAAACCCTTTCCGGTCACTTCCGTTGCCCTCAGGATAAAGTGTGAGACCCCTAATATGGTGAAGCCTTCAGGACTTGGTTCACATATCCCTCCAGCTTCATCTTTACCACCCCACCGTGACTCTAGTGTCCATCCACTCAAACTGAACTGCTTTTTGTCCCTTGTATCACCATCTGCTCTCTCCGGGCTCAGGCCTTCGTGTATGCTAGTCCCTGTGCCTTAACTGCTTGCTGTTCTGCATCTTCCATCACGAACCCCTTTTCACCTGTCAGTGGGTTCCTCAAGACTGGGACATCACTTCCTCCAAGAAGCTTCCCGGAAGGCGTCTCTTATAGATGCCAGATGTGGATCCTGGCAGAGAATCATTGGCAGTCAATGTTGAAGGAATAAATAAATGAGAATGTTGGAGAGGCTGGAAAACAGACTGGCAGGAGTGTGACAAGGGCGAGTGCAAGGTTCTAGTATTTTCAAGATCTAAGATTCGGCAGTTCCCCAATTCTTGGCTGAAGATTCAGACTTGGACGTCCCTCCATCCGGGCACCCCCCGCCCCCGCGAGTCCCCCCCCCCCCCCCCCCCCCCCCCCCCCGTGCCTTCTGAGTGTTTGCTCTCAGCCAGGCAGGTGCACATGTTGTGAACATAACGGGAAAGTAATTTCCAAGAGATAATTGCTGGTGGATGTGCGCTTGAGGGCAGGGCGAGCACAGGCTGTTTCTGCGTCAGCTCCCTCCTCCCCACCGCCCCGGGGAGGCAGCTCCCACTGCACCGGGTGAGCAGTTGTCTTCTGAGCCCAGACTCAGACAAGCCAACCCCAGGGGAGAGAGCCAGCTCCCAGGGTTGATTGAATTCAAATGGGAGAACCTGAAACTTGAGGGGATGGGAAGAGCTTTTGGGGGCCTGAGGTGACAGGTCAGCGATCCTTTTCCACCTATCCCTGCCCCATCCACCCGGGGCTCCTGCTGGCAAGTTCTACTCCGCCTTCAGGGAAGCTGCTCAGTGTGAGGTGCCTCTTCATCTCTCCAGCCCAGTCCTCTTTGTTCTTCCTGGCCAATCATGCTCAAAAAGGTAAGCCCAGACCAGCAGCATCAGCATCACCTGGATGCAGGTTAAAATTATGGGGACTTACTCCAGACCCACAGATTCAGACACTCCGAGGTAGCAAGAGGTGGAAAAGAGATGGGCCCAGAATCTGCATTTTAACAAGCCCTCCATCTGATTCTGATGTTTAGTCTGAAGTTTGAGAACACTGCTTTAGGCCACTGATGACCAATTGAGCGTTTTTGTTTAAGATTTTATTTATTCACAACAGACACACACACACACAGAGGCAGAGACACAGGCAGAGGGAGAAGCAGGCTCCATGTGGGGAGCCCGACGTAGGACTCGATCCCGGGACCCCAGGATCACACCCCAAGCCGAAGGCAGATGCCCAACCGCTGAGCCACCCAGGCGTCCCGATTTTTTAGAATTTATAGATTATGTCTCCCATCAGACATGAGTAGCCTAAAGCACAGGCAGTACTGGATTCTTCCCTGAGACCTCCTGGAAGGCTCAGCACAGAAAGTTCAGAGGAAAATTGAAATGTACTAATGGGGATACTAAGAAGAGAGACAGGATCTGTCCCGGGAAAGGTCATACAGAACATCAATGACTCTACGTCCTGTCACCCAGTTCTGCCCCACACGTACACACGGAGCCCACACTCTCTGCAGCAGACAACTTGCAGTCCCTGAACTGTGCTAGGCTCTCTCTGTTTTGGAACAGGTTGTACTCTGAACATAATGTCTTCTGACCTTGTCTCACCTGGAAACTTTGACTCATGTTTGATGATTCAGCTCAGACATCACTTTTCCTTTGTTCAAAGTGCACGAGGGGCCACCATGGGGCCTACTGCCCTTGCGTGTACTCTCCTTGCCCTCCATGCGAGCTCCTTGAGGGCAGCAGCTGTGGCCAATTCCGCCTTGTTTCTGGGAACCCGTGAGAGTCCTGGCACAGAATAGATGCCACTGGATGTACAGTAAGTAGACAAAGGTGCTGCGTTCAGAGTGCTGAAAATAAAAGACACACACACACAAGACACATATGCACATGTGCATACACAAACATGTATACATATGCACACACATGTGCACACACACACAAAGGACAACAAATGAGGACCAGAACCAAGGTCTCTCAACTTCCAGCCTAGGCCACTTCTAGGCCACTCCTGCCTTGCCATGCCACCATGTGCCCTTGGCCGGCTCAAGCACCTTGCACAAATGTCTAAGAGTGGCCATTTCACTGTTGCCAAATCCAGCAGCAGGTCGTATCATGGTCAGAAATGCTGAGAGCTGCTTTTGATGGCCACAGAGTCTCCTCAATCCTTGCCTTGCACTCCCAAGGCAAAGCCTAAAGCCATTGCCAAAGTTAAGATGAGAGAAGAGCCAGGAGTCAGCTATCCTGCCCTAAGATTCCTTAACAATAAAGATGATGATGATGATGATGATGATGATGATGGCTAGTACATAGTGCTTTCCACGTGCCAACACTGTTCTTGGTACTTGGCTGGACTAAGTAATTTAATCCCCCCCAAACTCTACAAGGAAGGTGCTACTAATATACCTGCTTGCATAGATGAGAGAACCGAAGCACAGATATCACTTAGTCAGGATTGGAACCAGGCATTTGGTTCCAGAGTCCCTGCCCCTCCTCACTACGTTGTACTGAAAAACATCTAGCTGTAGGTATTTTTTTGTTTTTAAAAAGATTTTATTAATCTATTCATGAGAGAAACAGAGAGGCAGAGACACAGGCAGAGGGAGAAGCAGGCTCCATGCAGGGAGCCCGACGTGGGACTCGATCCCGGGTCTGCAGGATCACTCCCTGGGCTGAAGGCGGCACTGAGCCACTGAGCCACTGAGCCACCCAGGCTGCCCTGTCTGGAGTTTTAAAAAAGTCTTTGTAGCACTTTCATGCTTATGAAGGGAGACCATGTCCATCATTTCACTGAACACTCACCATTGCCCAGCAGGGAACTGGGGCTTAGGGAGACTAAGGGACTTTATCACGGCCACACAGTGGGGTCAGGAAGTGGCTGAGTACACACTGGGCAGCCTGTGTTCGGCTGTTAACCATACAATCCCTCACCCCCTTGTTTATTCACTCCTTCCTCCACCTCAGCAATGGAGTGATCCTAAGCACAGCTGGGCCCTGTGTACTCTATAGCCCCTCTCCTTCTGTGCCTTTGGCAGAGCTGTAGGAGAAGCAGGAGTCACCTGCCTTTGGGTCCCAGCCAGCTTCCTGGGGGAAGTAAAGTACACCTGCTCTGCGATGGGAAGACCATGTCAGAGTTCTCGGGCTCCCTAAGGTAGGTGAGGGGCTCCTCTGAGCCTCCAGAGGCCCCGGGCTCCCCCCACTGGATTGCATGGAGTTGTCACCAACCATTTCCCTGGGACTCCTGTCTCAACTCTCTTTGGCTCACAGTAGACTGGGCAGAGCAATCTCCCTGGGTCCCAAAGCAGGGCATAGGGGGGCCTGCTGAGAAACGCCCTCATATCCCACCAGTCTCCAAAGTCCCTCTGATCACCCCTTCCCCTACCTTTTATGGAAAAGAGGCTCCAGAAAAAGAGGGTGTAGAGACATTTATTGGATGTTTATGGGGCTGGTCCACATGGGTCTAAGTTTGGGATAGGGGCCTCCTCAGGGCTTCCTGGGATGTCACTGGCAGTCACTCTGGCCATGAAGCAGTGCTGGAGCAGGCGTCTGGGGTGCACAGGCTGCTCCTCGGTGCCGTCCAGCCGTGGGCTCAGGAAGAGGTGATTCTGCTCAAGAGTGCTTGTTCCTAGCACCTCCATCCAATTGCCGGCATTGCCACCTTGGCAGCCTGGAGGCCCCTCCTCCCTGGAGTCTGGAAAACAGCAAGCTGAAGGCAATCTCTTCCTCCCCTACAGTCCCACACACCCTGGCTAGCTTTTCTGCGTGCTTACCTTGGGCAGGCAGAACTGCGCTCAGAGCCTTAAATGCTTCATTCGCTTAACAAGTATTTATTTATTTATTTATTTATTTATCTATTTATTTATTTATTTATTTATAACCAGTATTATTAACAACATACTACATCATTCACCAGGAGCTGTCAGTGTTTCTAATGAACTTAAAGTCAAGTGGGGGAGACAGACAATAAGCAATTGTTAGGGAAAAAATGAAGACTTGACCTTGACCATAAACCCATGAGGTAAGTACTATTAAAAACTCATTGGGATCCCTGGGTGGCACAGTGGTTTGGCACCTGCCTTTGGCCCAGGGCGCGATCCTGGAGACCCAGGATTGAATCCCACGTCGGGCTCCTGGTGCATGGAGCGTCCTTCTCCCTCTGCCTGTGTCTCTGCCTCTCTCTCTCTCTCTCTCTCTCTCTGTGACTATCATAAAATAAATAAATAATTTTTTAAAAAAACCTCATTTTATAGGGATCCCTGGGTGGTGCAGCGGTTCAGTAACTGCCTTTGGCCCAGGGCGTGGTCCTGGAGACCCAGGATGGAGTCCCACGTCAGGCTCCCGGTGCATGGAGCCTGCTTCTCCCTCTGCCTGTGTCTCTGCCTCTCTCTCTCTCTCTCTCTCTCTCTCTCTGTGCGACTATCATAGAAAAAAAAACCAAACTCATTTTATAGATGAGGATACAGGCTGACTACACAGCTAGCATGCAGAGAAGTGTTGGAAAAATTTTAAAACATACATTATTCTCTTCTTTAAGAATAGATCCCATGACGCTCTTCAGCTACTGTTTTAGCCTCTCTTCCTCTTGTATATGAGCTTGAAAGGAGGCTCATTTGGCCTTAGCATTCCCCATTTCCTGTTCATGACTTATTCTGCCTCAATTTACTCTGTTTCTGCTCCCAACATACCTCAAAATGTTTTGTCACTAAATCCTACAGTCACTCACAAATCCTTACCTCCCTTATCAGAAGCACTTGAAACAATTGAGTATTCCTGCCTTTTTGGATAAAATGTGTTATCAAGCTTTCGGGGGCACTTGGCTGGCTCAGTTGGTGGAGCATGAGACTCTTGATCTTAGGGTTGTGGATTCAAGCCCCATGTTGGATGTAGAGGTTATTTTATTTATTTTTTAAAGATTTTATTTATTTATTCATGAGAGACACACAGAGAGAGGCAGAGACACAGGCAGAGGGAAAAGCAGGTTCCATGCAGGGAGCCCGATGTGGGACTCCATCCCGGGACTCAATCGTGGGACTCCAGGATCATGCCCTTGACCAAAGGCAGATGCTCCACTGCCGAGCCACCCAGGCATCCCAGGTGTAGAGATTACTTTAAAATAAAATCTTTAAAGAAAAAAAAATAGCATATCAAGTGCTCAAGCTAGAAATGTGAGTCACCAAGTCCCACTGATTCCATCAATCACTGTCTTCCATACTCACTCATTTCTCTACATCTTCAAGGCCTCCACCCTCAGTCAGGTTTTCATCTTCTTCCTCCCAGACCACTGGAACAGCCTCTAGTTGGGTCTCCTTCAGTCTACTCTCCAGTTTGTAGCCAGGGAGAGCTTTCTAAAGTCAGGTGAGTCCCATGTACTGTTCTTTCTCCAGAGCCTTCAGTGTCTTCCCATTACCTGTCATCCTTGAGGTGGCATTCGAGGCTCTTCACATACTGGCCCTAACCCTTCTCTTTAGCTTCATTACTATCACTCTTCCCTTAAGAAATTTATGTTTGTGATACCAAGGCTTTCACTGTGCCCTAAATAGCTCTATTCTTCTACATCTCTGATTCTTTGCTTGTCCTATTTCTTCTGCCTGGAATGACATTTTATACCTTCTCTGTCTAGAAAACTCCTTTGTTTTAACAACCATTAATGAGGGGTATTCAGGAAGAATGATGCCTCTGAATCCAGGGGAAGTGTGAATTTCAAGGAGGAAGTTGTATTTGACATTGGCACTGGCTACCTAACATCCATTCCACCTCTTCCCATCCAGGGACAGCAATTATATTTGGGTGGTATTGGCCCCATCCCAGCTCTAGGAATGGGGCCTGGGTGATCTGATCCAATCAGATAATACCATTCCGTTGCCACATGGATTGGCAATAGGTCCATAAGCATTTCCCTGGGGACAGTGAATGGTTTAGGGGTGGACACGTGACCTGAATGGTCCAATCAGAGTAGAGCTCAGCACCAGCACCCCATCTTTGAAGGAAGAAATAGTTCCTTCTTTCTTCTCCTGGCTAGAAGGAAACAAAAAGCCAGTGGTCCCAGGGACTGCTGGTAGCCAGCTTTCTACAATTAAAAAAAAAAATCTGCCTGTGGAGTAAACGAACTCAAAAAAGTAGAGCTGAGAGACTCTTAGAGGATGGAGCCACAAGCCTGACAACATAGTGAACTTCTATTCAAACCATGCAGAAAGCCCACCTTACTTTTAGACTTCTCACCTACAGAGCCAATAAATTAGCTTTTTTTTAGTGTGTTTTGAACTTTCTATTTTTAAATAATTGAAGACTCATAAGAAGTTACAAAAATAGTACACTTACCCTTCACCTACCTTTCCCCAATGATAACATCTTAAATAATCATAGAATAACTTCAAAGCTAGGAGACTGACATTGATACAACATGATTAACTAAACTACAAATCCTATTCAATTTCTACCAGTTATTGTATGTACTCTTTTTCTGGTGTATGGTACTATCAAAGTTTATCACATATATAGATTTTTTTTTATTTGAGAGAGAGAGGGAGAGAGAGAGAGAGAAAACACAAGCAGGGGGAGGGGCAGAAGGAGAAGGAGACTCCTTGCCGGACAGGGAGCCTGACACGGGGTTCGATCCCGGGACCCTGACATCATGACCTGAGCCAAAGGCAGACACTTAACTGAGTCGTTCCATCACAAATATGGATTTATATAATCATTGCCACAGTCAAGATAAAGAACTGTTCCATCATATAAGGGAAGGGAGAAGAAATGTGTGGGAAATATCAGAAAGGGAGACAGAACATAAAGACTCCTAACTCTGGGAAACGAACTAGGGGTGGTGGAAGGGGAGGATGGTGGGGGGTGAATGGGTGACAGGTACTGAGGGGGGCACTTGACGGGATGAGCACTGGGTGTTATTCTGTATGTTGGTAAATTGAATACCAATAAAAAATAAATTTAAAAAAAATAATAAATTAAAAAAAAGAAAATGAATACATGTAAAAAATAAACAAACAATATGTAAAAAAAAAAAAAGAACTGTTCCATCACCACAAAGAAACATCCTCATGCTTCCTCTTTATAATCAGACCTTCCTCCTAAACCTAACTCCTGGTACCCACTAACCTGTTCTCCATTACTATAATTTTGTCATACCAGGAGAGTTACATAAATGGAACTATATAGTATACAAGCTTTTAATATTGTTTTTTTTCGCTCTACATAATACCCTTGAAATCCACTTAAGTTGTTATGTGTACCAATAGTGCATTCTTATTGATACATATATTCCATTGTACGGTTGTACCATCTGTTCATTGAAGGACTGTGGGGTTGTTTCCAGTTTTTGTTGGTTACAAATAAAGCTGCTATGAACATTCACGTATAGGTTTATGCAGACATACATTTTCATTTCTCTATGATAAAAACCAAGAATATAATTGCTAATTTGTATGGTATAGTGGGCTGAATGGTAGCCCCAGATATCAGGTCTTAATCTCTGGAACCTGCGAGTGTCACCTTGTATGGTAAAATTTTGCAGATGTGATTAAATTAAGGGTTTTGAGATGAGGACTTTATCCTGAATTCTCTAGGTGGGCCCTAAATGCCATCACAACTTCCTTTATAAGAGAAAGGCAGACACACAGAGTGATGTGAAGACACATGTAGAATTGGAGTGATATAGCTACAAGCAAAGGAATGCTGGTAGTCACCAAAAACTGGACAAAGCAAGGAACAGATTCTCCCCTGGAGCCTTTGATTTCAACCCAGTGAAACTGATTTTGGTTTCTGACCCCCAGAAATGTGAGATAATACGTTCCTGTTATGTTAAGCCCACCAGGTTTGTGAAAATTTGTTACGGCAGCCATAGGAAACCATACATATAGTAAGTGTGTATTTAACTTTATGAAAACACTAAGCTGATGGATGATGGCAATGGCTGATTAGTGATCTCCCAACACCTTTTAGAGGGAGAACTGAACTCTTGTCTATCATTTTCCCCATTTCTGGGGGGTCTCTTATTAAATCTGCTGAGGTTGGAATATCACCTCTACACATACTTCATTCACTTCATCTGCAAAATAGGGTTGAGAACTTGACAGAGTAGTTGAGCAGATTAAACGGGATAAGGTGTTTAAAGCATAGCATCTAGCACAACAGCAGGAACTCAGGCACCCTTCTGATCAAGCTAGTTCCTCACAAAGTACCAGAGTAAGAAAGTTATGGTCTTTGCTACATCCTGAGTTTGGGGGATAGGGTTGTGGTGGGAGTGATGGGATAGTACAGAATGCCTGGGCAGCAGAAGGAACATATTTTCAGAAACTCTGGTCCATTTCCACTCTGCTCTTGTTGAGGTACTTCCCACACTGCCCTTGTCCCCATAGTCAGATACCACGGCCCCAAGACAGTGCAATGATCATAGGCTATAGAATCTGGGAGATTGGGGTTACTCTGAACAACACAAGCTCACTGGCTTGGCTAATTCACTTTCCTTGGCTAACCTTTGGTTTCCTCTGCTGTAAAATGGGGTTAATGATCTCTCCCCATGTCCTACTAGAGAGGGAGACAGAAATGAAATGTCTTTGTAAAGGTAAAGCTCTTCATGAATCTTGATGAATGTAAGACAGTGGGCCTGTAAACCGTCTCAGATGCAGGAGGAATAAGAGGCTCCTGAGTAGATGCTTTGAGTTCAGAGGAAGGAGAGCACAGTGCTTAATGAAGAAGGGGAGGAAGTAAGAACTGAGTTTAGGCAAAAGGCAGAGAGAGCTGAAAGCTATCATTTAGTAAAAGGTCAGGAAATGTATTTTCCATCTTAAAAATAAGAAGCAGGGATCCCTGGGTGGCGCCTGTCTTTGGCCCAGCGCGTGATCCTGGAGACCTGGGATCGAATCCCACGTCGGGCTCCCGGTGCATGGAGCCTGCTTCTCCCTCTGCCTGTGTCTTTGCCTCTCTCTTTCTCTGTGACTATCATAAATAAATAAAAAAAATTAAAAAAAAAAAGAAGCAAAATGCAAGAACACAAGCTGTCTCAAACCGAGGAGATTGAATAATCCAGCTGGTGGCTGAGCAGTGAAAAGTAGGAGGGTGGTTTTCATTCACTAAGGCTAAGGGATGAACTATATTTCCTGTGAGTCAGAAAGGCTTAGGGGGATAAAATGGGGAGAGATGAGAAGAGCAGGACATGAGCACCCCACAGACTTGGCCTGGTGACACAGAAGCAGTAGGACTTTGGAGGTAGAAAGATACATGTATTTAAAATCCAGTTCCAAATAAAATAAAATAAAATAATAAAATAAAATAAAATAAAATAAAATAAAATAAAATCCAGTTCCATGATTTATAAGTTGTAAACCCTTGGGCAAGTCATCTAACCTCCCTGACACCTGGATTTTACATCTGTAAAACGGGTAACAATATCTATCATACTGGGAAAGGTGGGAAAATTAGATGAGATGGTGCACGTGCAGTTTCGGTATCCAGCACATGGTGGGGACTTCCCTCTCAGCGCAGGGGTAGTGGAGGAAAGAGGGTGGAGGTGGAGTTGGCTCTGTCACTCACTCACTAGGTGAGTTTGGGGCCTAGTCAATAAAATCCTCATCTGTAAAATGCATAGTAAGAAGATCTATATTCTGCCCAGTTATTGTGAAGAGCAAATGAGATGGTCTATTTAGAACTAGTTCATTCCTTTTAACTGTGATATCATATTTCATTATTCCTCTACTGATGGACATTGAGTTTGTTTCTAATATGACAAGCTATCATAGATCTATCCTTACAAGTCATCTCCTAGTGCAACTATTTCTCTAAGGTAGATAATTAGAAGTGGAATTAGGGAGCATAGGTATATATTTTTAGTTTTTTTTTTAAGATTTTATTTATTTATTAGTGAGAGACACACACGGAGAGAGAGGGGCAGAGACACAGGCAGAGGGAGAAGAAGGCTCCATGCAGGAAGCCCGACATGGGACTTGATCCCGGGTTTCCAGGATCAAACCCCGGGCTGCAGGCGGCGCTAAACCACTGTGCCACCGGGCTGCCCTATATTTTTAGTTTAAATAGATATTGCCAAATTGGTCCACAAAGTGGTTGTACCTATTTATACTCTTACCAGTAGCATATAACAGTATCAATTCCTCACACTGAAACTTCTCACTATTAATATGATCTGTTTTTGGATTTTTGCCAATATAATTTTTTAATGTTTATTAATTTTTTTTTAGTAATCTCTACCCCCAATGTGGGGCTTGAACTCACGACCCCAACATCAAGAGTTGCATGCTGCTCTGATTGAGCCAATGTACTTGTTTAAAAAGTTACATAATTGGGGTGTCTGGGTGGCTCAGTCCATTAAGTGTCCAACCCTTGGGGATCCCTGGGTGGCGCAGCGGTTTGGCGCCTGCCTTTGGCCCAGGGCGCGATCCTGGAGACCCGGGATCGAATCCCACGTCGGGCTCCCGGTGCACGGAGCCTGCTTCTCCCTCTGCCTGTGTCTCTGCCTCTCTCTCTCTCTCTCTCTCTCTGTGACTATCATAAATTAAAAAAAAAAAAAAAAAAAGTGTCCAACCCTTGATTTCTGCTTAGGTCATGATCTCAGGGTTATGAATTCGAGCCAGCCTGCCAAGTGGGCCTCAAGCTCATCAAGGAGTCTGATAGAAAGTTCTCCCACCGGATGCCTGGGTGACTCAGTGATTGAGCGTCTGCCTTCAGCTCAGAGTGTGATCCCAGGTTCAGGATCCTGTCTCACAACAGGCTCCCCTCAGGGAGCCTGCTTCTCCCTCTGCCTGTGTCTCTGCCTCTCTCTCTCTCTCTGTCTCATGAATAAATAAGTAAAATCTTAAAAAGAAAAAGAAAAAGAAGAAAGAAAAAGAAAGAAAAGAATGTTCTCCCTCTCCCTGTGCCCCTCCCCCACACTGGTGTGTGCACGGTCTCTCCCCACCCCATAAATAAATACATCTTTAAAAAGATTAAAAACTTACATCATTCTTAAAGTGCATTCTTCTCCCTCCCTCCCTCTTTCTTTCTTTTCCTTCCTTCCTTCCTTGGGGCAGTGACCCAGGGAGAAGGAGAGAGAGAATCTTAAGCAGGCTCTACACCCAACTCTGAGCTCAATCTCATGACCTGAGCCAAAATCAAGAGTTGACACTTAACTGACTGAGGCACCCGGGTGCCCCACGCTCTTCTGATTACTAGTAGGGCTGAGCAGTATCTTTTCATGTGTATTGAGCATCTGTATTTCTTTTTTTGTAAATGACATTTTTCTGGTTTGTTTAAAGATGTGCCTATATATTTTGGATATCAACCTCATCTCTCTATATAGTTGATTTCATTATTCACAGTAGTTATATTCTATAAAGTCACCACAAACACTGAATTAACAAATACTGAATAATTGCTCCTAGGAAAAATACAAGGCTCAGTTCCTGTGAGCCTCTGGTCACAACAGTTTTGTCAAGCAAACAATATAGAAATTTGCTTTTTGTGTGTTTCATTTAAAGACACATTATTTAACATATATTATTGGCGGGACGCCTGGGTGGCTCAGTGATTGAGCATCTGCCTTTGGCTCAGGTCCTGATCCCAGAGTTGGGATCAGGTTCCCTGCAGGGAGCCTGCTTCTCCCCTCTGCTTGTATCTCTGCCTCTCTGTGTGTCTCTCATGAATAAATAAATAAATCCTAAATATATATGTATATATATATATATGTGTGTGTATATATATATATATATATATATATATATATATATAATTGTCTCATTAACAGTGAAACTCATGACCAACAGTACTACTCTAACTTGTGCCTGAACAAAGTTCATCTAACACATGTATTGTCTCCACAGGGCACATCACAGCCTTCCTAGGCTTAGGAACAGTAGAGAATACTAAAGCACTACATTTAGGGGCCACTTTAAACAGTGAAGTTAATAAAAATCACAGAAATGCAAAAAACATGGCTCTAAATAGACACTTATTTACAGTATGAGTTGAAAACAAGAAGGTCAAGTGTAGACCTGTTTAACCTCAGCTGGGAATGTGTGTGAGGGGGCAACTCAAAGTGTGTGCTGTTCTGCGCACATCCACATCCACAGATGACCTCAAAAACACTGCTAGTATTGATTCTGAGGTTACAGATCAATTTTAGCAAGTAGACAAATTCACAAATACCAACTCTGTGATTGATGAGGATGTCTGTGTGTATTTATCTTTATGTTATCTTTGTAGTCCACCACTATTATGTATGATGTCTTTTGTCTTTTTTTTTTTTTGAGAGGGAGAGAGAATGAGTGGGGGGGAGGGGTGGCCAGAGGGACAGAGAGAATCTGAAGCAGGCTCCCTGCTGAGAGCCAAGGCCCACTCAAGCTCCATCTCACAACCCTGAGATCATGACCTGCACTGAAATCAAGAGTTGGACACTTAACCAACTGAGCCATCCAGGCGCCCCGTCTGATTTTTATTTCATGCCTATTTGGACTTGATGAAGGCAGATTTGCCAATTTCGCCCTTTATTTAAAAAAAATAAATGTTTTACTCAAATTTCTATATTTTAATTAATCTGTTTCTAGACTCTCTATATTTTATTCTAGCGTTTTTCAACATTGGCACTATTTATGCTCTGGGTTGGAAAATTCTTTGTTGTAGAGTGCTGTCCTCTGTTTTCTAAGATGTTTAACAGCATCCCTGGCCTCCACCAAGGGACACCTTGCTCTTTGTGACAACCAAAAATGTCTCCAGACATCGCCAAATGTCCATGGGGGGCAAATGTGTACCCTGTTGAGGACTACTGCATTGCCCAATTCTATCTGTCAGTTGCTGTGCCAATAGTAAGCAATTATTATATCTTTTTAAAATGTCTGTTATCTGATATGGCAAGTCCCTCCTCTTCTTTCTTTTTTAAAAATATTTATTTATTTATTTATTTGTTTGTTTGAGAGAGAGAGAGAGAGAGAAAGAGAGAGAGACAGCACAGAGGGAGAGGGAAAGGGAGAAGCAGGCTTCCCACTAAGCAGAGAGCCTGATGTGGGGCTCAATCCCAGAACCCTGGAATCATGACCTGAGCCGAAGGCAGACACTTAACTGAGTCACCTAGGCCCCCTCTCTTCTTTCTTCTCCAAAATTATTTTGTACTTTTACTCTTCTAGATTAATTTTTTTGAAGATTTTATTTATTCATTACAGAGAGAGAGAAAGCAGAAGCAGGGGGAGCAGTAGGTAGAGGGAGAGGGAGAAGCAGGCTCCTGCTGAGCAGGGAGCCATGTGGGGCTCGATCCCAGGACCCCTGGGATCATGACTTAAGCCAAAGGCACATGCTTAACAGACTGAGCTACCCAGTCGCCCCTCTTCTAGATTAATTTTAGAACTAATTTGACAAATCCCATGAAATATTTTGTTGGGAATTTTTTTAAAAGATTTTATTTATTTATTCATGAGAGAGACAGAGACACAGGCAGAGGGAGAAGCAGGCTCCATTCGGGGAGCCCGACATGGGACTCGATCCCAGGTCTCAGGGGTCATACCCTGGGCCGAAGTCGGTGCTAAAACGCTGTGCCACCCAGGCCGCCCTTTTGTTGGGAATTTTATGTACAGATTAATTTGGGAAGAACTGATATGCCTATGATAGAGTCTATCCACGTACATGCTGTCTCTCATGAGACAGTCAGGTCCTTTTATGCCTTCCACTAACTTCTATGATTTCTCTCTATCAAAGTTGAAGCCTGGGCTGTCTGGTCTCCCTTGGGTGGTCTGGATCTATGCTCAGGCTTTCTTCCCGTTCCCCTGCCACTGCCTCCCAGGTTCCTGACTACGAGGGGAACCAGAAGAACCCTTCTGCCCTCAGAAGCCATTCCCCCCTACTTTTCAGTGCTCAGAAACAGCAGGATTATTTATTGTCACCAGGATCTGAGAAGGGTTCTTGTACTGTTATTTGTTGCACAAGTTGATGTCAAGTTGAAAAACTAATCTTTTACAACTAAAAAGCCCTCTCTTTCTCTGAAATTCAGCTACTTACTACACATTTTTCTACTACCCTGATAGTTGCCACCCTTCCGTCTTCTGCTTAAATTCCTGCCTGCCCTTATTTACATGGTGCTCCAGGGTGAACGACCCAGTCATTGCATAGGTCTTACTCAGAACTACCCACACACTTTTACCCATTATTTACCCTACCCTGGAATACTTTTTCTCTTTTTAACCCAACCAAGTCCTTTGCTAATTCAGTGCTCATTCAAATCTACACACCTTTTTGAAATATTCTCCTTACATTTGGTATTAAACAATTTTGTACTTAATTATATATCCGCACAGACCCCGTGTGCTGGACAGAAGAGCACAATTTAAGGTAGAGAAACATGGGCTGAATTTTAGCCTTACCAGTTATTAGCGGCAACACTTTGCATAAGTCATCTAATCTGTTTTAGCCTTGATTTTCTCATCTGTAAAACGGAGATAATAATACTCATTTATTTATTTATTTATTTATTTATTTATTTATGATAGTCACAGAGAGAGAGAGAGAGAGGCAGAGACACAGGCGGAGGGAGAAGCAGGCTCCATGCACCAGGAGCCTGATGTGGGATTCGATCTCGGGTCTCCAGGATCGCGCCCTGGGCCAAAGGCAGGCGCCAAACCGCTGCGCCACCCAGGGATCCCAATAATACTCATTTTGAATGCTGTCTACCAAACTATACAGAAAGACCACTTGCCAATAGGCACTTATATCTTTCACAGTACCTTGCAGAAGTTGTAAAAATGCGTGCAATAAAGACTTATGAAAAATCAACACTTTTGTTGGGCGGGGCGGGGGTGGGGAGCTTTGAGGCTCTAGATGGCCTAAGCTAATAATGAAGGAAGGGGTAGTACAATTCAGATTATCAAAAAATAACTGTTTAATTTCTGAAGAAACTGAGTTTGGAGAGCAGCAAATTTTTCTTGTTGATTCTATTTTGTTTGGTTTATCTATTTTTTAAATTTTATTTGGTTTAATATTAAAATCAGTTTTCATTCCTTCAAGCTAGAGTTTTAAAACACCATCTTAGAAAATCCACAAGATGGATTAATGTTTGTGTGACAAATAGAATGCTGACTATATCAAATGATTTTGATAAACACTGGGCACATGAAGACTTCAGGATGAAAATGTTCAGATTGTGAACTTTCTAAAAAAAATGTGCTGCTGCTTCAGAATATTCTAGGAACTCTCATGAGGCAAATGTTCCAAATATCATCTAAATATCTCCCCTATGGGCAGCCCTGGTGGCTCAGCGGCTTAGCGCCACCTTCAGCCCAGGGCGTGATCCTGGAGACCTGGGATCGAGTCCCACGTCGGGCTCCCTGCATGGAGCCTGCTGCTCCCTCTGCCTGTGTCTCTGCCTCTCTCTCTCTCTGTGTCTCTCATGAATGAATAAATAAAATCTTTAAAAAAAAAATATATCTCCCCTCTGTAAAGGTGCTAGTCTGTTGGTTTTTTTTTTTTTTAAGGATTTTATTTATTTATTTATTTATTTATTTATTTGACAAAAAGAGACAGAACACAAGTAGGCAGAGCAGCAGGCAGAGGATGCAAGAGAAGCAGGCTCTCTGCTGAGCAGAAAGCCCGACGTGGGGCTCGATCCCAGGGTCCTGAGCCAAAGGCAAACGCCCAACCAGCTGAGCCACCCAGGTGCCCCGGTGCTAGCCTGTTTAAAATAAAGGAATTGTGAGGTCTGTTTCTTACCTGCAGGCTGTAAGCTTAAGCCCGGGTCCAACTTCGTGTGGGGCTTTGAGCTGATGAACAGGTAGCACAGCACACAGGCGGTGACAATGAAGGCCAGGAGAACCACTGCTGCTATGGACAGGCCCACAAGGGTGCCAATGCTGCAGAGAGAAGACCACGGGGAGCGGAGTGTCGGGAAGGGACTTAGGAGGCAGCCTGTGAGATGTGAAGTGTTGTAGGTGTTATTGGGATCAGCTGGCTTCAACTTTTGTTGTCTCTACTTGCCTTAGGCTATTTGTGTAGAGCATGAGAAAGGGCATTAGCTAACTGCCAAGTACTCACTGCAAACGTGACACAACATGCTTCAAGGCCACCATGTAGTTGGCACTCGGTATGCGTTCCCTTTCTTCTCCTACCCTCCCTACAATCTTTGACCTGCTTCCACCCCAGGGAGCTGGACATGGTCTTAAAGAGCCCTCCTCACAATGCTGTTTCTTAAAAACCAAGACACACAATATTAGGCCTTGACTAGAAACCAGCTGTCCGTGCAGCCTCAAGGTAGTTTCTGATCCAGCTTCCAGTGGGTCATCACACTAGTGTGGACTCCATGGTTAGAGGACCTCCTCACTGCTGTTGCCTCAAACCTCCAAACTCGTCACCTCTCCCCCAAGTCAGGCCCTGGCCACCTGGTCTCCAGATGACTATCTCCTGGCTCATTTGGGAGCCACTGTCTTTCCTGTTTCACATGATTCCTTCCCATCATCTCTCCACGTTAGAGTTTTACCTGTCCTTAAAGGTGCATCTCAAATGTCCCCTCCTCAGTAATGCTTTCCTTGGCCATCTTTCTCTCCCCACCCCCACACATGCCAGACTAATCCATCCAGGACACTTCACTCAGGGCCTCTGGCGCTTCTCACTGGGTCAGGCAGCCCAGTGTGGTAGGAAAGAACAAAAGGCTTTGGCACCAAACCTACCTGGGTTAGGACCCAGGTATGTAACAATTCACTCTGAGATCTTGATGAAGTTATTAGACCTTTTGAGCCTCAGTTTCTTTGTCTGAAAAGTGAAAAATGATCAAAACACAATACTTCACAGGTGGTAGTGAGGATGATTAATACATGTAATATTCTTGACACACAGTAGGTGTTCAACACAATCTTTAGGTGTTCCTTGAAGGCAGACTCAGGCCGTGTATGATCAGCTTTGTCCTCTCCTTACAGAAGCCCTGGCACAGAGTAAGCATGTAGAAATTTTGCTGAGTACCTACTACGCGTCAGACACTGTGAGATGTTCTCCCAACAGTAGTGGAGAGGCAGGCAGCAGGCTTCGTGTGCCCCTCCTGCCCAGGACTCCTTCACAGGCTTTTCTGCCCACTCCTCCCCCTGACCCCAGCCCCAGACTCCTGCCCTTGGCACTTCTGCTAGATTCCGCTCCCAGCTAGCTGATGCCTATGTACCACTAAGCAGAAACACCTCAGAGCTTTGGAGAATCTGTCTTCTCAAGGCTAGATTACTGAACCCCTACAATGGAATAGTATAGAGCCATTCAAAACGTGTTTTCAAATAATATTTAAGATCAAGGATAAGTTCTGATGAGACAATGTTAAGTGAAAAGAGTAGGACACAGTACTAAATACACAGCATAATCCCAAATTAAATAAACATAAATATATACATGATTATACATGTGTAAGCTGGGATAGAAGCACATCACAACGCTAACAGGCTGTCTGGTTGTAGCGCAGGCTGTGGACGTCCTGTCCGTGGCCTGTCGGGTCCTGTCATTGTACAACATTCTGGCCAGTTTCAAATGCCAGCATCTGCATCCCTTTGCCTGAGGGCTCCCATCGGCCCGGCACAGTCTCCATTTGTACATTGAGCAGGTCAGAAGCGCAGGAAAATTAACGCCCCGCTTCTCCCATCAACATGCAACTAATGACCGACAGAAATTGGCATGTGAATACCCGGTTTTCTGGCCCTCAGGTGGGATGACTCAGGTGTAATTTCTATAGTGGCGGGTAGGTTTCAGCAGGTTTAAGCTCCAGGGACCCTCAGCACTGACACTATCCTTTGTGCTTGCCCTTCCCTGCTTCACTTTGCTGCCCTCTACCAATGTTTTGTAGGATGGCTTTCCATAAAAACTACTGGCTCTCAAATCCTTGTTTCTGAGTCTTTTGGGGAATCCAAGCTAAGACACTGGATCTCCCGTGATTCCCCTGTCCTTTCCACATTTTCCATATTGACCATGCCGTACCTTTTAGTTCTCATAAGTACTTTAAACATATTTCCTCTTTTGAGATATGTTCACTATTTATAAGGCTATTATCTGGAAGACGTGTGCTCCGGTTGGGACCACTCACTTTACATGGGACATCTGTGGCAACCTGGGTGGAAAGGGTCCTCTAAAATAGGGTCCTTTGAGGAATGGCTGAGAGAGCTATGGAGAGATATCCCAGATTGCAGTGGGTCAGGGAGCAGGCGCTGTCTCTGACAGTCTGGGGGCAGAGGAACCAGGCCCCAAGGACAGAGCTGGGGACAGAGGAAGCTCCAAGGGGAAACATCTGTGCTTGGCAGAAGATGGACTTCAAATAATTGGAGTTGTCTCCAGGTGAATGTACTGCCTCGAGAGGTGGCAAGTTCTCTATTATTGCACAGGTTTGTAAATAACACCTGGATGAGTACACTTTTCAATGAAGTTAGATTTTCCTGCCCCGGGTGGGAAATTAAAGAGCTCCTAGCCTTCTCGGATTTCAGGCAGTTCTAAGTTCAAATCTCAGTTCTGTCATATGTAAACTGAAAAATCCTTCATCTCTTGACTTTCATTTTCCTCATTTGGAAAGGTTCCTATCTCACCAGGTGTCCCTAAAGATTAAATGAGGTGGTGTATATACAGTGCCTGACAACCAGGTCTGCCCTGCGGCAAGGCTGCTGCCTTTGGCTCACGTCCTGCTAAAACACAGAGCTACTAATAGAGGGTGTTTGGAAAGTGGACCAGACATGTGATGCACCAGCTGCTTCTCCACAGGGAGTCTTCACTTCCTGAGACACGCTTTTAAAGACAGTAATTCTCCTTGAGTACTATCCAAGGAAACAGTTGTTCACCTGGAGATTTTTATGCTTTTAAGGGCCAACTTTCATGAAAAAGGCCAAATGGAATCAAGAGCAAAACAAGCTCGCCACCCTGCAATGGGGGGCTCTGGGGAGCACTCCAGGGGGTTTGTTTTAGGGTTTAGAGTACATCGATTACCTACATGTCCTGGGGACCCTCAGATCCCCTCCTCCATTTTGCAACTGTCTGTGATGTTTATAAACCATGTTTTGTCCAAGCCTAGAAAGAGTCAGCCCTGCAGGCTAAACCTTTCAACTGCCCTTGAGGTCACAGAATGGGAGCACAATAACATGTGATGTGACCTCAGAGGTCACCCCATCCAACCTCATCGTCTGAGCCACTAAAGCATTCCACATATCACGAGGGCCCAAGGCAACAGGAGGGACCACAGGGGTGTGCTAGGAAGGAGGTGTTAGAAGAGGGATGGGGTCTTGGCTAGGTGCTGGGGGGGGGGGAGGGTGTCTCCAAGGGCTAGCACAGGGCCCAGAAGATAGTAGAGGGTCAATGAGTGTCTTTTCAAATGATCTGAGTAGAGGGGGTTATGAGAGAGCTGGGCTAGATTTAGACAGCTGTGCCACAGGACAAACCCAGACTTGGAGCTAGACAGGCCTGAGGTTTCACCCCAGCTCTGCCACTTGCTCTCACCAGGGCATTCCCAAGTAGTAACTTATCTGTTTTCAAGTTCTCATCTGTAAAATGGGCAGAAGACATGCCAGGGTTGTGAAGGTGCAAATACACCTAACTCGGGGTTTGTCCTAGGTGATGCTCTTTAAATCTCCGTCTACCCAGACATTGCTAGATCTTGGACGATTCACTTCCAGACTCCAAGCTTCACTTTCCCACTGTGACATTGGGAAAGAAAGTCCATCCAATTGAGCATCTACAGTATGTACTAGTTACTTTCACATGCATTATTTCACCTAATCCTCACAACAATTCCATGAGACAGGTAGTACTATCGGCATTTTGAAGATGAAAAAAAGCCTTGGAGAGAATTTGCCTGAATTAACATAGCAATTAAGTGACAGAGCCAAGGTTTGGACTGACTAGTTCTAATCAATCCCAAAGGTCCACACTATCTCTGTACCTCAAAGGGAGGTCAAGGCAACTATATTTCAGCATTCAGCTCGGGGCTAAGCACACAGTGGGGCTTCAGCAAATACTCCATTGTCATACTCTAGGTACATATCATATCTCTCTGAATGGATGATGAGCTCCTCAGGGGCAGGCAATAATTAATTAATCGTTGTGTCCCTGTTGCCTAGCATAGCACCCCGAACAAAGCAAAGGCTATAAGGAATGAATGACTTTATAGTTGAATAGAGAATAACGTAATTCCTCAGGTTACAGAGAGCAGCCAAATATGCAGGATTGGAACATCTGGCCACCTGAAAATAGTTCTAGAATTACAGATTGAACAGGCTAGGAAAAGCAATTATCTGTAATTGTCCATGGCACATGTCAAGTTGATTTCATCTATCTCATTTGGTCCTAGTCAGAAATCAGGGCAATTGTTTATCATACTCTTCATCTGATAGTTGCAAAGAGAGGTTTCTGTGGCAGACTGTTCTTTCCTACCAGAGGATATGCAGCCCCTGGTCGCGTACCTCCAGGAACAGGAAAATCGCTGACTCCTGAGATGGCCCGCTCCATTTTCCCTGATGCCTATTTCCCAGAGTGGGCTCAGGCTCAGGTCCTATTTTCTGGTTTGAAGCCTTTGGAGATGGAGAGAGGTGGAGAGAGATGGAGACCCATTGCCCTCTGAGCACTGCACTTAGGTCCCAAGAATGTCAGCGCTGGTCTATCCAGCCCCTTCCCTGAACAGGTGGGGAAACTGAGATCCTCTGAGTGGGGATTCACCCAAATTACACTTCTTTTAAGCTATGGTGAGCTGGCTTCGGCTGCGGCATTACGCCACTGATGAACCTGCAGGGGCTCTGATCCCTTGGTCTTCTGCTTTAGCTCCGGAGTGGAGTCCATCCACAGTCCCCAGTACTCCCCCCCCCCCCCCCCCCCCCGCCATCCCCAGCTCAGTGCTCCGTAAGGGGTAGCTGGAAGAATGACTGCGCAGGAGGAGGAAGGAAGCGTTGAGTCTTGGCCAGGCCGGGAGGTGGCATCGGGCGGGGGCGACCTGGGGCTGAGGTCTGGGTGTAGGGCCCGACCGCGTGGGGAGTCCGAGCGGGGGAGGGGCGCGGGGTGGGCGGGGTCAGGGATGAGGTCAGGACGCGGCCCGGGTGAGCGCTCGGGGTGGGGTAGAGTTTGGGTCTCCTGAGCACGTGGGAGCAGAGAGTGCGGGGCCGCCGCGAGGGCGGGGGGGGGGTGCAGCGGCCGGTACCTGAGCCGCCACACGTAGCTGTGCTCGTAGGGGAAGAAGCTGTGCGGGTCGTCGCAGCAGTACTTGTGGTCGCGGAAGCCGCAGCAGAAGACGGCGGCCGCCTCGCCCCCCGGCCGCGGGCAGCGGAAGCCGCGCACCAGCTCCCGCGCGGCGCTCACGTAGCTCGTGCAGGCACCGCTCATCGCGCCCGCGCCCGCCGCCGCCTCCGGCCGCCGCTCAGGGCCGTCCCGGGACGGGGCGCCGCGCGCAGGGAGGCAGCGACGCAGGGACGCGGGCGTTAGGGACCCGGCGCCCCCAGGACCCCGAGAGGCGGCCAGGTGCGCGGGCGCGGCGGGGGCGGGGCCGGGGCGGGGCGGGGCGGCTGGACGCTGCTGCGCGAGCCCAGCGAGTTGGCGTGGGAGCCCGCCCGTGGGAGCCCGCCCGTGGGAGCCCGTCCCTGGGACCCCCGGGGGGTGCCCGCCCGCGCGGAGCTGCGGGGATTCTCACTGACTTTGGGAATGAGCCCCAGGGCCGGAGAGGGCGCCTCCCCTTGTCCCCGCGGCGGGGGGCGTTGGCCCGCGTCTCTCTAGCCCCCAAGCTCGTGTTGTTTCTGGGGTTCGCACTGGGCCTCTTTTTCCAGTGGACTTTTTTTTTTAACCTTAAAAAAATATTTATTTATTTATTTATTTATTTATTTATTTATTTATTCATTTTTATTTTATTTTATTTTATTTTATTTATTTGAGAGAGGGCACGGAGGGAGAGGGGAGGAGAGACGCGGACTCCCGGCCGAGGGGCCCATCCCAGGACCCTGGGATCAGGACCCCAGACGAAGGCAGACGCCTAACGGGCTGAGCCACCCAGGAGCCCCAAGACTGTATTTTTAAGTCACCTCGAACCTACAACCCTGAGTTGGAGTCTCCCCCTCCACCAACTGAGCCAGCCAGGTGTCCCCCCATTGGAGGTTTAAATATCCTCAGCCTCTGGCTTCCTTACCTGCCTCTTCCTCCCCGGAGCTCCTAACTCATGGATCGACCTATTCACACTCCTTTGTTCAGACTTGCCCCCGCAGTGGTCTAGAACAGGGGGCTACAGCGTCCCAAATGGTAACCCTAACCCCCTAGGAAGCAAAGCCAGCACACCTCTCCACTCTCAGAAATTATTTCCAGAGCACTGTTCTCTCTAGGATCCAGGCATATAGTCTGAAGGAGCCTATGTGGCCCTTAGAAATTGCCTGTCTGTCCTCTCAGGGTACACTGGGGAAACTGAGGCTCTGAGAGGTACACAGCCTGGCCCAATCACACTGATCCAGGACTAGAGATTCCTGAGCTTTAGTTGTCCCATTTTATATGAGCTCTAGTTATCCTATTCAGCTAGCCACGGGGTGTGGGGGCTGAACAAGACCTATGGGACATGTGACCAGTTAATGAGTCACTGGCTAGCTTTAGAAAATAATAATTAGGAATGCCCAGGTGGCCCAGTCTGTTAAGCATGAGATTCTTGGTTTCAGCTCAGGTCTTGACCTCAGGATCATGAGTTCAAGCCCCATTTTGGGGCTGAACTTAAAAATAAATAAAATAAAAATAAATAGTAATAATTAAATGGAATAGAAAAAGTGCATTGCAGAGAGTAAAGCTAAGTATTCTTTCATAAAATGTTTCAGTTACATATCTATGTGTGTACTATGGATCCGATCACAATATAAAATACATTTATTAGTTTGAGTCAGGTCAAAAAGGTTTGAAAGCCCCTGAATCTCATTAGACAGATGGGCAGGGGCCAGCTGGAGATGACAAGATCTTTAGCTCTTGTAATTTTTCACAGGAGACGGTAGAGAATAGTTACTGTGATGCCTGGAGACTCCCCAGTTTCTCCATCCTTTGCTCTGGGTGTGTGGGGGATAAACATGGGCATCAAGGCAATCTGGGCTCAAGCCCTAGCTCTCCTCCTTCCCTGATTTTTCTCTGTGTTTCAGGTTGCCTTTCTTCATCTAGGCCAGCTTCTAAGACGCTAATGTGTGCCATGCTTTTGAGCTGAGCACTGGAGTCCCTGACAGGAGTCAGATCTGAGTGTGCCCCTGAGAAACACACAGTATGGTGGGAGAGTCACACAGATGATCAAAGGACAGAGCAGTAAAAGGGAAAATGCGGGGACCGTGGCTGCAGAGCGACCACTGTCTGAAGGAGAGAAGATGAATTTTGAGAGGGTAGTGTCCTCAAGGATCACTATACAGTCAAATATGAAAACTGGGGGGAATTGTTACTGTCCCCCAGAAGACCTTCCTACTGAGCTGTGTATCTCTGCAAACTGGTGTACTTTAGCCTCTTTATTTATCAGATGGAAAGTAAAGGGGGTGGAGTGGAAATCCTGTGGAAAGAAGAGAGGTCTCCTGGAGACAGAGCTTAGCTGGGACGTAGCAGGCATTCTGCTCTGGCTTTTGGGAAAATTGTGAAGCTGCCAACAGTTTCCAGAGCCCTTTCCCAGCCAAGAATTAATTTGTTCCTCCCAACAACCCTGAGGTGAGCCAAGCATGGGTGATTGTGCCTCTGAGAAATAACAAACCCAGTGTCACACAGCAGTCAATGGCCCATGCAGGACTGGCACCCAGGTCTCGTTTAGCCAAGGGCTCCTTTGGCGGTCTGATGAAGACTGATGGGCCCCTATTCAGAAGAGTATTTTTAACTATGAAAAATAAATTACTTGGGATAACAAGAATACCAGTTATATAGAATCATTATCAAAATATTTTGTAAAGATTTTATTTGTTTATTTGAGAGATAGAGAACACAAGCTGGGTGGAGAGGGAGAGAGAAGACTCCTTGCTGAGCACACAGTCCGATGTGGGCTTGATCCCAGGACCCTGAGATCATGACCTGAGCTGAAGTCAGATGTTTAACCGACTGAGCCACCCAGGTGCCCCTCAAAGTACTTTTTAAAATATATTTATTTTGTGAATGTCTTTTTCTAGTTATTGGAATTTTGAGGTGATGGATGAGTGTAAAAAGTATTTCAATTCCAAGTATATTGCAATTATAATGCAATACAAAACTATCATTTCTATTGGTGACAGATCACAGATACTGCTAAATAGTACTGTGATTTTTTTGCTTCCCTCCATGACAGAAAGAAATGCTAAATTCCAATTAGAGGTTAGTGAAAACAGGATGTAATTTTTTTCCCACTCTAAGTTCATGGACCACCCCTGCCAAACTCTTACCATGGAGCCTTTGGGCTCTGTGGAGCCTGTGGTAAAATTCTCTAGGTCTTCTGGCCTAACTCCTACTCTATTGCTGGTTCTTCCCGCAGGCACTTACTGTAGACCTACTAAGCGATTGGAAGTTTCCCATCTCGTATGTCACATAGTCCAGAAAACTTCTTATGAGATAGGTGTTATTCTTTCCACCTTGCAAAGTAACTGAGACTCAGGGAGGTTAAGTGATTTACTGAAAGCCACACAGCCAGTAACTGATGAGAGTCCTGTCCCACCAACTCCTTTGTCCCCAGCTGAGGTCTGGGGACCAGAATGTCCAATACCACAGGGGAAAGAAAGTAGAGGAGGGAGGAGTGAACAAGGAACACTCACATTTATGGAGAACACACTGTAATCTTGAGATTGTGTTCTGTGCTTTTCATCCACTCCTTTAAAACTTACAACAACCCTGTGCAGTATTACTCTCCCTGGTGTTTTTTTGTTTGTTTTTTAGATTTATTTATTTATTTATTTATTTATTTATTTATTTATTTATTTGAGAGGGAGAGAGCATGAGCATGGGGAGGGGGAGGGGCAGAAGGAAAGGGAGAGAATCCTCAAGCAGGCTCTCCACTGAGCTCAGAGCCTGAGGAAGGGCTGAACCCAGGACCTTGAGATCATGACCTGAGGAGAAATCAAGAGTCCAAAGCTCAACCGGCTGAGCCAGCCACGTGCCCCTCCCCATTTAATATTTTTTTTAAGTAACAACATATGTATCATCATAAAACAAATTCAAAATTACAATAAGTTAAAAGAAAAAACAAAAATCACCCATAATCTCACCACACGAAATACTTCGGTATGGTGTCTTCTAGATACACAGACACACGCCCACACCACTATAGCAATAGGAAAACTGGGCCAAGGAGGTAGGGTAGCTTGCCAACCGGGTAGGAGGAGCAAGCCCCGGTCACATGTGTGTGTGTGGGGGGGCAGGTGGGTCGCTTCCCCCTTCGGCACTGCGCAGGGCAGCAGTTACAGTTACCCAAGATGAGGAGTGCCCAGCCTGGCCAGGGAGCCACGGCAGGAAGCCCCTTCCGAGCGGCTGTCACAGCAGGGCCCCTAGACCTCGGCGGCCCAGCCCCCTCGGAGACGGTCCGGAGGACGAGGCCCCGCTGGGGTGCACAGTGGTGCTGGTGGCTGGTCCCCGCGGCCTCCTGCTGGGCGCTCGCTTCCCGTTGCCACCTGTCCGGGCTGCTCCGCCTGGGTCCGCGCCCATCCACCCCCCAGCCCTGAGGTCGGGGTGCGGTCCGCGGCCGTCCCTCTCAGTGCGGGTCCCCTCGGGGTCTCTCCCCTGATGCCCAGGACGGATCCTTTCCCTTCCTGTCCATACTAAGGCCCCTGCGTCTCGTCCTGGGAGAAGGGACTTTACCCGATGGAACATCCCACCCAGGGACAAATGGGGACCCAGGCTTTGACCTGATACCAGTCAAACTCTCTCCCGAATCTAGGTGACCACCCTTTAGGTTTAGGGTGTTTGTTAAGACACATAAAGCGATGTAAAGGATAATATAGGGACACCCACGTACCCTCCACTCAGTACACGGCAGCCCCTCAAACGCGGAGCCACCCAGACGCTCCAACATGAGATAAAAATTTAAAAGGAAATCATTATACGGCATGTATTCTGGAACCTATTTTTTTCACTTAATCTTGTGTTTGTGAGCTTTGTCTGTACCGATGTGTATGCTCAATCTGGTTCATCCATTTTTGCTGCTGTGTAGTTTTCCACTTAGTAAATGTATGATGATTTATCCATTTTCTTAATATTTAGATTCCTTTCATGGTTTTTTTTTTATTGCTATACAATGATGCTTTTCTTGAGGTTTTTTCTTCTTCTAAAATGAATTTTAGGGACGCCTGGGTGGCTCAGTGGTTGAGCGTCTGCCTTTGGCTCAGGTGGTGATCCTGGAGTCCCGGGATGGAGTCCCGCATCCGGCTCCCTGCATGGAGCCTGCTTCTCCCTCTGCCTGTGTCTCTGCCTCATTCTCTGTGTCTCTCAGGAATGAATAAATAAATAAAATCTTTTAAAAATGTAGAATGTTAAAAAAAGAAAATATAGTGAATTTTATTGAGGTATATTATATAAACAAGAGAACATACCTATTTTTAGGTTTTAAAGCTGGTGAGTTTGACAAATGTACGCATTGGTGTGCTTACCACCGTAGTCTAGTACAGCACATCTCCATCACCTGTCCTCACCCTTGTGCCCCTCTGCAGTTAGCTGTCCTCCCCACCCCAGCTCCGCCTTTGGGCCACTCTCTGCTCTCTGTGTCCCTAGAAGTGAGTTTTGCCCTTCATGAACTCTGTTAGTGGACTTGGATAGTACGTCTTCTTTGTGTCTGCCTTCCTTTCCTCACCCCAGCACCTTTGAGATACTCACAGATTATTGTGTATACAAATAGTTCTTCCTTTTTATTGCTGAATACATGGAAATACACTCATTATATGGAAATACTACAATTTGTTTATCCATTCAACTGTTAGTAGGCATTTGGGTTATTTCCAGGTTGGGACTATTATGAATAAAGTTGCTATACACATTTTGCATGTATGCACACACATGTGCACACATATATTTTCATTTCTCTTGGGTGAATACTTAGGAGTGGAATTTCTGGGTGATAGAGTAGATAGATGTATGTTTAACTTTATAAGAATTCACCAAACTGTTTTCCAGGGGCTGTACCATTTTACATCCCCACCAAAAATGTATAAGAGGCAGGGCTCCAGGGGCACCTGGATGACTATGTTGGTTAAGCATCTGACTCTCGGTTTTGGCTCAGGTCAAGATCTCAGGGTGGTGAGATAGAACCCTGTAGGGCTCTGCACTCAGCATGGAGTCTGCTTCAGATTCTCTCTGTCCTTCTTCCTGTACCCCTTCCGCTTGTGCGCTCTCTCTCTCTCTTAAATAAATAAATAAATCTTTATTATATTTTTAAAATATTTTATTTATTTATTCATGAGAGACTCACAGAGAGAGGCAGAGACACAGGCAGAGGGAGAAGCAGGCTCCATGCAAGGAGCCTGACGTGGGACTCGATTCTGGGTCTCCAGGATCACACCCTAGGCTGAAGGCGGTGCTAAACCGCTGAGCCACCCAGGCTGCCCTAAATCTTTCTTTTAAACAGAAGTTTATCATTTTTTTCTGTTAAGACTGTGCTTATTGTGTTCTATCTAAAAAAATCTTCACCTACCTCAAGATGGTAAAGACTTTCTCCTATGTTTTCTTCTAGAAGTTTTGTTTACCTTTTTTCTTAAGACTTTATTTGTTCATGAGACACACACACAGAGAGAAGCAGAGACACAGGCAGAGGGAGAAGCAGGCTCCATGCAGGGAACCCGATGTGGGACTCTATCCCAGGACCCCAGGATCACACCCTGGACCGAAGGCAGATGCTAAACCACTGAGCCACCCAAGTGTCCCTACATTTACCTTTCTGAGTTAGTTTTTGTGTCTAGTGTAAAGCAGTGGTTGAAGTGCACTTTTACATATGGATATCCAATGGCACCTGGCTGGCTCAGTGACAAGAGTGGGTGACTCTTGATCTCAGGGTTGTGAGTTCAAGCCCCATATTGGGTGTAGAGGTTACTTAAATAAGTAAAACTTTAAAAATACATATGGATCCAGTTGTTCCAAAATCATCCTTTGAAAAGATTGTTTTTTCTTGCATTGAATTAACTTGGCACCTTTGTCAAAACTCAATTAATAAAAAATGGGTGGATTTACTTCTGGATTCTCCATTTCATTAATCGGAATCTATCCTTAAGCCAATACGATTCTGTCTTTATTACTGTGGCTTTATAAGTAAGTTTGAAATCAGGTAGTATAAATCCTCTTCGTCCTTATTTTTCAAAATTGTTTTAGTAATTCTAGGTCCTTGCATTTCCATATAAGTTTTTTTTAAGTTTTATTTATTCAAGTAATCTCTACATTCAACATGGGGCTCAAACTCAGTACTTGAAGATCAAGAGCTGAATGCTCTTCCAGTTGAGCCAGCCAGGTGTGCCCATATAAATTTGAAAATCAGTTTATCAGGGGGGCTTAAGTGGCTCAGTCAGTTTGGGCATCTGCCTTTGGCTAGGGTCATGGTCTTGGGATCCTGGGATGGAGCCCTGCATTGGGTTCTCTATTTGGCAGGGAGTCTGCTTGCCCCTCTATCCCACCCCTCACTCCTGCTTTCTCTCTCAAATAAATAAAAAAATCTTAAAAAAAAAAAAAAAAAGAATCAGCTTGTCAATTTCTGCCCCTTAAAAAATCCTGCTGGGATTTTGCTTAGGATTATGTTTAATGAATAGATCGACTTGGAGTGAATTAGCATCTTAATATTTAGTTTCCCAATCCATAAACATGGTATATCTCTTCATTTATTTAGCTCTTCTGTAATTTCATCAATGCTTTATACTCTTATGTAAGGTCTTGTACATATTTTGTAAAATTTATCCCTTTTTTCTATTTTCGATGCTATTGTGAATGACATTTTTTTAAAAGGTTTTATTTACTTATTCATGAGAGACACAGAGAGAGAGAGACAGAGACATAGGCAGAAGGAGAAGCAGGCTCCCCTTGGGGACTTAATCGCAGAACTCATGATTCTAGAGTCTCCAAAGGCAGGCTCTCTCTCAACTGCTGAGCCACCCAGGCATCCTGTGAATGACATTTTTAATGTGATTGTCCAATTGCTTGTTGCTAGTAAAAGAAATACAATTTATTTTTTTGTATTCACCTTGTATTCTGAGTACTTACTAAATTCACTTAGTAGTTCTAGTAGCTTTTTTGTAGACTACTTTTAAGATTTTTTATGTTAATATAAAAACATAATTTATTCACAGACAACATGTTTTACTTTTCCTTTCCAGTTTATGCCATTTAAGTTTTTTTCTTGTTTTATTACATTATCTAGGATCTCTAGTATAATGTCAAAAAAATTCCTTTGAGTTTTGAGGCAGATTGTGCACTTCTTTTATCTGCACTTGATTATTTTCCTCACACACTTATCAGCAGAGATTTTCTGAAGGCTTGACCTGGGCTGTTGAAATAGCCCCAGTGATTCCAGTTTTACTTCTAAAATCTGAACTCTCCCTATCCCTCCAATTATATCTGACTCTCCTTTCCTAGAGGAAGCTTCTGATTTAATCAGACCTGAGAAGGGAGCCTCCTCTCCCAGGTTTTTGTTCATGTAGCTCCCCCCCTTGTACTTACCTAAATCCTTTCCACCCTTCAATGTTCAGCTTGAAAAAAAAAAAAGCCCCTTCTACAGGAAGCCCTTCTGTGAGCAATTCTCAGGGCATCGTTCTTTTTTACATTATTTGTTGTTCTGACTACATGTACCATTCACTGAACATCTTCCATGTACTATTATCTCACTTAGCAATTACAGCTTCAGACTACAGGGTCCTCTTTGATGGAAGTTGCACCTGCTTTAGTCCCAGTTTCACCGCACTCAGCTTAGGGTCTTCTTGAAGGCAGGGCTGCTGCTTTGTGCTGCCTTTATTCCTTTGTGCATAACAGGAAAAAAAGGAACCTTTCCTGTGGTCTGATGTATGTCTATGCCAAAGGTAAGGCTGGGTAATTAGAGTTCAGGCCAGATTTCGATTTCCACTTGTCTCTGCTGCACATCTTCAAAACCTGCATGGCCATAAGGGTCAACTATACCTCAAGGAAGCAATTAATAACTGAACAGATCATTCTGAAATATGTATTTTAAATATAAATATGTAGGTATTATATATATTGAAGCTCAGAGAGGTTAAACTACTCACCTGAGGACCCAGTCGGTTTTGTCCTGGGTCTGTCGGTCCCCAAAGCTCAAGGAAACACTGCCTTTGCCTATCTCCCTCTCTGGTCTCAACATTAGTCCAGCACTTTACATGTTAGTAAGAATTTTTCATGTTCACAGTTCTCTTTCAACCCACAGTCAGCCACTTCTGGAGTTTACTCCAAGATTTCTGCAGTCTGGGGTGAATGTCTTCCCTTGTTCCGGGATTATGTCTCTAACCCTAAACCCCTGTCCTAGCTGGAGTGTTATCAGAGTCCAGGAAGCAAAGAATAGGGAAAGGTAAGGATTCTGGTATGAGATCAGACTGTTTCTACTTGGCAAATGACTTCCTGGAAGAATTTGGACTTTTTACTTAGCCTCATCTGTAAAATGGAAGTCAAAATATCCAACCCTATAGGAATGATGTAGAGGTATGTGAGCACTCCTTCCACTTTGCTGTGAGCAAGGATTATGTCTCATGTCTTATGTCACACACAAGAAGACTGCAGCATTTATTTACAGGGGATTCTTAGTGACGTTTGTCAACCCTATGACAGGAACTGCTTTTTCTCTTGATCTTGGGCAAGTCTGTTCCCGTCTCTGAGCCTCAATTCCCTGTCTTTTAAATGGAGACAATAATACCTAAATAGCCATAGGAACTATCATTTACTGGATATTTACTATGTGTCGGGCACTGCAGTGGTTTGTGGGTCTATTAGAATTTAATCATCACAATAGGCTTATGAGGTAAGTGCTATTAATATCCTCCATGTCCCAGAGGAAGACACTGAAGCCCAGAGAGGTAGAGTACTTTGTTTATGAGTCACTCAGCTGCTAAGCAGCAGAGCTGGGATGTGAATCCTGCTTTGCAATTCTCTAAACTAGGATTTCTCAACCTATTTACATTTTGAGATAATTCTTTGTTGTGTTGGATAGTCCTGTGCATTACAGGATGTTTAGCAGCATCTGTGGCTTATACCCATTTGATGCCAGTAGTACCCATCCCCCAGTTGCAACAACAAAATATGTCTCCAGATATTGCCAAATGTTCCCTGGCGAGCAAAATCACCCTTAATTAAAAACCATTTGTCTATACTCTAGAGTCCTAAACAATGTCTTTCCTCTGCAATATGACCAAGCTAGGGAAGCTTCTTTCCCCACAAGAGTCAGTAAAGGAAGTCAACTGCAGACAAGTACTGCATTGATGATAATACTGTTTCATATATGTTACAGCCCATTTCCACTTACAGAGTACCTTCTCATACATTAGTTTATCTGAATATTCCAGGTGAAGGAACATATAGACAAAGGTGTCTAGCACAGTCCCCAGTGCTTATTAGGTAAAATCTTGATTTTTCTTTTATTGGCTAGTTGAAGCAATGATAGTTTAGTGGGGTTAAGTGACAGTTCCAAGTTTACACAGCTGGTAAGTGGGTACTGTCATTTGTCATGTCAATTAACCTGTTAACTATTGTTCTTAGGTTTTCTACTTTAATCCAAAGAGTTTCTGCTTTCATTGGGAGGAACAACGTAAATCTGAAGAGTTAGAATCTTTGTTTCCTGGAGTTGAAAGGAGCCTCCAGGCTATTAGCTCAACTCACTACTGTATGGTATTCAATCCAGGGAAGGGTTGCCAGGGTGGCTAGTTAAAATTGAATTTCAGGTAAACAACAAATAATTTTTTAATAGAGGTATGTCCCATGATGATATCACTAATATCAAAGACAACTGTGGCCCTGATTTAATAGAGGTATGTCCCATGATGATATCACTAATATCAAAGACAACTGTGGCCACGATGATATCACTAATATCAAAGACAACTGTGACTCCCTCTGGAGAATGATGAGCAGGGCTCAATTGGCCATGCAGTCAGAATGGAGCACTTATATTCTAAGGGATTAGAGAAGGGGTTTCTGACTGGGCTTTCCCATATTGCTGAGATGGGTCATCTCCTCTGTGGTGGGAGCCTACCAGATGCAGGGGTCCAGACAGTCCTTGGGACATTCAGAAAAACAATAGATGATGACCATGAGGTCAGTCAAATGACAAATGCCTTTTGAACACCTACTCTGAGCCAAGCATTTCTTTTTGTTTTTGTTTTTTTTTAAAGATTTTATTTATTCATGAGAGACACAGCAAGAGAGAAAAGCAAAAACATAGGCTAAAAGGGAAGCAGACTCCCTGCAAGGAGCCTGATGTGGGAATTGATCCCGGATACCAGGATCACACCCTGGGCCAAAGGCAGACGTTCAACCGCTAAGCCACCCAGGCATCCCTGAGCCAAGCATTTCTTACACCCAAAGAATACAAGAGGGAGGGCAGCCCAGGTGGCTCAGAGGTTTAGCGCCACCTTCAGCCCAGGGAGTGATCCTGGAAACCCGGGATCGAGTCCCACGTTGGGCTCCCTGCATGGAGCCTGCTTCTCCCTCTGCCTGTGTCTCTGTGTCTCTCATGAATGAATGAATGAATGAATGAATAAAAAAAATATATATATATATAAAATACAAGAGGGATAAGACAATATCGATATAGCAATATCAAGGAAAGTGAGAAAATTTTCTACCTGTGCAATCGGAAGAAGGAATAAAGAGAGTATGGCAAGAAATTGAGGAACATAAAGCACAAGGACTTTGAATGGTAGACTAAGAAACTGAGCCTTTACTCCAAGAATAGGAATGGAGGACACATTGAAGCAAAATGATGATATGGTCAGGTTTGCTTTTTGGACCATCATTTAGCTTGTGATGTGAAGGATGGATTGAAGGAGGGAGTTGGAACCAAGATGATGAGCTAGAAAGATGAGAAATCTTGAGTTAGGATAATGATAGCAGGAAGAAGGAGAGAGGAGAGATTTGAAAGATATTAAGATGTGGGGCTTTGCGTTCCTGCCCCCCCCCCCACCTATTAGGACGATTTGTTCTCCCCTTCTTCTATGTTAATGAAACTCTCAATTTTCATCTGGGCACATGGCCATACAAGTAAAAACTTTATTTCTCAGTGATCCTTGTCTGAGTGGCTATTTGGTTAAGTTCTTCTGACCTGGAGGACGTCCTGTAGTGCCCTAACATAAAAGTAGAGGATGGAGGGGCACCTGGGTGGCTCACTTGGTTGAGCACCTGACTCTTGGTTTCAGCTCAGGTAAATGATCTCAGGGTGGTGGGATTGAGCCCCATGTTGGGCTCTGTGCTCAGCTTGAGATTCTCTCTCTCCCTCTCTCTCTCTCTGCATCTCCCCCTCTTCACACATTCTTAAATAAATTTTTTAAATCTTCTTTTAAAAAAAAGATACAAAGTTGAGGTGGTCAGCTCTTTTGGGTTGTGCAAATGATGTCACTATCCTAGGGATGGCAGAGCCATTAGCCTAGCTAAAGGTCCAACTTTTACATATGGTAAAGTTGTGGCTTTACCCACTGAGCCACCGAGGTGTCTCCTTTCCCCTAACTCTCATTAAAGTTTCAATTCTTGGGTGCCTGGGTGGTTCTAGTCGGTTAAGCGTCTGCTGGGCTCAGGTCATGATCCCAGGGTCCTGGGATGGAGCCCCACAGCTGGCTCCCTGCTCAGTGGGGAGTCTGCTTCTCCCTCCTCCTTTGCCCCTCACCACCTGGTGCACACGCACACACTCTCTCAAATAAATAAAATCTTAAAAATAAATAAATAAAATAAAATTTCAGCTCTTGGCTTAAATGGCATTCATCAGGGAGATTTCTGAACTCCCGAATAGCTCCAGTGCCAGTCTCTCTGTACTTCTTCCCTGCGCTTGTCATAATTATGTAATAATTGGTGTAATTATTTGTTTAATGTTTGTCTTTCTCACTAATGTTTGTCTTTCCCACTATTCTCTAAGTGCCATGACAGCTAGGAACATGCCTGTTCTGTTCACTGATGTATCCCTAGAACGTAGTGCAGAACTCGACACATAAACAGTGCTGAAGACATATTTGTTAATGAATGTCCCTTTCAACCATAACTTTCCAGAAAGTACCCTCATCAGTATACTCTCTTCTTAGCACACTCTAGCCCAGCTCAGAGAGGTCTTCCTTTCTTGAAGGACCTGAGACCAGTTGATGTTGGAAAAGGAGAAGTCAGCCAAACACAAAAAGGCCTTTTTCATACCCACAGCGAGAAGTGACCCTTTTCCAAACTCCTAACTCGTGGTCTCTGGTTTGCTAATCTACTCTGAACTAATAGCAGATAGCTAAGGGAACAGTAATAAGACTTAAGCAGACAACATATTGATTAAAAATTAAGCTTGGCAAATAAAGTACTAAATGCTAAGATAAAACCTGATAAAGTATATTGCTTATAAACAAAGTGTTAGAAGATAACTAAAGTGTTAGTTGAAACTCAAATATTAACTACTCAACTGTTAGCTGATTACCAATAGATTAATTTAAAACTAAATTGTTAGCAGATACTGATTAGCCAGTGATGAAGGTGACAGTTGATAAGGATAAAGAGATTTTTTCCCCCTAGGGAACCCTTGCACAGTAGAGGGGACATGGGAGCATCAAAAAGCTGATAGAGGGGATCCCTGGGTGGCGCCGCGGTTTGGCGCCTGCCTTTGGCCCGGGGCGCGATCCTGGAGACCCGGGATCGAATCCCACGTCGGGCTCCCGGTGCGTGGAGCCTGCTTCTCCCTCTGCCTGTGTCTCTGCCTCTCTCTCTCTCTGTGACTATCATAAATAAATAAATAAAAATTAAAAAAAAAAAAAAAGCTGATAGAGCGTAGGAATGACAGCCTAATTGGGCCTGCAGAATCCTCAGCTGGACTTTAAATTTCTGGGGGAAACTGTTTGCTCATCTTTGGTTTCTAGATAGATTCTAGTCAGGGACAGTATGGAGCTGGTGCTCGAAATGCTTACTTTATAATTAAATTATATATGCTAAGGGCCAGGCACTGTGCTAAGGAGAGGAGAGCAGTTGCTTAAATAATAATAATGTAGTGAGTGAGTGGTATGTGAAAGGAAAGGTTGTGGGGTTTGTAAAGGCTCAGTGGAAGAGAGACAGTATGTCAGGGAGAGATGATGAGTTTCGTTCTGGACATGTTGAACTGAAATCTCAGTAGACATGCCTCGTAGGCAGGTGACTATGAGTCCAGTGTAGATACAAGGTAGAGATTTGGGTGTCAGTAGGGCATAGATGGCGGGGTGCCTGGGTGGCTCAGTTGTTAAGTGCCTGACTCTTGATTTCAGTTCAGGTCATGATCTTAGGGTTATGGGATTGAGCCCCATGACAGGCTCCATGCTCAGCTTAGAGTCTGCTTGAGATTCTCTCTCCTGGGACGCCTGGGTGGCTCAGCGGTTTAGCGCCTGCCTTCAGCTCAGGGCCTGATCCTGGAGACCCGGGATGGGGTCCCATATTAGGCTCCCAATATGGAGCCTGCTTCTCCCTCTGCCTGTGTCTCTGCCTCTCTCTGTGTGTCTCTCATGAATAAATAAATTTTTTAAAAAAGTTTCCTCTCACTATTCCTCTGCCCCAACCCCTGCTAGCTCTAAATAAATAAATAAATAAAATGTTTTTTGAAAATAGGGCATTGATGGTGGTCAAACAAATGAGATGGCTGTAGAAGGGTACAGGGAGTGAGAAGGACCAGCCTGTTACCCCAAGGAAGACCAACAGGAAGGAGTAAGCAGGAGGAAGAGATATCAGCAGATACTGAGGAGGAAGGAGCACTCAAAGAGAAAGGGGGAAAACCAAGAAAGGGAAGAGGATGAGTCAGGGAAAGGAATGCAGTCGGCAATGTCAGATGTGGCTGAGAGGTCAAGCAAGACAGGTCAGAGAGAGGTCCACTGAGAACGTGGTTCCGAGGTGTCCATCAGGAACATTTCTGTCATTGCTGCGTTTCATTGTGTGTGCGCACACAGCATATGTGGAGCTGGAACTTGGAGCAGGGTGTGTAAGGGCACCCTGGAGGCCACCATAGTGGGGCTCGTGGTCACTCACAGAGAGCCCTCATTTACTCTGGGTAGCTTTGGAGAGGGACCATTAAGGGACACTGCAAGAAGAATAAGCACAGTTTAACCCTTTCATTGTCCAGTGGGAAAATGGAAGACAGCAGAGAGGAAACAATTTGCTTGGTCTAGGAGTCAGGGGCACAGCCAGGACTTAAATCTGAGTCTCCCTTCTAGAAGAGTGACCTTGGGAGGAGTGGACATGAAATTCTTATTGGCTAAGGAATTATCAGTCAGTGACTTTGTCTATCACCTCAGTTTTTAGCTGCCTCTTTTTATATTTCTATAAAAAAATACTTTTTTATAGAATATATATTCTATATAAATATTTTACATACAAAATTCAAACATTACAGAAATACTCAACAAAGACAGTGAAGATCTCCTGTTATCCCCTTTCCCCTGACTCCCTCATTGACAACCACCATATTAAGGTGGTCTACGGGCACCTGAGTGGCTCAATTGGTTAAGTGGCTAACTTTGGCTCAGGTCTTGATCTCAGGGTCCTAGGGTTGAGCCCCAGGTCAGCTCTGCCTTTCGCTTCCCACTGAGCCAGTCCCTCTGCTTCTCCCTTTTCATGCTCTCTCTCTCAAATAAGTAAATAAAATCTTAAAAAAAAAAAAAAAGTTTGGTCCATATTCTCTCTCTCCCTCACTTAACACTAAAAAAATTTTGGTAAAAATATTATACTTCCTTATTCTGGATTTTTTATATAGTATTTTATTTTGGGATATCTGGGTGGCTCAGCAGTTGAGTGTCTGCCTTGGGCTCAGGGCCTGATCCCGGATTCCCAGATCGGATCCAGTCCTGCATCAGGCTCCTTGCAAGGAGCCTGCTTCTCCTCCCTCTTCCTTTGTCTCTGCCTCTCTCTGTGTCTCTCATGAATAAATAAAATCTTTAAAAAATAAATAAATAAAAAATAATAATAAATAAATAAGAAATAAAAGATACTGCCAAATCACCCACTTGTGCCAGTTCATTGTCCCACCAACAGGTATTATGAATGCCCATCTCCCCACACCCTTACCAGCTATGGGTATTATCATTTAAAAAGTCTTTCCAACTTTAATGAGGCTGAATATCTTCTCATAGCCTTATTATCCTTCTACAATATTCATTGAATTATCTATTTATAACCTCTGCCTATTTATTATTATTGAGTACTTTCGGTCAGTGAGTTCTTATTGGGCAATAATGATTGGCTCGATAAAAAAAAAAAAAAAGGAAGTCTTTGTACCAAATTGCTAACAGTATTTATTTACCTCCAGGGAGTGAGATATAGAAAATGAGGAGGGGGATATCTTCATTTTTATTTTACATCATTCTGTGTTATTTTACAATCTATATGCATTACTTTTGTAATTTAAAAAAATAATACAGAGAAAAACAATTACAACAACAAATAAATCTTTGGCCTGGATTCTCAATGGCTGGAAATTCATGTTGGGCACAAGTTTTTATTGATTACAAGTTATTTTTTGGTTTATATGCAAAAAATTTATTGAATGACTCCTAATAAGCTGGCACTGCCCTAGGCACTTTAATAGATCTTTCATCCTCATCCTCACAACAGCCCTGTGAGGTAGGAAATGGTCCCATTTTATAGAGTTCTTAATAGGCAGGAGATTATTGCTTGATATACTTCTATTTGCCACATGTTTTCACCGGCTAGAGGTTCTTATTGGCTGGTGATTCATTGGTCAAGAGCTTTCATCGGCCAAGAGTTCCGATAAGTTGTTCTAAGACTCAAGTAATCCAAAATACTAGAAAATTTCCCCCTTAGGAGTAATAGGGAAGGTGGGATAAAAGTGGAGTCCATAGGCCCTCCCTCCAAGCACCATTGAGCACCACTGAGTTTGCTTTGGTCACCTATTCAAGGTGGAAGACGGAGGGAGAGTAGGGAATGGGACAGTGGGAGAGGAGAGAAAGTGGTTATAAGTCTTCTCGCTTCTTCAAGATGAGCTTCCTCACAAGTGCTGTGATCTGGGGCCTGATATCTTCCACCGACACAGTTGGGTCCCAAGCCCCTACTACCTTTCCATCTGGGGCCACTAGGTATTTCCAGAAGTTCCAGGTGGGCTCCTTCCCAGAAGTCTCTAGAGAAAAGGGAAGAAAGAGAGCAAAGTGTGCTTCCCCTGTGTCCCCTCTCCTGGAATTCCACTACCAGTGTCCATCCTTCCCTTGAAGCAGTGGTTCTGTTGGTAAGAATTAAGTTTTTAAAATCCTGATGCCCAGTCCACACCCAGACTACTTTTTTAAGATTTATTTATTTACGATAGACAGAGAGAGAGAGAGGGAGAGAGAGAGAGAGAGAGAGGCGCAGAAATACAGGAGAAGGGAGAAGCAGGCTCCATGCAGGGAACCTGATGCAGGACTCGATCCTGGAACTCCAGGATTGCACCCTGGGCCAAAGGCAGGCGCCAAACCACTGAGCCACCCAGGGATCCCCACACCCAGACTACTTAAATCAGAATCTCTGGTAGTAAGATTCAGGGATCAGTATTTTTTAAAAGCTCTCCAGGAGATGCCAGTATGGCCCCAACGTTGAGAACTATTGCTTTAGAATTCTGTTAAGTGTTTGATAAAAGCAATATCAGCTCCTCCTTTCTTAATGATCTCAAACTACTGAATAGTCTACACCTATTCTCTAATGAAATCTTAATGGTTTCCAAATGTTAATCTGTGGACTGGCTGCATCTGAATCATGGTGGTGGTGGGGAGATGGTGTGGGGAGGTGGTTAATATAGACAGATTCTTGGGATACTCGGGTGGCTCAACAGTTGGGCATCTGCCTTCGGCTTGGGGTGTGATCCTGGGGTCCTGGGATCAAGTCCCGCATCAGGCTCTCTGCAGGGAGATGTTGGTGTCTCTGCCTCTCTCTGTGTCTCTCATGAATAAATAAAATCTTTAAAAAATATGTATATAAAGAGATTCTCAGGCCCTGCTTCAGTAGGTCTCAGGCTAACCCACTTTTAAGAGCTCCCCAGTTGCTTTTTTTTTTTTTTTTTTTTTTTTTTATGATAGTCACACAGAGAGAGAGAGAGGCAGAGACACAGGCAGAGGGAGAAGCAGGCTCCACGCACCGGGAGCCCGACGTGGGATTCGATCCCGGGTCTCCAGGATTGCGCCCTGGGCCAAAGGCAGGCGCCAAACCACTGCACCACCCAGGGATCCCTCCCCAGTTGCTTCTAAAGCAGTGATGACACTGACTTGTCATGGTCACAGCATTTGAACTTCTGGTATAAAAAAGAAATCTGTAAATCTATAACCTATAACTATGAGACCCGGAAAAAGTACTAATAAAAACATAGGGGAATAAACAAATACTAGGATTGACTCACAGAACAAAATTCAAATCTGCCTCGGTAAGGGATCCTTTGTTTGCTATACTGTTGTTTTTCATCTACTCCTCCAGGCGAATGGGGGGTGGCGGTAGGGATTTGAAGGCATCAGAAGCATGGAGCAGGACAGCAGCATGGAGCCCAGAAAGGAAGAGAAAGGCCCAAGGGAAGAAACAGGGCCATAGTGACAAGGTTGGCCTATGACCCCGTCTTGTGGTTCCGAGGCTTCTGGGGTTGCAAAAGGGATCTATTTCTGAAATATTAAGGTCTGGTATTTTTTGGCTCATGGCCTCCAGACTTGGCCCCTAACTCAGGGCAAGAGTCGCCCGTCCTGTCCCCCTCCTGGCCAGCCTTCTCTGGGGATGTGGCTTGTTTTCTCTATCCTAAGCTCGCCTGATGCACAGACGGCACCTGAGGGCCGGGTCTCCTTTAAGCAGCCCCGTGAATGAAAACAGGGTCCCAGCGAGGCCTGCAGGAGTGGGGGGGGCCTCAAGGGCCGGGTGGGGCTGCTCTCGATCGCCAGCGCCCAGCGCCAGCGCCCAGGGCTAGGGCCCGTCACCCAGCCGGCCAGCGGCTTCTCCTAAGGGGCTGCGACCGCAGGGGACTCACGGGTCAGGTACTTGAAGGCCGGGTGCGCCCCGGTGCCCGTGACCGCGACCTTGCTGAACATGGGGAAGGAAACGCCGTAGGTGCGGCGGGCGAAGCTCTCGATCTCGCGGTCGCCGTCGGGCTCCTGCTGGCCGAACTGGTTGCAGGGGAAGGCGAGCACCGTGAAGTGCCGGGGCCCCAGGTCCCTCTGCAGCTGCTGCAGGCCCCGGTAGTGGCCGTCCGTGAAGCCGCACGCGCTGGCCACATTCACCACCAGCGACACCTGTGGCAGAAGCAACCGGACACACGCAGCCTGAGTGGTGGGGCCCTGGGTGCCCCGGGGCCTGACCTCCAGTGCCGGGTGGCACGCAAGGGCAGCACCCCAATGGGCACCAACACGCCCACAGAGGCACCCCACATCCCACGTGCACACGCGCGCGTCTGAACAAAAATACATTTAGCACACATCACACAAAGCCCACCAACACACACATTTATAGAGGTGCACCCACGGGTGCGCTCACGTCCTGAGGTAACGTCGGGGAGTGCAAAGGTGGATGTGCGTTCAGGTTTGGGCCTAGTCGACCGCGCTCATCGCCCTCGTGGCCTCCCTTGCAATAGACCCACTGGAAACCCATGAGGGCAGGAGCTACGTCTGCTTCACTCCCAGGCGTGACACACGGAAAAGCCTCAGAAAGTGTTTGCTGAATGAATACATGTGCACACGTACACAATCACCTGCAGGGGTTGTAGACAGACATGGGGTTTCTTCATAAGAGGCCCTCTCCCTCCAGCACACAAATATCACTTTCTTGAGTCACTAGACTAAACCTTAAATGTATTATCACCTTATAATAAATGTGTTTAACTATAGCCTTTAGGTGATAAATACAAAGCTGGCTGATAGAACTCAATTATAATACTGCATTTAGAATTTTGGCACCAATGCTGTTTTTAGCTTCTAGTTATACATTGTTAAAGAATTCTTAGGGATCCCTGGGTGGCGCAGCGGTTTAGCGCCTGCCTTTGGCCCAGGGCGCGATCCAGGAGACCCAGGATCGAGTTCCACGTCAGGCTCCCGGTGCATGGAGCCTGCTTCTCCCTCTGTCTGTGTCTCTGCCTCTGTCTCTCTCTCTGTGTGACTATCATAAATAAATAAAAAATTAAAAAAAAAAAAGAATTCTTAAATCTTACCGTGTCTGGGCAGCCCAGCCCCATTCCTTTGGCCACTTCTTTAGAAGAGCCGGGATTATACTGGCTGGCTCCATAAAGAGAGTCCCCTCCCATAGGGAGCCTGGCCACGCACAGGCACAACTGCTCAGGCTACACACGGTTTCTCAACCTCAGCACTTCAGACATTTTGGGTCAGATATTCTTTGTTACACGGGGGCTGTCCTATTCATTGTACAAAGTTTAGCAGCATCGCTGGCCTCTACCCACCAGATGTCTAGTTTTGACAGTCCAAAATGTCTCCAAACATTGTTGCATGTGTCCTAGAGTAGGTGAGAACTACTGGGCTGAATGGTGAGAACACTGAGTTAGAACTCCCCTCCCCTGCTTCCACCAGGTAAGGAAGGACCCAGTCCATGGGGCCACAGGTCATTAGGACAACCTCTCTCATTTGTGTCAGCATGTCATAGTCTGCCTGTGATGGGGAGAAACTAGGACCCTTAACTCCCTTCCCTAGTTAGGGGTCTTTCTCTTTTTTCTCTGCTGGATCCCTGAGCAATGAGAGCATGAAAGGTTGCTTATTTTTAATTTACATCTTGTGCATCTGCCCACTTTTTTGGAAGGAAATTCTACTTGTCCTTCCATACCTGAAACCTATAAAGTTTATCTTTAAAGTGACCAAAACATGGATGGACAGACACATCCAAATGCACATAGTTATATATATATATATATATATATATATATATATCCAAATATAGATACAGACTCAGGTGTGCACATAGGAATAAACAAAGAAAACATTAGCACACACACTACACTCAGGCCTCTACATGTGTAAGCTCACGTCCTAGACAAGCACATTCCCAGGCAGTCACTTATGCATCATACTCAACACTGGTCCGAATGACAGCCTTCCCAGTTGAGCCTGAGGGCACAAACCATACAATCTTGTTCATGGCTTTGTCTCTGGGATTGGACTCAGTGCCAGGCAGGTACTGGCAGCCAGCAAACCTTTTTCAATTTTTAAAAAGACTATGGTAAAATACATATAATGAGCTAGTAGTTATTAACAGCTTCCCTGAAATGCCTGTTTCTGATTTCCCTTTAAACCTGGCAGTTAAGGGCTTGGGTTTTAGAACTGGACTGCCTGGGTTAAAATTCTCACTCTATCTCCTAGTAGGTATGTGACTTTGTTCTTTTTTCCTATTGTTTTTTCTTTCTTTCTTTCTGTCTTTCTTTCTTTCTTTCTTTCTCTTTCTTCTTTCTTTCTTTTTTCAATTTTTTTCTGATTGATTTATTGGCTTCTCATTCCCATCAGTGAAAATCCTTGGCTTTTTAGGAGTTACCAATGACCTAGAGTAATTTTTTTTAAGGATTTTATTTATTTATTCATGATAGACACACACACAGAGAGGCAGAGGGAGAAGCAGGCTCCATGCAGGGAGCCAGATGTGGGACTAGATCCCGGGACTCCAGGATCATGCCTGGACCGAAGGCAGGCGCCAAACCGCTGAACCACCCAGGGATCCCCCTGACCTGGAGTATTAAAACATTCAGAATTCTGGGATAACTTCTCTGGATCTGTTCCTCACATTCTGAGTACCTTACTCTGAAAATAAATAGACTTTGTCCTATTTATGTCTTAGTACTTAATACCACCGTACTAAGAATTACCTTGTTCATTTCTTTGTTCCTGTTTATTGTCTCTCTCTTTTCCATTTCAGATACATTTTATTAAAGGGAAACTTGTCTGTTTTCTTCACCACTGTATCCTAAAGACTGGCCTAATACTTAGTATATAGTAGGTGCTCAATAATAAATAATGAATGAGGGCAGCCCCGGTGGCGCAGTGGTTTGGCACCGCCTTCAGCCTGGGGCATGATCCTGGAGACCTAGGATAGAGTCCTACGTTGGGCTCCCTACATGGAGCCTGCTTCTGTCTCTGCCTTTCTCTCTCTGTGTCTCTTATGAATAAATAAATAAAATCTTTAAAATAAATAAATAAATAAATAATGAATAGCAGAGTTGGTCAAGTGCTAAACCTGGGGCTTTGTCATGCCAACACTAGAAGGAAGGAGAGACCAGATGGAGAAGGCCTTCTCCTACTGGTTCTTTGTCCTCAGTCCTGGATGAGTTGCCCTGCTGGGTACAGTGCTTCTGATGGAGGAAAATGTTGGGGTTCAGAGCCAACAACCAAGAAACAATTCTTAAGACATTGTCGGTGCAAAACGGTGCTTTTATTAAAGCACAGGGACAGGACCCAGGGGCAGAAAGAGAGTGGCTGATTATACACTTTCAAGTTGAGAGAGGGTTAGGGATAGCACAAATCTCCAAGGCATTTTGGAAGCAAGGTTTCCAGGATCCTGAGGGGGCTAACTATTGTCAGGAAAAGGTCAATTATTACTACTTAGTAAAAACCCAGTCATGAGACCCAGTCAAGGGTGCTTCTGATATACACCCTTCAGATGTATATCAGTGGCTCATTTGCTTGGACGATGATTGCCAACCTGTATCTTGGGGGGGTGGCAAGAGAAAAAAAAAAGTTTCCAGAGGAATTTTTATATGTTAAAGCAGACTCAATGGATCCTGGGGGTCAGGCTAAGATTATCTTTTGTTCTTAGCAAAGTGTCAACAACATCGAGGCAGCTGAGCTCCTAGAGGAAAGTCACTCTACCTGTTTCAAGGACTTGTCAATGGGTTGTAGCAGCAAAGAAATTTAATTTTTTCTTTTGCCTTTGTTTCCCACATCACTTCCACACTGTTATCTCATTTGAAATTCACAACACATTAGGGAACAATTAGGACAAGGAACACCAGGACTCCCACCATAATTTGGCATTTTAAGGTTTAGAAAGTGCTGATAGCCATTTCTTTGTGGTCCACCCAAACCTGGATGCTGTACCTATGTGTCCATTACCAGCTCCCCACATTTCCCACACCAAGGCCCTAGGTAGGTCTATCTTTTTTTTCCTCCTTTTTTGCCTCAAGCCCATTTTGAGAAATGGACTGTGAGTGCTCTTTATTACACACAGTGCAACATCTAGGCCTCTGAATATAGCGTTCAAGGCCCCTCTTGGGCCCTCCCTACTCTCTCCAGTCTCATATTCCGCACTCAGCGTCACGCTTGATAATCCTGCCAGCAGAGCTGCTCGAAGCCCACCCACCCCTCCTCCTTCCTTGTCCGTGTTGGTTTGCTTCTGAGCCTTGGTATGAACAGTTCTTTGTGTGGAATGCTCTTCTTGGGTCTTGCCACTCACTCTTGTTTCAAAGACTTACCCAGGCCCATTTTCCCTGTGCGTCCTCTCTGAGCTAGCTCCCGCCTTGGTGAGGAGACAGCTGTCAGCCTTGGGGGACTCTGGTAGCTCAGCCCCACTGCCATCTTAGGGTTTCGCCTGGAGAGGTCTACGGATGGATGGGGGAGTCCCCTCTCCACTCTGCTTTGTGGAGCTGGGCGAAACCCTGGGCAAAGGCCTTTCCTCTGGGGCCTTGGTGTGGGCGCTGGAGCAAGGTGTGCGCGCACCTGAGCGGGTCCCTGCCGGGCTGCACGTGGCCTCCGCGGGGCTCTCAGAGGCCTGGGGAGCAGCACGGGCCCAGCGTGGGGGCGAAGGGGGCGGCGCTCTGCAGCCCGGGGGACAGGGGCTGGGCCGGCCGGTCTGACTCCCTAGCCCAGGGCCGGGAGGGGAACCCGCGCCGGCCGACGGGGTTTCAGGTTTCCCTGCCCGGGCCGGGCCACGTCGCCGCGGGGCTGAGGTGGGGGAAGGGGGAGAAGGCGGGACAGGGGGCCCCGGGGCTGCCGGGGGGGGGGGGGGGGGGGGGGGGGAGCAGCAGGCCCTGCGGGGGGGAGCAGGCCCTGCGGGGGGGGCTGGGGGGGCAGCAGGCCCTGCGGGGGGGGGGGGGGGAGCAGCAGGCCCTGCGGGGGGGAGCAGGCCCTGCGGGGGGGGCTGGGGGGGCAGCAGGCCCTGCGGGGGGGGGGGGAGCAGCAGGCCCTGCGGGGGGGGGGGGCAGCAGGCCCTGCGGGGGGGGGGGGGCAGCAGGCCCTGCCGGGTCGCCCCCCGCGCCCGCACTCACCGAGCCGCGGTATTTCTCCAGCGACACCAGCTTGCCCCGGATGTTGACCGCCTGGAAGGCGTAGAAGTCCTGCTCCCGGGGCGCGCAGGCCGCAGCCCACAGGAGCAGCCACGCCGCCACCAGGGCCACCATGCCTGGCTCCGAGCAGGCAGCGCTGCGAGGGCGGAGTGGGCGCGGGGGGGGTGGGGGGCAGGGGGGCGGGGGCGGCCCCGGGGAGGGACGGGGGGCGGGGGCGGGCATGGGCGGCTCTAGGGAGAGGCGGGGCGGGCAGGGGGGCCCGGGGGCGCGGCGGGGGACCGGGCGGGGGACGGCCGGGTGGGGGGAGGACCGGGAGGAGGGGCGGGGACGGCCCCGGGGAGGGGGTCGGGGCGTGGATCCGGGGGCCCGGGCGCGCCCCGCCCTCTGCCCACGGGCGCGGGTCGCGGCCGGGCCTCAGGTGCCCCCCCTGCGCCGGCCCCCCCTGCGCCGGCCCCCCCCTGCGCCGGCCCCCCGCGCGCCCCGCAGCCCCGCAGCCCCGCAGCCCCGCAGCCGCGGCAGGGAGGCCCCGTCGGGGTGCAGGCCGCCGCGACCCCGCAGCCCCGGGGCACCCGCGCACCGACCCCCCGCGGAAGGGCAGGGAGAGAATGGGGTGAACTGAGGGCAGAGAGGAACAAAGGAGTCCTGAGGCCCGCGGATCGGGACTCCTCTGCTCTCTAGGACTTGCCTCGTTGCGTTGTCCTGTCGGTTTGCTCTTCTCCTTAGTGTCCCTTTCCCGGTGGCTGCGACCTCTCCCAGGGGCTATTGGCATCCCTCCTGAGCGCTGGCCCACTGACAGGCACCTTCAGGGTCTTGCGATGAGCTCGTACCAGGCAGTAGTAAATGACCTTACCTTAGGGCAGCTGGCCCCCTCAAGGTCCTGAAAGCTTTCCTTCAAAATTCCTTAGAGTCTCAGGCTACCCCTAACCCTCACTAAGAAATGTATCGTCAGTCACCCCTCAGGACCCTCGTGCAGCTCTTTCTGTCCACGAGTCCTATCCCTGTGCTTTAATAAAAGCACCTTTTTGCACCAAAAAGCATCCCAAGAATTTTTTCTTGACTGTTTGCTCCTGGTCCATGACTTCAAAGTGCTTGTCAAGTTGAATGGTGTCTACAAACTTTAGGTGAATGCATGTAGGTTTCCTGAGAGGGATGGCACAGAGAAAGGGAAGAGAAGACAGAAAGGGCCTGTTGCAAGTTGGGTTTTGGAGAAGCAGTCAGAGATGGAGGTTACGGTGCAGGAATTTTTGAAGGAGCACCCTTGGGATCAACATCTGTGGAAGGGAGGGAGGGAACAGGAGGGGGCTCCTACTGTAGGGTCCAGAGCTCCTACAGGCCAAAGACCAGTGTTGGCTGACCCCCTGGGGACTCTGGAGCTACAATGGCCCATCACAGTAGTCCCCCAGATAAACTAAAATGGCCAGACTGGGGTTTTATATCCCTGCTTCACCAGTCCTTGAATGTGGGGCCAACTAGGAAGGTGACCTTGTCCCTCGAGGGGCTGACAGTTGAAGGCCTTCCACTGACCGCCCTCCCAGTAGCTGGTGTCTCAGGTGTTTACTGATGGGGAGTCTGAGCAGCATATCACAGTGTCTCACACATTCAGAAAACCCTTACTGAGCTCCACAAAATGCCAAGCATAGTGCTGGGTGCTGATGCTCTACTAGCTCTTCAGGACCTCACAGGCCACTGTGACAGTGCAGCTGGGGCGCAGGAGTGGACGAGCTCCTGGCTCCAGGGGTCCCAAACAGACCAAGTTTGGCCACCTGTTTATTAACTGATAAAATCCAAAGGCAGAGAGATGTGTGGGAGTGAAACAAGAAAGGAATTTATTCAGGAAGGCCACTCCTGGGAAGACAGCAGACTAGAGTCTCAAAGACTGTCTGTACAGAGCCACAAGTGCTTCCAGGTTTATATAAGGAAAACGTGGGACAGAAGTGGGTGGGATGTGCAGGTGGGCAGTGGCAGATTGATCACTGTCTTGGAGTCAAGTTATGGTCAGGGTCTTACTGGCTCAGGGCAGTCCTGATTGCCTGAGAGGGTGAGTTGGGTTCCCATCAGGGGATGCTTTGCCTGCAAGGTCTTCAATCCAAGCTAAGAGACAAACTGGAAAAAAAAGAGCCCAACTGGAAAATTTGAGATCAAAATGGAGGCAGCTGAAGTCCTTTTTAAGTTAATATCATGGCTACACACTCCTATAGTCCTTCGACAAACACTTTATTGAGTACCTGGTCTATGCCAGGTTCTGTTCTAGGTGCCTCTATGTAGTGATGAACAGGACAGCAGGGTCCCTCCCGGGGGGGGGGACACAGGTATTAACTAATTCATAAACAGGTCTATAATCACTGCTGTGTTAAGTACCGTCCTAAACCAGCCTGCTGCGGGGAGGGGGCATAGACAAGGAGGCCTTCCCAGAGGAAGAAAAGTTTGAGCTGCACTCTGAAGACTAAGTAGAAATTAGCCAGGTTGAAGCCAGGAAGCAAGTGCAAAAGTCCTGAGGGAGAGAGAAACATGGTGCACTCAAGAGTACAGAAGGCTGGTCCTGGGTGGGGCAGAGAGAGCAAAGGGGAAGGAATGAGGCGGGTAAGGGTGAGGTCACGCAGTACTGGTAGGCCACAGTAAAGAGTACGGTCAAGAGTAAACCAAGAAATGATCATGGTTATTTATTTGTTTGTTTGTTTGTTTATTTATTTATATTTAGAAGGTGAAGGGGGGGGCAGAGGAAGGAGAGAGAGGAGGGGGAAAATCTTAAGAAGACCCCACGCCCAGTGCAGGTCTCGATCACATGATCCTGACATCAGGACCTTCGCTGAAATCAAGAGTCTGCTCTTAAAACTGAGCCACCCAAGGGCCCATTGTTGTTATTTAAAACAGGGGAGTGGCAGCGAGTCCTATGGTGTGGAAAGGTCTCTGGCTGTTCCAAAGAAAGTGCATAGAAACAGGAAGAGCACGTGTGTTCTGGACACTGAGGTAAAGGAAACTCTGGGTTCTTAAGCCATGAGCAGTGGTGAACCTAGCAGTCAGGAAAGTTCCTGGAGGTGGTGACACTACAATCCTGTCTTCAAGGAGGGATGAGAACTCTGCAGGTTAGGGAAGAGGAGGGGGAAATGTGAGCCTGAGAGAGCAGGGCCTGTGAAGGCCCGGAGTCTACAAGGGGCTGCTTGGCCGTTGGCATAAGAAGGTAGAGGGTAGATGAGATTGGGGGGTCGTCAGGGCCACATGGAGGGGGTCATCAGGGCCACGCCGAGGAGCTTGGGCTTTGCTCTCTGCTGTGATGAGCAGTTTTGGAAGGTGGCCGCAAGCTCACAGTCAATGAAACTGAAAGCCAGGCCTTTAAAGTCAGAGCTGGGCTCCTTCTGCACTGCCAGGGTGGCCTCTCTGCCCAGGAGCAGCAGCCTTCTCGGAAGAGGCAGAGAAGAGAAAAGGTGCCCCCCCCACCTTGGGCCGGTGCCGCCTGTCCCTTTCACTCAGCCTCTCCCTGCAAGTCCCAATGACGGTGGTCCGCAAATTCTGCGCCATACAACTGGGAGTTTTGCAAGCTTGGCCAAGCTATTTCCTGTTAAGACCCAGATGGGACGCCTGGGTGGCGTGATTCTGGGCCCAAGCAGAGAGAGAGGAGGGGGAAAATCTTAAGAAGACCCCACGCCCAGTGCAGGTCTCGATCACATGATCCTGCACTCAGTGCAGGATCGAGTCCCATGTTGGGCTCCCCGCATGGAGCCTGCTTCTCCCTCTGCCTGTCTCTGCCTCTCTTTCTGTGTCTCTCATGAATAAATAAATAAAATCTTAAAAAAAAAAAAAAATCCAGATAGGTAGGCATTTCTACTAAGCAGGGAAAAAAAGTAGTGGTGAAATGTTTCTCTTCTGGGATCTATCCTCCTCCCCTAGTCTGGTGACTTTTATTGTCTATGCTAGAATCTGATATGAAATGCTATTGATTTTAGCCATCAGTGAATATTTTGTCATTTTCTTTTCAGTCCACTATGAATTTTTTTGTGTTTCTGAAAGAGCGCAGCTGATTCCAGGTGGTCTCTCTATACAAGTAGGAGACCCACAGGCACACATATATGCACACGCAGTTCTTAGCAGAGCACCTGAAGGGCAAGGGACTCACTCCTAGATACCCTGTACTCGTCTTCCCATAATAAGCTCAAAGAAGCTTTTCCTGGGTACTTAGAATACCCATTAATGGTTTGTTCATTCATCAAATAGTTGAGCCCCTACTATCTACAAAACAAATTTTAAGGGTTAGGAATATAGTAGTTAATAAGACAGACAAAAAAATGACAATAGTCGGCAGCCCGGGTGGCCCAGCGGTTTAGCGCCGCCTTCAGCCCAGGGCCTAATCCTGGAGACCAGGGATGGAGTCCCAATCAGGCTCCCTGCATGGAGCCTGCTTCTCCCTCTGCCTGTGTCTCTGCCTCTCTCTCTCTCTCTCTCTATTCTCATGAATAAATAAATAAAATCTTAAAAAAAAAAAAAGACAATAGTTCTTGAACATACATCCTAGTAGAGGGAAAAGAAGGATAACTAAAAGTATAATATGAAACATATAGTACATTAGATGGCGATAAGCTGGGGAGAGGGATTGAGAATGGAGTGGGCAGTGGGAGGGATTTAGCGACTTTAATTCCAATGATCTGGCAAGAGGCCTCACTGAGAAAGTGGCATTTGAGCAAAGACCCGAGAAAAGAGAGCAAACAATGGGGAAAATTAGAAGAGCAGCCTTCCAGGAAGAGGGAACAGCAAGGACACAGGTCCTGAGGCAGGAGCATAGCAAAGAGGCTAGTGTGGTGGAAGTGAGGGGAAGGGTAGGAGGGGAGGACACTACAGGGTAATGGGATCCAGCATCTAGCAAGGCCCAGGCCCTTTGGCCTCAGGAGCCATTGCAAAGACACTGGCTTGGAATCTGAATGTAAGGCCCTTAAAGAGTTTTAAGCAGGGCACCTGGGGGGCTCAGTTGGTTAAGTGCCTGCCTTCAGCTCAGGTCCTGATCCCAGGGTCCTGGGACCATCTGGGCTCTGCTCCGCAGGGAGCCTGCTTCTCCCTCTCCCTCTGCCTGCCACTCCCCTTGCTTGTGCTCTCTCTCTCTGTCTCTCTGTCAGAAAACAATTTTTTTTCTTAAAGTTTTAAGCAGGGAGGGGCGCCTGGGTGGCTCAGTTGAGCATCTGTTTGATTTCAGGTTGGGTCATGATCTAGTGATGTAGTTTTTGAGTGTAAGTGAGGTCCAGAGACGATGGCCAAGAAAGAATTCTTGAGACATCTTGGGTGCAAAAACGGTGGTTTTCTTAAAGCATGGGGACAGGACCTGTGGGCAGAAAGAGCTGCTGCCCTGGGGTAGCACTGACTATATACTTGGGAGCTGGGGAGTAAAGGGAAAGGAGGATTTTCAGAACTTTTATATGCTAAAGAGGACCTACAAGACACTAAAGGCCTTGCCATTGTCAAGTTCAGGTTCTTTTCCCCTCTAGTAAAGCATTAACATTAAGATAGTTGAAGGAGTTAAGGGAGTTTCCTTCTGGAAGTTAGGTTCTTGGTAACAATGCTTTTTTTCCTTATAAATCACTAAGACATTTGTAAACTGAGGGAGAGTCTGGTCTTGCTGAACTGTGACCTCAACAAGTTAACCATTTGTTTTTCCTTTCCTTAGCTTTAGGGCAGCCAGGAGTGCCCGAGGAGTGTCACACACATCCCACCTGTGAGTGGGAGTGGATTGCGGGTGTCCATTGGAGCTTGGCCCTCAGCTTGCCCTCTGCTCCCTCACCGGTGGGATCGAGCCCAGCACGGAGCTCTGTGCTCGGCATGCAGTCTGCTTGTCCCCTCCCTCTGCTCCTCGTGCTGTCTCTCTCACGTGTGTATGGGCATGTTCTCTCTCTCTCAAATAATAAAATCTTTTTTAAAAAATTAAAAAGAAAAAACAGAGTTTTAAGCAGGGGAATAGCATTTCTAATTCATATTTTAACAGAATCACTGTGACTGTATCGTTGAAGTGAGTGAGGAGACCAGTCAGCAGGCTACTGGGGTAATCAATGGGAAGCAAAATGTAGGCTTGGGGACGCCTGGGTGGCTCAGTCAGTGGCTAAGCGCCTGCCTTCGGCTCAGGGCGTGATCCCGGAGTCCCAGGATCGAGTCCCACGTCGGGCTCCCTGCGTGGAGCCTGCTTCTCCCTCTGCCGGTGTCTCTGCCTCTCTTTCTCTCATGAATAAACAAATAAAATCTGAATGTAAGGCCCTTAAAGAGTTTTAAGCAGGGCGCCTGGGGGGCTCATTTGGTTAAGTGCCTGCCTTCAGCCAAAGGCAGACGCTCAACCAGAATCACTGTGACTGTATCGTTGAAGTGAGGAGACCAGTCAGCAGGCTACTGCGGTAATCAGTGTGAAGCAAAATGTAGGCTTGGGGACACCTGGGTGGCTCAGTCAGTGGTTGAGCATCTGCCTCTGGCTCAGGGCGTGATCCTGGAGTCCCGGGATGGAGTCCCACGTGGGGCTCCCTGCAGGGAGCCTGCTTCTCCCTTTGCCAGTGTCTCTGCCTCTCTTTCTCTCTCTCTCTCTCTCTTTGCCTCTCATGAATAAATAAATAAAATCTTAAAAAAAAAAAAAAAAAGGAAGTAGAGGCCAAAGGATTTCCTGTTGCTTGGATGTAGGGGATAAGAGAAAGAGAAGAGTCACGGATGACTTAAAGTTTTGGCCTGGGGTCGTGAGAGCAACTGGAAGAATGAAGTTTTGCCATAATTGAAATGAAGATGCCTACAGTGGCAACTGGTTTGGGATGGAAAATCAAGAGCTCAGTTCTGCAGCTGCTTATTAGTGGCGGTATGCTGTCAGTGTTTGACAACTGGTTCTCCAGGGAAAAGTGTGTGTGTGTGTGTGTGTGTGTGTGTGTGTGTGTCCGTATAAGTTTATTATAAAGTTTACTGATATAAATGGGTGCATAGCACACAACTCACAAATAATTAAATTTAGCAGTTCTCCCCCACCTGTGGGAGATGTGTTCCAAGACCCACAATAGAAGCCTGAAGCCATGGATAGTCCTGAACCCTATATAAAACCATGTTTTGGGATCCCTGGGTGGCGCAGCGGTTTGGCGCCTGCCTTTGGCCCAGGGCGCGATCCTGGAGACCCGGGATCGAATCCCACGTCGGGCTCCCAGTGCATGGAGCCTGCTTCTCCCTCTGCCTGTGTCTCTGCCTCTCTCTCTATCTCTCTGTGACTATCATAAATAAATAAAAAAGTTAAAAAAAAAAAAACAAAACAAACCATGTTTTGGTGCGCCTGGGTGGCTCAGCTGGCTAAACATCTGAATCTTGATTTCAGCTCAGGCTATGATCTCAGGGTCATGGGATTGAGCTGCGTGGGACTCTGTGCTCGGCGGGGAGTTAACTTCTCTCCCCCTCCCTCTGCCCCCCTAAAAAAGACCCCAAAACCCATGTTTTTTCCTATACATACATACCTGAGAAAGTTTAATTTATAAATAGCTTAATTTATAAATATAAATTTGTAACAAGTGCAAATAATAAAATAGAGCAATTATAACAATATAGTGTTGGCTGAATGTGGTCCTCCTCTCAAAATACCTTGTACTGTGTTTGTAGTCAGGGCATAGAAGTGGAAGAGCACCTGGCTCCAGGGGTCCCAAACAAACCGAATTTGGCTACTTTTTACTGACAAAATCCGAAGGCAGAGAGATGACTGGTAGTAAAACAAGAAAGGAATTTATTTCAGTGAGGCCAACACCGGGAAGATAGCAGACTGGTGGGTCTCAAAGACTGTCTCCAAAGTGTCGAAAATACTTCTAGGTTTCTATAAAGAAAAAGTGGGACAGTGGAAGGTGGGTCCACGCAGGTGCGCAGTTAGGGTCAGGTTGGTCATTATCTTGAAGTCAATCACTGGCAGGGTCTTGCTGGCTCGGTCAATAAGGGCAGTCCTTGTTGTTTGAGGGGTAGCTCGGGCTCCCCTCGGGGATGCTTTGCCTGCAGAGTCTTTTGCCTGAGTCAAGATTTGAGCTGGAAAGAAGAACTGATCAATGTGAAAGTACAGACCGAGGTCATAATGCAGGTAGCTGACATCCTCTTTTATGTTCACCCTTGCTGTAATGATGTGAGATAATAAAATGCCTAGATGATGAGAGGAAGTGGGGCAAATGACTAGGCGTTTGTGATGCAGTATTAGGCGATTACTGACCTTCTGATGGTGCATGAGGAGGACTTTTTCCAGACTGCAGTTGACCTGGGTAGGTGAAACTGCAGAAGGCAAAGCCTCGGGTAAGGGAGGACCACTTTATATGATCCTCCTTATCATAAATTCCATATGGCCAATTTATTCTCACAGAATGCCTTAATTGATTTTTGCCAAGCTTGTTTGTTCACTTGTTTGCTTCTTTTTTAATGAAAATTTTAAGTTATTTATTTAAGTAATTTCTCTACCCAACATGGGGCTCGAATTCAGGATCCTAAGATCAAGAGTTGCATGCTCCACTGACTGAGCCAGCCAGGCAGCCACGATTTTTGCCAAACTTGTATCTGTAGCCAACTAATGGTTGCAATTGCTGAACAAGTATTGTTCTAAGGTTCAGCCATAAAAAAGAATGAAATTTTGCCATTTGCAACGACATGCAATTAAAATGATCCCCAGAGAGTATTACGCTAAACAAAATAAGTCAGTTGGAGAAAGACAAGTACCATATGATTTCTCTCATATGTACAATTTAAGAAATGAAACAAACGACCAAAGAAAAAAAGACAACCTGAAAAGCAGACTCTTAAAAGAAAGAACAAAGACACTGGGTGGCTTAGCAGTTGAGCATCTGCCTTCAGCCCAGGGTGTGGTCCTGGAGACCCAGGATCGAGTCCCAAGTCGGGCTCCCTGCATGGAGCCTGCTTCTCCCTCTGCCCATGTCTCTGCCTCTCTCTGTGTGTGTCTCTCATGAATAAATAAATAAAATCTTTTTTTTTTTAAAGAAAGAACAAACAGTCATCAGAGGGGAGGTGGATGGGGAAAGGGGTGAAATAGGGGAAGGGAATTAAGAGAACACTTACAGTGATGAGCACTGAGTAACATATAGAATTGGCGAATCACTATATTATATACCTGAAATTGGTATAACATTGTATGTTAACTGGAGTTAAAATAAAAATAAAAATTAAAAAAGGATAGTTCCAAGGTAAATATTAGTTAATATTTATTTACATTAATAGTAAGGCAAAAGTAGGAATCCTGGATGGCTCAGTTGGTTGGGTGTCCAACTCTTGGATTTGGCTCTGGTCATGGTCTCAGGGTTGTGGGATCAAGCTTTGGGTCAGGCTGCAGGCTTGGGACAGAATCTTAACTTTTTTTTTTTAATTTTTATTTATTTATGATAGTCACAGAGAGAGAGCGAGAGAGGCAGAGACACAAGCAGAGGGAGAAGCAGGCTCCATGCACCGGGAGCCCAACGTGGGATTTGATCCCGGGTCTCCGGGATCGCGCCCTGGGCTAAAGGCAGGCGCTAAACCGCTGCGCCACCCAGGGACCCCGGGACAGAATCTTCTTAAGATTCTCTCCTTCTCCATCTGTCCCTCCCCCCATTTCCTCTCTCTTTTTCTCTTTTGCTGTCTCAAATAAATAAATAGAAAAAACAAAATCTTTAAACTAGTAAGATGAAAGTGAAATAATAAATACTTATGTTGGAACTTCACCAGTCAATGACACAAATGACTGCTTTGTTGACTCAGATAGCAGTTTTCCAACGCTGGAAGAATAGTTCCTCAAATTTTTAATGTCATTTACAGTGTAAAATCTACAGACACAATGCAATCTAAATTTATTGTTTTAAGATATTATTTATTTATTCATGAGAGACACAGAGAGAGGCAGAGACACAGGCAGAGGGAGAAGCAGGCTCCATGCAGGAAGCCCGATGTGGGACTCGATCCGGGGACCCTGGGATCATTTAAAAATCAAGCCCTGAGCCAAAGGCAGACACTCAACTGCTAAGCCACCCAGGCGTGCCTGCAATCTAAATTTAATCTGCATTGTTAATATTGTTTACGTCTCTTTCTTAGGTATAAGCAACCGATAAAGTAGTAAATCAAACTGGTCAAATTTGCCAATTTCTGCAGAATAATAATACTCTCACCATGCCTGATTTCAGAGCTACCAACATGACGTCACTGAATATGGAGTTAGAAAGAGATGCAAGAACAGCACACATTAAATAGTATTTCTATAATACAGAGAGAATAGATATAAATAACACCAAGAGCATAGGAAATAATAAAATATAGGAAAGTGATGAGTTTTGGGGTGCCTGGGTGGCTCAATTAGTTGAGTGATTTTGGCTCTGATCATGATCTCAATGAAGGTCCTGGGATCGGGCCCTGCATCATGCTCCCCACTGGGTGGGGAGTCTGCTTCTCCCTCTCCCTCTGTCCCTCCTCCTGCTGGTCTTTGACTCTCAAATAAATGAATGAAATATTAAAAAAAAAAAAAGTGATGAGTTTTGAATACTACCTTTGTTTTTAATAGAATTTATTTAATTTTTAAGTTTACATAATTTAATTTTTAGTAATGGCTGTGTTTAACAAGAGGCTGGGAAAAGTCCTGAAAATGTAACAATGGGCTCTAGGAGACAGCTCCAGACAACACTCCTTTCTCTAGTTAGGTTGGCTAGCTGAGTCTGGACTTGGAAGAGAACTCCAGGTCAGAGATATAAATTTGGGAGTGGACGGCAGATGGAATATTTAAAACCATGATCCTGGGATGCCCGTGTGCCTTAGTGGTTGAGCGTCTGCCTTCGGCCCAGGGCGTGATCCTGGAGTTCTGGGATGGAGTCCCGTGTCGGGCTCCCTGCATGGAGCCTGCTTCTCCCTCTGCCTGTGTCTCTGCCTCTCTCTCTCTGTGTGTCTCTCATGAATAAATAAATAAAATCTTTAAAAACCAAAAACCATGATCCTGGATGATGATGAAGAGTTGGTGTAGATAGAACGAAGAACAGTTCTTGGGACTCCAACATTCAACATCAGGGAGATGAAGACATCGGGGGAAATGAGACTTAAACAAGTACCTGGAGGAAGGACAAGAACCAAGAGAGTGCAGTACCACGGAGGCCAAGTGACAAATTTGTGTCAAGGAGTGGTGGGGTTTTTTTTGCTTATTTTTCTAATTTTGTAAGTTCTTAATTTTTTTGTTTGTTTTACCAAGAAGAAGTTATTAACAAGTCAAATACTGCTAATAGTAATATTAGGACTGAGAACTGAACATTGGATTTAGCAATTTGTCCTTAACCAATGGAGAGAATCATACAAACAAAAATACAATATTTTCATGCCTTTTTGCCATTACTCATCCCACTCCCTCTGCCCTTTTCTCCCCCCTCCTTATCCTTATGGCAGGCTCCCATCCTGCTTCCAGGCTTTATCAGTCAGTCTCAATAGGAAACAGATGACACACTCAGATTAGGACAATTAGACAAAGGTTTATTTACAAAGGGACTAATTTCAAACCTGTGGGTGGGGGATAGAGGAAGACAAAGGGAGACAGTTCAAGAGCGGAATGGTAGCTGTTAACGCCCTTTGATCTGAAAGCCTGGGGATAGGGAAGAGGAGTTTCAGAAACTGGAGGAGTCCAGTTCATCAAACCAATGTGAAAGGGACAGTTACCTTCAAAGAAGGTTCACGGCCAGCTCAAGGGGAAACTTGGAGGAAATAGCCAGGGAATTAATTACCCTCACATTCCTCCCTCTCACCAGTCCCCTGTAAGGGTGTTGGCCCATACCTAAGCGGAAGCCAGGGAGCGAAGGAACCAATTAACTTAGTCTACACAGGTTCACTGTACTGGGCAGTGAGAGGACAGTAGATCCAAAAAGCCAGACAATCCAAAAAACAACACAGAGCAAAACAGAAGTATCCAACACACGATCCCAAATCCAAAAACAACTTCTTAGGCTTTTCTCAACATCTTTTATTTTTGAGTAATCTTTACACCTAGTGTGGGTCTCAAACCCACAACCCTGAAGATCAGGAATCTCATGCTCCACCAGCTGAGCCAGCCAGCACCCCTCCCAACAGTTTTAGGTAGCGAGGTGTGTCTATTCTAAGCTTCCCTTTAACCTAGTGCTTATGCTCTATTGCAACGATCCTCAATTCTGGCTGCACCTTAGAATCATCTGGGGAGATTTTTAAAAATACTGACATCCAGTCCCATTCCAGACCAGTTGAATCAGAAAGTCTGGAAATAGGTCCTCAACATTAGTGCTTTCTAAAAATCCTCCTAAGGTGCAACCAGGACTGAGAACCACTGCTGTGATATCATTGCCTACCTACCTGTGTTTCCTTGAGGACTGTCTGGGCGCTTTGAGGGTAAGATCATGTCTTTAACACGCAGCATGGAACTTGATACATGGCAAGTGCTCAGGACGTGAAAGTTCCCATTACAGAGTATGATGACTTCACATTTTGTGTAATTTTGTTAGGATTGTGGTATATTTGTCACCTAGGGCATTGTTTTCTAACTGCAAGTTGCAACCCATTAGTAGGTCGTAGGATCAATTTAGTGTCTCAGACCAGTATGGGGGGAAAAAAGAATTGAATAGAAAAATATCAGCGTAGGTCTCAAATAGTAAGAGTTGGGGTAGTATTGTGAAAGAGGTATGAGTGATCCAGATTGCAACACAAACTATGTTTCTACTGTAGCTTGCATTCACAATGCTGGAACTCCACTGCTCTAGGACAGTTACCAAACTCTGTGCTTCTGTTTCCCTATCTTTTAAAATGAGGATAATAATAGTACTTCCTACCTCATGGGGTTGTAATGAAGATTAAATGAAGTAATACACATCAAGTGCTTGGTGTCTAGCACAGAGTAAATAATCAACAGTAGCTGTTTTATTGTTCAACAAAAAACACTTTTTAAAAACAGAGTATAAAACTTATTTATCCAAAAATAAATAAATAAATAAAACTTATTTATCCTGCAATTATTGCTGTATAGTATTAGGTATACAGATAGATAAGGGGTTTTGTCTTAGATCAGTTATTATTTGTAAATGCTATGGCAATAAATAACCTTTTACAAACAGGAAGTTAGGTACCCAACCTCTTTCCTTTTCTTGAGGTCAGGAATGTTGTGGGGCCTGATTGGGGTGGTGGAGGTAGGTGCTGCCTTAGATTCTATTTGAGGCTATGTCCTATTAATATCTTTACTGCTTCTGACCGGTGCCCGCAGGCTGTCTCTGCACCTGCTCTTGGAAAATTAACACAGCTCTGTTTAGAGGCCCTGGGAGGAGGACTCAGTAGGGCTTACTTATTTAAGTAGCCAAAGCACTTAGCACCATGCCTGGTACGCAATAAATGTGGGCTAACCTATTGATAACTGTTGTGTGACATTGACCAAGTCATACAATCCAGACCTGAGTTTCTTGGGTATAAAATAAGGGAGAGGGACGCCCGGGTGGCTCAGCAGTTGAGTGTCTGCCTTTGGCTCAGGGCCTGATCCCAGAGTCCTAGTATCGAGTCCCACATCAGGCTCCCTGCATGGAGCCTGCATCTCCCTCCGCCTGTGTCTCTGCCTCTCTGTATGTGTGTGTGTGTGTGTGTGTGTCTCTCTCTGTCTCTCATGAATAAATGAATAAAATCTTAAAAAAAAAAATAAGGGAGATTGCATGGAAATTAGAGGTAAAAGAAACCTCTGATTTTACAAGTGAGGTAGCCAAGATTGAATTAGGGGTAGGCACTTACCTAAGTTCACACAACGTTAATAGAGAGGCAGAGGTTACAGTTGAAGGCTCTCTGCTCCACAGTAGAGCATTTTCTACGTCATTGTATTGTCAATACAATTCTAAAATCCTGGCAAGCAGTTAGAAACAACGGACTAAAGATACACATAGCAGCAGAGATAGATCTTGAAAAATAGATTGTGTTGTACATAATCCAGTGCCATTTACATAAATATGAAATAGGTGCACACAATATGAAAATGCAGGGACGCTTGGGTGGCTCAGCGGTTAAGTGTCTGCCTTCAGCCCCGGGTGTGATCCTGGAGACCTGGGATCGAGTCCCACATCAGGCTCCCTGCGTGGAGCCTGCTTCTCCCTCTGCCTGTGTCTCTGCCTCTCTCTGTGTGTCTCTCATGAGTAAATAAATAAAATCTTAAAAAAAAAAGAAAATGCACATTTTGCAATAAAAACAGTTGTACAAACAACACACTAAAGAGTTACTTGCAGGGGTAGGGAGAGGAAAGAAGGTAAAAGAAAATAAAGAGGAGCACTGGCTGGCTCAGTCCATAGAGTCTGTAACTCAGTCTTGGGGTTATGAGATTCAGCCCCATGTAGAGTACAGAGATTACTTTAAAAAAGAGAGAGAGAGAGAATGAAGGAATGAATGAATGAGTGAATAAATAAAACAAGACTTACAGGCCAAATAAGACAACTAAGTAACTTGTTTAACACAACTCTCACACTTAAAGTTTAAAAACAAAATAAAATACTATAATCTCTGCCTTCTTGGGGTTTTATTTCTAGCAGTATATGCAAAATGCAAAGCAGTTAGGTTGTCATGGATTTCTAAAGATCCTCCCCTCCTCTCCTTAGCCTCTGTCCTCAATTAGGCCTCAGTTTCTCTCACATGGACTCCTGGGGCAGCTTTCTCTTTGGTCTCCCTGCCTCCACTCTTGCCCCAGCCAATCCAATGCAATGTCCCACAGAGACACAAGAATAATCTTTCTCACACAAAAAACTGATCATGGTTCTTTCTCTTTTGTTTAAATACCCTTCAGTGACTTAGCCTGTGAGCAAATGATATCTTTTTCTATCTGGCTTCTTTCACTCATCATAGGTCATTTGGTTACCCATTCTGCTACATTATGAGTTTTTTGAAGAAAGAAACTGTTTTATTAATCGTTAAACCCCCAATACCTAGCCCAGGGCCTGGCACTTGGTGGGAGCCCAGTGATTATTTGAGGAATGAACAGATGCATGATTCCCCTGAGACTTTGTAATTAAACTGGTCATTTCCCCATCGTCAGTGGGGCCCCAGTTTCAGATCCCTGGGTGATGCAGGTGAGTTGCTAGGCAACAGCATGAGGTTGGCTCTGGGGTCACAGTGGAGAGTGTGCTATGGGGGCTGAGGCTGAGGTAATTGGAAACACTTCTATTCAGCAGCCTCTGAACTGCCTCTGGTTTCGCCCCTCCGCCCCATCCCCCACACAGCTGCAGGACAGATCTTTTCTAAAACAGGCATAGACCATAGCACTCCCCTATTCCAAAACCTTTGGGCTCTCATTTGAGGAAACTAAGGTTCAGAGCTTTGAAATAACTTGCCCAATGTCCAATATAACAAGTAAAGCGCAGAGCTAAACCCAGGTTTTTCTTATTCCAAAACCCAAGCCCTTTCCACTATTTTGATTTTGGATGAGTTGAATTTGAGGTGCCCATAGATCATCCAGTGGAGAGACCCAGGAGTCCATGGTGGCCTTGCTGTCCCTCCCATCAACGCCTCCCATGGAATAGGTGCTTCAGCAACAAACAAATAATTTAAGGCTGGGAGATCAGTTCCCCTTAAGAGGAGGGATAATCTTGAAGGTTCCGTACAATTTGGTATCTAGAGTTCCAGTTAGTGGACTTTGATCCAGAGAGCAGCAACATCAGGCCCCCAGAGCCCGTCTGCCTGACCTCACTGATTCCAGAAAGGCACAGGAGAGTGGTAAGCACTTGGCTAAGACTGGAAAAACAGAGGAGAGTTGTCTGGAAAGGTTCCTAGGACAAAAGGACTTTTTGAACAATGAGTAGAAGACTAGGGAGAAATAAGGGGAATGTGATAGAGACAGTTCATAGGTTTGGATGTGTGAATTAGGAGAGATTTAATAATCTAGTTGATGCCTACTTTCTTGGGTAAAATTATAGTTCTTTAAAGCATTCATTCGCATGCTCATGCCGCAAATATTTTTGGTTGAGCCGCATACCCTAACCTCAACCACACCGAACACTGTTAGTTCCAAAAGCTCTATCCCTTTCCAAGATTTGCACGCACACATAGTTCTATAGGAAACTATGGCAGTAAGTCTTAGTCTGGATGTAGGAAGGAAAAGGGGCGTGTGAAGGACGACTTCCAGGAGGAAGTGTCACCCAAATAGACACCAGAAAGATGTGCGGACTTAGCCAGTTCAGGGGGGAGGAGCAGGGAACTGGTCTGGCAGCGGAATAATGTGTGTAAAAGTTCAGAGGCAAGACAGCGTGGTGCATTTGGACAACTGGACGAAGCTTCTCATGGCAAATTCCTATACATTCTTTTTTTCCACTCAAACATGTCCCCTGTCCCTGTGGAGCTGTTCCCAGTTATCCCAGGGAGACTTGGAGCCTTTGCTGTTTCCCAAAGCCTTATGTCTTTTCTTAAAAGATTCATTACATTATATTGTCATTTATCTGGATTGTAAAATTTTGTCTGTTCTCCTAAAGACCATTAAGTACCTTAAAGGCAGGAAACTGATTCTGCTTTATGACAACAACAAACAGTGGCATTAGTAAGTGTTGTTGAATGAATGACTGAATGAATTAAACTCTTTATACGTCTTCTCCACTGAAATATGAGTTTCTCAGGGCCCAGGATCCTATCTAACTCATCTCTAAGAACTCTCTGGCTTTTGAGTTTACTGGAGAGTGCACAGGCTTCCGAGCAAAGACAAAGGGCAACGTCAGTTGAGTTAGGTGTTAGCCATGGGACCTTAGCCTTCCTTGGTTTAGTTTCCCAATGGTCAAGGAAAGCAATCATTCCATTTCTACAGGGCTTCTGTGAAGGTTGAATGAAAAGATGTATGTGATGTGCTTTGCACAATGCTCAGCACATAGTAAATGCTGGTTGAATGAATGGGCAGATAGGTGGTATGGCAGTGGTTGAAGAGAAGACATAGGAAAAGACAAACAAGGAAAAGATGATTCCCTTCCAACCTTAGATGAGAGACGATTATTTCCCCCTCATCACTGAGAGATGACTAAAGCCCTGTGCCTCCCACTCAAGAACTCCAAATTCCAATTTACAACCCTCTAACTCAATGTTTCATGCTCAGCCCCCCTTAGACTTTCCCACTTTGCCCACTGTCTTTTCATTCTCTTGTATTATCTGTGAGTTCATCTCCCCACATTGAAAAATCCTGGAGAAGAGGGATCAGGATAGGTTAATGCCTGGCACTTGAGGAATGGCTCTCATTAATCACATGTGAAGTAGAAATATAAAAGACAATGAGGCAACCTACTGGGATGCCTGGGTGGCTCAGTAGGTTAAGTGCCAAGCTCTTGGTTTCAGCTCAGGTCATGATCCCAGGGTCATGGGATCGAGCCCTTAGTTGGCAAACTCTGCACTCAGTGGGAAATCTGCTTTTTCCTCTCCCTCTGCCTTTTCCCCTGCTCGTTCTCTCTCTCTCTCTCTCTCAAATAAATAAGTAAATCTTTTTTAAAAAGCCAACCTACTGAATGGGAGAAGATATTTGCAAATTATATATCTGATGAGGGGTTAATAGAAGAACTCATAAAGAACTTCTACAACTCAACACCAAAAGTAACTAAATAATCTGATTAAAAAAATAGTCATTTTTCCAAAGAAGATATACAAATGGCCAACAAACATAAGACCTTCAGCATCACTAATTAGGGAAATGTAAATCAAAACCACAATGAAGGGACGCCTGGGTGGGTCCCCGCAGGGAGCCTGCTTCCCCTCTGCCTATGTCTCTGCCTCTTTCTGTGTGTCTCTCATGAATAAGTAAATAAAATCTTAAAAAAAAAAAAAAAAAGCAAGAAAAACCCCCCACAATGCTACACCTATCAGAATGCTAGGTATCAAAAAGACAATAAATAATATGCGTTGGTGAGGATGTGGAGAAAAAGGAACACTTGTGCACTGTTGGTAGGAATGTTAATTGGTACAACCACTGTGGAAAACAGTATGGAGGTTCCTCAAAAAATTAAAAATAAGGGGCGCCAAAAAAAAAAAATAAGGGCGCCTGAGTGGGTCAGTCAGTTAAGAGCCTTCGGCTTAGGTCATGATCCTGGGGGCCTAGGATGGAGCCCTGCATTGGGCTCCTTGCTCAGCTGGGAGTCTGCTTCTCCAGTTCCCTCTCCCTGGGCCTGCCATGCTCTCTTTCTCTGTCAAATAAACAAATAAAATCTTTAAAAAATTTAAAAATAGAAACACCATATGATACAGTAATTTCACTACTGTATATTTACCCAAAGAAAATGAAAACACTAATTTGAAAAGTTGTATGTATACTGGTGCTAACTGTATCATTATTTACAATAGCTAAGATATAGAAGAAAACTAGGTGTCCATCAACAGATGAATGGATAAATATGTGGTATATGTATGGAATATCATTCAGCCATAAAAAATGATATCTTAAAAAAATGATATCTTGCCATTTGTGACAACATGGATGGATTTCAAAAGTATTATGCTAAGTGAAATACGTCAAAGACAAATACCATATAGTTTTACTTACATGTAGAATCTAAAAAAACAAAACAAATGAACAAACAAAAAAGCAGAAAAAACCTGCTAAATACAGAGAACAAACTGGCAATTGCCAGAGGCGAGGGGAGTAAAGGATGAAAAAAATGGATAGAGAAGTGTGGGAGGAACAGGCTTGGAACAGTTTGGAATGAATAAGTCACAAAGGTGACAGCATAGGGAATATAGTGAATGGGATTGTCCTAGTGTATGGTGAAGGATGGCAGCTCCACTTGTGAGCATAGCGTAACCTAGGGAGTCGTCAAATCCCTATGTTCTACACCTGAAACTAATGTAACATTGTATGTCAACTATACTTCAATTTCAAAAGATAATAAAAGGAGCAGATATTAAAAAAAAAAAACATGAGTCTGAATAGTACATTCAGGGTGATTATGGACTCTAATGTAACTCAGACATCTTGTTAAAAAAAAATTCTTCCTTGGTAGCAATTTTCTGTTTGGGGCCAGTGACTTGGTTTATTGAAAAGAACTTAAAGTGTTGTTGATCTGAGCCAAAGAAGGTTCAGAAATCCTTTTCTTGGCAGGGACTCAATCCTTTCTGTTATGTCCACTTCTTTACACAAAAAAAGGATTATAAAAAATCTTTCAAAATTGATTCTCTTGTAAACACTCAAAGAAAGAATGTCTATCCTGTGGCTGGGGTAATTGACTCTAAGAATGAAGTGGAGGTCTGGGGAGGGGGCTGGGAGAAGGAAAAAAAAAAAAGGTCTTTTAATTGTAGAGACATAAAATGTCTGAATCTTCCCTCCCAAAGTATTTAGCGTAATTGGCAACAATTTCTCCCTCCCCCACTCTCTGATTGAGGGACAGCTCACTTCCTATTAGAAGAAAACCAGATCACTAACCTAGGAACCTGAGTCTTGGAAAGTTTATTTTACTAGAGCATGCTTCCAGAGGGAGCAGAGAGCAGGAAGCCTGCATTTTCTCTCTGTTTCAGTCCACCTGGTACCTGGACTTACCACCATGCTTGTGATTGGCCTCAGCTTCTCCCCCCTTCCTCTTGGGACACTTTGCAGCCTTAGAAATATTTGGGCAGATGCTTCCTGTGGAAAATATTTCACAGGGCTGCCCTCTGTTATGTGAGTTTCTGGTAGAAGTATTGAAGGTTTGAGGCTAGGCTCCATATTGAGATACTAGGAGGTATATTGTGCTTATAAGGGTTTGTTTGTTTATTTATTTATTTATTTATTTATTTATTTATTTATTTATTTATGATAGACATAGAAAGAGGCAGAGACACACGCAGAGGGAGAAGCAGGCTCCATGCCGGGAGCCCGACGCGGGACTCGATTCTGTGACTACAGGATCGCGCCCTGGACGGAAGGCAGACGCTAAACCGCTGAGCCACCCAGGGATCCCGGGATATGTTATATTATTAGAAAATTCCTCAGAAATTGCTTTGCCTTGTCAAAAATTAAAACTTTTTTTTTTAAAGATCTTATCTATTTGTTTGAGAAAGAGCATGAGTGGAGAGAGGGGCAGAGGGAGAGGGAGAGTAGACTCCTTGCTGAGCAGGGATCCTAACACGGAGCTCTATCCCAGGGCCCCAAGATCATGACCTGAGCCTAAGGCAGACGCCCAGCCAACTGAACTACCCAGGCACCCCTAAAACCTCTTCTTTTCTTCAGCAAGCAAACTTTGAAATTTGTTAAATTCCTGGCCATACCAGCCTGGGTGGCTCAGCGGTTTAGAGCCGCCTTCAGCCCAGGGCCTGATCCCGGAGACCTGGGATTGAGTCCCACGTGGGCTTCCCTGCATGGAGCCTGCTTCTCCCTTGGCCTGTGTCTCTGCCTCTCTCTCTAGGTCTCTCATGAATAAATGAATAAAATAAATAAAATTCCTGGCCATACCACATATTAACTATATAGTTGGAAAGGTTGCCTACCACCTCTGAAACTCAATTTTTTTCTGAAAAATTTTCTTTGGGAAATAACAGTCCCCATTTCCGTTCCCACCTCCATTGATTGTTATGAGGTAGGGAGAAAAGATCAGTGCAAATCTCCACAAGAGTAATCGCTTATAAATTTTTATTTATTTATTTATGACAGTCACACAGAGAGAGAGAGAGGCAGAGACACAGGCAGAGGGAGAAGCAGGCTCCATGCACCGGGAGCCCGACGTGGGATTCGATCCCGGGTCTCCAGGATCGCGCCCTGGGCCAAAGGCAGGCGCTAAACCGCTGCGCCACCCAGGGATCCCAAGAGTAATCACTTATAAATTATAACTATTATCAGTGTTATACCCTGGAACCAAAGGGTCAGTTCTGCTAGTTTTTGAGCCAGTCCCACGTGACCAGTGTAGAGGTAGACTGCTCTACCTCTGTAGCAGGTGGGACCAAGAATTAGGCCTGGTTTGGGATAGGCCAGACTGATTCTGTTTGTGCAATTGGTCTTCAGCGGTTCTCCTACTTAATACACCTGTTGCATGGTTTTCAGCCTGCGTACACTGTGATGATGGCTATGATAGAGGAAAGCAGAAGAGGCGGTGGGATTACAGAGAAGAGGAACTGGCTAGTATAAAAGAATCAGGAGAAACCAGAGAAAAATATTCCGGGAAAGATGAAGTCTGAGGTCTGAAGGACAAAGGAGTTTCAGCTAGCTAAGAATTACACACTCCCTCTTACCATCCCAGGCACCTGTTTGCAAAGCTTCAGAAATGAGGTGCCTTGCTTGGCGCCTGACATCCAATCCAAAATCATGGACACCATTGCCTAGGTATCTCAGCTTTTTGGTCTGAGAACAGAGACAGAATATGAGTTTCCACAATTAAGAGACTTTTCCCCAAATGTACTAAATATATTCTCTCCTTCATTAATATTCCTAATCTTTTTTGGAAGTTTCTAAACTTGCCAGCCCTGTGCTAGGCAGAAGTAGGAGATAAAAAAGGGGAAGCCATGATCTGTGCTCTTAAAGACCTTGTAATCTGGTTGTGGTAAGAACTAGGTCTGCAGTACGGCTAATGATGTGTTCCTCGGGAAAGGCAGCTGGCCACTCAGACTTACCCCTCACAGGCTGGCATTAACATGGTCCAGTATCCTGACAATCTCAGAACTCTGGTTATGTGGCACATGAAGAATGGAGATGTCTCTCAGGTTAGAGACATATCCTCAAACTCACATTAACAAAGCTCAGTGTAACATGCATAAACCCGAAGTCCATTTATTAATCTACATAAAGAAATTATTTGCAAAGACGCTTTTATTTGCAAAGCAGACCAGAACACTTACATCAAAAGACCAGGGCTCTTTCTCTTTCCCTCCAAGCTTGTTATAAGGGAAGCCAAGTATCAGAGCCCAGTAGCCCAACAGGCCTGGAATTAGACCAAAAGATGTAACTCTACTCACTTCAACTGTTTCTCAGCCCTGATTGCACATCACAATCACTGGGAGAGATTTAAGCACTTAGGCCTGGGACCTACTGAGATTCTGATTCAGTTGGTCCACAGTAAAGCCCAAATAGGAATCTTAATTAATTAATTAATTTTGTTTTGGAATCTTATTTATAAGTTTCTAAGGTGAGTCTTTTTTTTTTTTTTTTTAAGGCTTTGAGAGAGAGAGAGAGAGAGCATGGGAGCACCTGAGTGGCAGGGAGGGGCTTTGGGAGGGGCAGGGGGAGAAGAAAAAACAGACTTCCCATAAGCAGGGACCCTGACACCTGCCTGGATGTCTGACGGGGGGGATCATGACCTGAGCCGAAGACAGACACTTAACCAACTGAGCCACCCAGGTGCCCCTGCTAAGGCAAGTCTAATACATGGCAGAGGGCTGCTTTCTAGGTCTTGTCAAGGAAATCATGACATGTATGTTGCTTGGCTAAGACTTCTTAGCTAAGGACAGTGACTTTCCTTTTTCAAGGTTCCATGGTTGACCATCCTCCCTTTCAATTCACACAGATGTTCTCCAATCAGGAGATATTACAATTGATGTGGTTTCCCATTATTACATTGCAGTAAGTTTCTAGGCCTGCAGCTTTGAGAATACTCCCAGGACATCTTGATTGAAGTTCTAAGTGTGTTCCCAAACTTTTCAGTTTTACACATGGGTTCTAAGTTTCTTATATATGGCCAATTTCTTTTGTGAAGAGTGGATTTTATTTCAGGGGCAATCTTATTTCCATGCTTTTGCGGGGGTGTGTGTGTCCTACTGTTTATCATAAAATCCAGAGAATAATCCAAGGTTGTGGAAATTCAAAGAGAAAGTTTAATTATGAGTTAACTCTATATGGACACAACAATGGTTCAATGGAAAGAATCAGAGTGGTTTGAGTACACATCTTGATTCTGACCTTTTCAGTTTGGGCAAAAGGCTTTATCATCCTGAGCTTCATCTGTAAATTAGGGATTATCATGCCTAGCTTTTATCCTTGTGATGAGTAATAAAGATGCTGTATGAAAACTCTTTGGCATAGCATAGGCCCTCAATAATATAACCATTACCACTGGTACTATTGAGAGAATGTGTCTCTCAAAAGTTAGGGATTATTTTTTCAGAACCAAACCCCCTCTCTCTTTACTTTTTTTAGAGTAGAAATTTATCATGCTTTAGAAATAACAGTATAAAATATGATACATGCTCATAAAAAACTCAAGTAGTACAGTTAAAACACAAGGAGGAAAGATCACCCTTAATTCTAACACTTAAAATAATATCTATGATATAAATAAATAAATAAATCTTTAAAAATATTTTAAAAATTAATAGTTTAAAAGATGACAACTCCAATTGTTTTCATAATCTTTCTATAGCTATCATTTATTGACGTCTTTTGTTTTATTTTCTAAGTTAAATTCAATAAGATCTTTTTATTAAATCATTTATTTGAAATATTTTGCACATATGAGCCCTTTGGAATTATTTCACGTGTTGATTATGCTTTGTACATACATATACAGATGTCCAGAATGATTTTTACCATACATTATTTATTTATTTATTTATTTATTAGAGGGAGAGAGAGCAGGAGCATGTGGAGGGGCAGAGGGAGAAGAAGAAAGGATCGTAAGCATACTCCATGCTGAGTGTGGAGCCTGAAATGTTGAGCTCAATTTCAAGACCCTGAGATCATGACCTGAACTGAAATCAAGAGTCAGACACTTACCGGACAGAGCTACCTGCGTGCCTCTAAACTATGCATTTTAGTATTAGACAATATTGACTGATTATTGTCTGTCATGGTGGGGTGGTTTACATTTCCCTAATCTCTCTCATACTGCCTAATTTTTGTTGCTCTTTTTTTTTTTCTCTAAGATTCATAATGTTTACATTTTATTTTGTAACTATAATGCCTCTATCTGTTTAGGCTTAGTTCTAGATTTAAATAGATTCCATTTTCATCATCAGTACTTTATGATAGTTTCTTTTTTTAAAATTTACATTCATGTCTTGATTAGCTGGATTTTAGCACTAAGAAGTTTTTTTAAGAAGGATGCTGGATTCCTTAAATTCTTTCCATTTTAATGATGTCTGCCTGTTGCTTTTTTAATTTAAAATGACAACAGCTGAATAAGATAGTCAGAAAAACGGCTTGCTATTTTCGCAACTCTTCTATAAATTTAGAATTTAAAATTATTTTTATTTAATTTATTTTTTAAAGTTTTTATTTATTTATTCATGAGAGACACAGAGAAAGAGAAGCAGAGACACAGGCAGAGGGAGAAGCAGGCTCTATGCAGGGAGCCCGATGTGGGACTTGCTCCCAGGATCCCAGGATCACGCCCTGAGCTGAAGGCAGATGCAATTAACTGCTGAGCCACCCAGGGGTCCCTTAAAATTATTTTTAATTAAAGAGTTAAGAAATAGTGCTCCTGGCTGGCTCAGTCAGCAGAGTATGTGACTCTTGATCTTGCTGTTGTGAGTTTGAGTCCCACACTGGATGTAGAAATTACTTAAAAATAAAACCTTAAAAATCATAAAAAAATAGTTTAAAAATGCAAAATAATGCAACATATTGTTTAGAGATACAAATATGCATCGAAAGTCTAGAAGGGTTCCTGGCTGACTCAGTTGGGAGAGATGGGACTCTTCACCTTGGGGTCATGAGTATGCCCACATTAGGCATAAAGCTTACTAAATAAGTAAATAAATAAAATTCTTTAAAAAAAAAAGTCTAGAAGAAAAAAAAAGTCTAGAAGCATCCATAGGGTAAGCTATGGAATGAGAGAAGATATTTGCAAATGACATATCTGATAAAGGGTTAGTACCCAAAATATATAAAGAACTTGTAAAACTCAACACCCCCAAAACAAGAAATCCAATTAAAAAAGGGACAGAAGACATGAATAGACGTTTTTCCAAAGAAGACATACAGATGGCCAACAAGACACATAAAAGGATGCTCAACATCACTCATCATCAGGTAAATACAAATGAAAACTACAATGAGATATCACCTGACACCTGTCATAATGGCTAAAGTCAAAAGCACAAGAAACAACAGGTGTTGGTGAGGATGTGGAGAGAGGGGAACCTCTTACACTGTTGGTGGGAATGCAAACTGGTGCAGCAACTCTGGAAAACAGTATGGAGGAGGTTCCTCAAAGAGTTAAAAATAGAACTACCCCATGATCCACCAAAGGCACTATCAAGTATTTACCCAAAGAATACAAAAATATTAATTCAAAGGGATACTTGTATCCTAAAATTTATAGCAGCATTATCTATAATAGCCGAATTGTGGAAAGAGCCCAAATGTCCGCCAACTAAGGAAGTATAAAAAAATGTGGTATACATATACAATGAAATGTTACTCAGCCATCAAAAGAATTAAATCTTGCCATCTGTAACAACGTGGATAGAGCTAGAGAGTATTATGGTAAGAGAAATAAGTCAGTCAGAGAAAGACTCATATGTGGAATTTAAGAAACAAAGCAAATGAACTAGGGAAAAAAGAAGAGAAAGAGATGCATATCAAGAAACAGACTTAACTATGAGGAACAAACTGATGGTTACCAGAGAGGAGGTGGGTGGAAGGATGGCTGAAACAGATGAGGAGGATTAAACAGTACACTTGTTATGATGAGCACGGGGTGATGTATGGAAGTGTTGAATCACTAAATTGTGCACCTGAAACTAATATTATACTGTATGTTAATTAACTTGAATTTAAATAAAAAAAATTTTTAGGGGATCCCTGGGTGGCGCAGCGGTTTGGCGCCTGCCTTTGGCCCAGGGCGCGATCCTGGAGACCCGGAATCGAATCCCACGTCGGGCTCCCAGTGCATGGAGCCTGCTTCTCCCTCTGCCTGTGTCTCTGCCTCTCTCTCTCTCTCTCTGTGACTATCATAAATAAATTTAAAAAATTAAAAAAAATTTTTTTTAAAGATTTTATTTATTTATTCATGAGACACACAGAGAGAGGCAGAGACACTTATTTATTTATTCATGAGACACAGAGAGAGAGGCAGAGACACAGGCAGAGGGAGAAGCAGGCTCCATGCAGGGAGCCTGATGTGGGACTTGATCTCAGGTCTCCAGGATCATGCCGAGTCAGAGGCAGGCACTCAACCGCTGAGCCACCCAGGCATCCCTAAATAAACATTTTTAAAAAGCATACATAGGAATGAAAAACACCAAATTCATGATAGTGAATACTTCTGGATTCTAGAGGAGGGGAAAAAAGGCTTAGGCAACTGTAGACAAATACATAGGGGCTTTAATTTTATTGGTAATGTGTCATTTCTTCAGTGGGTTGTGGGAATATAGTCAGTATTCATTATATTACTTTCTATAATTCTTTGTATATCTGAAATTTTTCATTAAAAATGAGATAAGAGGTGCCTGGGTGGGGAAGTTGGTTAAGCATCTGACTCTTGGTTTTGGCTCAGGTTGTGATCTCAGGGTCTTGAGATTGAGCCCCAAGTCTAGCTCTGTGCTCACCATGGAGTCTGCTTAGGACTCCCCCTTTCCCTCTGCCCCTCCACTGTGCACACAACTCTCTCTCTCAAATAAATACATCTTAAAAAGAAAAGAAAAAAAAGAGGGACACCTGGGAGGCTCAGTGGTTTGGCACCCACCTTCGGCCCAGGGTGAGATCCTGGAGTTCCAGGATCGAGTCCCACATCGGGCTCCCTGCATGGAGCCTGCTTCTCCCTCTGCCTGTCTCTGCCTTTCTTTCTGTGTCTCTCATGAATAAATAAATAAAATCTTAAAAAAAAAAAAAAAAAGAAATATATAGGGGCACCTGGCCGGCTCACTCAGTAGAGCATAAGACTCTTGTGTTTAAATTCACAACCCCGAGATCAAGATTTATTTAAGTAATATTTACACTTAGTGTGAGCCTTGAACTCAAAACCTAGAGATCAAGAGCTGCATGCTCCACTCACTGAGCCAGCCAAGTGCCCCAAAAATAAAATTTTTTTTAAAGATTTTTATTTATTTATTCATAGAGACAGAGAGAGAGAGAGGCAGAGACACAGGCAGAGGGAGAAGCAGGCCTCATACAGAGAGCCTGATGTGGGACTCCATCCAGGGTCTCCAGGATCACACCCTGGACTGCAGGCGGCGCTAAATCGCTGCGCTACCGGGGCTGCCCCCAAAAATAAAATCTTTCTATTTTTTTTTTTTTTAATTTTTATTTATTTATGATAGTCACACACACAGAGAGAGAGAGAGGCAGAGACACAGGCAGAGGGAGAAGCAGGCTCCATGCCCCGGGAGCCTGATGTGGGATTCGATCCCGGGTCTCCAGGATCGCGCCCTGGGCCAAAGGCAGGCGCTAAACCGCTGCGCCACCCAGGGATCCCTAAAAATAAAATCTTAAAAAAAAAAGAGATATATAGTTCAGTGCCCAAATGAACATTTGTGATAAGTCCTTACCTTACTCCCTTGTACAGATTTACCACTGAACAACAGCTGAAACTTGAGCTACCCTCTCCATGCTGCCTTTGCTTTAAGGCCAAAAATGTGAGTTGAGGGCAGATTGTAAAGGACCTTTAATACTTGCACCTTCGCCTGAGAGTAAGGAGAAGCTGTTAAGTTTTCAGCCAGGGAGGGGCGTGGTCAGATTTATGTTTAAGGATACTGACTCTGACTATAATAGAGAACAATTGAATGAGGATTGAGAATAGAAGCAAGAAGATAAACCAGGGCACTGGCAATAGTGCAGAGGAGAGTAAATGGGGTCTACACCAAGACTGTGGTAGTGCAGACAGTGGGAAAGGGAAAGATAGAAGAGCAAAGAAGGAAATAGCAGCAACAAGACTTGAGAGTGATTGGGTGCATGGTAAGAAGGAAGACTCAAGGATGACTCCTCTGAACTTCCTTGCGAATGCTCTTTGTACATTTAAAGTATTTGGCACTTAAGTATAAACAGTATGCTATGTCGTTTTGCTTTTTGTATTTATCTTTTGTCTTCTCAGTAGACTGGCAGCTTGTTGAGGGCAAGAACTGTCTTTTCTTTGGCTCCTCAATACCACCCGGTCCCATGCCTTGTGCCAGAGCTTACCAGAAACTGGTAGGAGCTGAGAGGTGCTGAGTATGATGGTCTGGAGCTAGGAGTAATAATATTCTGATGCTCTGGGAAAGGCTGCTGAGGAAAGGTGAATCTTGCGGCTGGCTGGCTTGGGCAAGCCTTTGAAGAACCAGAAGAAGAAGGATCTGGAGCAAGAGATGAATTGAAAGCTAGTATTCTCTCTCTCTTTTTTAAGTAAGTTTTGCACCCAATGTGGGGCTTGAACTCACAACCCTGATATCAAGAGCCACATGATCTATGGGTTGAGCCAGCCAGGCATCCCAACAATCCTGATCCTTAATAGTGAATGGGAAGTGCTTCTAATTCTAAATGGTGGTTTGTTGCTTTGATTTAGTTGGTTCCAATCTATCATAACACCATACAGAGCTTCCTGAAAGCTGGGCCACTAAAATCACACTACAAACAAATAATAGCATTTTATTCATTTATTCAGTAACTTATTCAAAATAATTTTTTATTGAGCACCTGTTATCTTACATACTCTGTTCCAAGTGCTGAATTATGAAACTTATGGTCTACTGGAGAGACAATGATGAAGTACTTACAAGTACAATAAATGATATAAATGAGAAATATAGAGTATTATAAGATCACATTATAGGAATGTCTAAACTTATCTTTGGGTTGGGGAAGGCTTCCTTCAAAAGTAATATTTAAGTTGAAATCAGAAGGATGAGCGGGAGTTAGGCAGATGAAGAGCTGGGGAGGTGAGTGGGAAGAGACACTGTGAATGGCATTGGCATGTGCGAAGGCCAGAGGCTTTAAGGAGCCCAATTTTGTTCAGAGAACTAAAAGGTTCAATTTCTAATAACTGGAGCACTGAGCATGGGACATGAGACAAAACTGAAAGACTGCTGGGAGTCAGCTCATTTAAGACTTTATGGTTGTGTTAGAGTATTCACAGATCCTCTCCCTGGGACTGGCTTTGTTCTGGGTACTAGAGATATATACAGAATTGAATCAGACTTTAAGTGCCTTAATCCCAGGACTTAAATAGCACATCAGGTGGGGGTAGAGACACTTTGACAATGGAAATGCGGCATGATAAATATGATGGTAGAAGTAAGAAGAGATTTTCATGGGAATTCATAGGAGAGGTACTTAAGGAGTAAAAATAATTTCCTCATATCTCCTTTTAAGTTATTTCCTATTGCTTCCAAACTTATATTAGATCAGTCAATTGTAGGACTAAGTTTAGATTAATGTTATTTTTAGGCATGCAGAAAAATTGTTTAGCCACTTAGGCAACCAAGCAATTGCTAGTACAATTCTTGCTTATGACTTCTTTATTCTTTAAAGATTTTATTTATTTATTCATAAGAGACACAGAGAGAGGCAGAGACACAGGCATAAGGAGAAGCAGGCTCCATGCAGGGAGCCCGATGTGGGACTCCATCCCAGGTTTCCAGGATCAGGCCCTGGGCTGAAGGCAGCGCTAAACCGCTGAGCCACCCGGGCTGCCCTTGCTTATGACTTCTATATTACATTTTCCTTTTCACAAATTCTCATTCATTCTTTAAGATTTGGCTAAACTCCCCTCTCTCATTTCATACGAGGTAGAATTGGAAATCTGTTTTTTTTTCTTCCTGTATCCGCTATAGACTTTTTCTCCCCACTAGATTTATTTTTTTAAGATTTTATTTATTTATTTGAGAGAGAAAGAGAAAGAGAGACATGAACCAGGGAAGGAGCAGAGGAAGAAGCAGACTCCCACTCAGCAGAGGTTCAATCCCAGGATCTTGAGACCATGACCAAGCCAAAGGTAGATGCTTAACTGACTGAACCACCCAGATGCCCCCTCCCCACTAGATTTCTGAAACATAGAGCTTTTGTCTTGTTCATGGTTCAATCAGTCATTCAACAAATATTTATCAAACATCTACTATGGGCTGATCATCAGGATAGGTGCCACAGATTCATTGATAACCTGGATAAGAATCCATCCTTGCTGTCGCAGAGCTATAGTGGAGTAGAGAAGGCAGACAAGTAAGTAGGCCACAACAGTAAGTATGCCAAATGCTATGATAAGGAAAGAGTAAAGCGCCATGGGGAACCCAGAGCAGGGATATCTACCTTACTAGAGGTATAATGGAAGGCTTTCAGAAGGAAATAATTTAAGCTAATAACTGGAGGAAAAGCATGAATTTGCCAGGCAAAGTGGCAGCCATGGATCCTCAGCTGAGACAGAGCACAACACATTTAAGAAACTGAAAGAAAAGAAAAAAAAGTTTACAGGACGGTAGAGCTAGTAGAGAGGGGAGGGGCAGGAGTCAGGTAAAGAAAGAAGGGAACAATTAGAGATAGGTGTCTAACATGGTGGTATACAGCTAGAAAACGCCATGTAAATACCCGTTGGATAAATGAATGAGCCATTCCAAAACCTGAGAAAGTGAGACTTTAGGGAAAGCCAAGTTTGCGTGTGATTTTGTTCCCTTGTTTCTCTGAGAGGCATTGTAGTGAGTTGGTTAAGAGCCTGGTCTCAGGCACCAGCTGCTTAGATTTGAACCCTGGCTTTCACAATTAATAGCTGAGGTCACCCTGGACAAATTACATAACCTCTTTTGTGTCATTTACCTTATCTGTTAAGTTAGAGAAGATAATAATACTTCTTAGGATTGTTGTCAAGATTAAACGAGTTAATACTTGTAAAGCATTGGAACAGAGCCTAGAACTAAGCACTGTGTAAGTGTTTGCTATTATTCATCCATCCATCAAAACATTTATTGCAGGCTAAGTACTGTGCTAGATGCGGTGAAAATAGGATGTGGCTCCAGCCATGAAGGAAGATCATAAAATCTGGTGAGGAAGAAAATTCATAAATAAGTAATTACAACACCATCAAGTGAGGTGGTGGGTAAGTGCTGCACAAGTGAAGAAGAGGGAGTGACCCATTCTTTCCAAAGAAGCCAAGGGAAGCCTCAGAGGGTAGGATGCGTCTAAGTTGGGTGACACAAAATGAACAGATGGCCAGCAAAGAAAGGCAATAGTATGTATCAGGCCAAGGAAGCCCCGTGTCGCAAAGCCTGAAGCCTGTTTGGCGAATGGCAAGGAGCACTTGAGCATCTATTTTGGTCTGTGCTAGGCACTAAGTTATCTCCTTTATTTTTCATAAAAACTTTTCGTTGTGTGCCTACTCCGTTTAATAATATTCCTATAGTCCTCACTGTTGCAGTGACTTTATATGTATTAACTACCTGTACTTAGGACGAGGTCAGGGTCCGGAGCCCTGCAGCACTGGAGGGGCAGGGCTGCGACGCAGACTCCCCCCTTCACCACTCTTCTTAATCTGCCCCTCCCACTCCCACCCACTAGCTGTTTTGATCTGCTGTGGGCATAGAAGCTAGATATCCAAACTTGTTGGAACTGCATGTGAACTGAGAGTTGACATTCACACTTGGGAGCGAGTGCAAGCATGAACTCTCTACAGCCTACCTAGTCTGCAGGAGACTGAGCACGGGGGCGTGACAATGACTCCCTCCCCTTTCTGAATCTCCCACTTGCTGTAGCCAGCCAAGAGGGGTGGGGGGTGGGCGGAGAGGTGGGTGTTTATTGAATTACACAGGATGTCTCAGGCCACATGTGTGTCTCTGGGGGTCCATCTTAAACGTGGATCCTCCAATCAGCAAGTTGCTCTTCTCTGGAAACAAAAAAGGTTTAAAATACTCCCTTTACTGTAGGGGAGGACAAAAGTGGGCAGAAAATGCAACACAGACAAGACGTGTGACAAAGAGTCAGGATTATCTAGAGTTAGGCAGAGCCAAATTAATTCACATAGAGATATGTGGGTTTCAGGAGACAAGGAGGAATTAGAAGGGAGAGATTTGCAGACTTCCTGGAGGAAGCAAACTTCCTCAAAAATATGACTGTGTTAAGACGTACTTACAGTGAACCCTTAGCAAATGCAACCATTAGATTAAAGGTCCCAGACAAAAGAATCAGCAGAACTTAGGAAGTGTAAGAAAGAAAGTCCAAATCGGACCTGAGGAACTCACATTAGTTAAAAGCTTTCCCTAATTTTTTTTTTTTTTTATGTTGAAGGAATTAGAAGTCTAAACCAGAACCTATTAAACCACCTTTGAAGATCAATACGGATTTATGTGTAAGTCAATGGGCAGTGAACTGTATGCTCTCATTTCAGAGCACAGGTTAAATCTTTCTCAGTGAACCCCTTATGTGACCTTCAAAAAGTCTCCAGTTAAAAAAAAAAAATCCTTTTATGTATGACCTATAGATAACAATCTGCATGGCTACACCTGACTTGACATGCAGTCAAAATTCTGGTTCCCAGAGTGGGCAAAAAGAGAAGACCTCTTTTTAGTCTGAGTGTAATATATTGAACACAAACTTGCTGACAACTCTGAGGATGTTTGGAGTTCTTACTTTGTGAAACTGCTTGAAAGCTAGATTCTGGATAGGTGAATTTATAGCAACATTATGTCCCAGATTTTTGAGGACAGCCCAGATTTCAAATATCCTATCTCACTGTAACTGTAAGTATACTTATAAACTTGTGCACTAGTGTATCCTAATTTGGATAGAGAGGAAAATATGGGCACAATATAAGTGATACTTTCTGGGACTTTATGATAAGCATAGATACCAGAAGGACAACATTATGCTTGGGTTTAGGAGGGATAACAGTGCTAGGAGTATTCCTAAGAGTACTCCCTGGTAGCAGGATGAAAAAAAGCTGTTTGGATGTGAAAGAGGCTGGAAGAAACTCCTGCAAAATTGAAGATGTTATATATGTCATTTGGAGATAATAGAGAAGTCCAAGTGACAGAAATTTGGTGACAAAATAGTTTCCTCCTAGTGAAGGTCAGTTGTGTCCCCATCCAAGAGGAAAGGGCTAAAAGTCTGAAAAGGCTAGAAAGACAGAGAGAGAGACAGAGAGAGAGAGAGAGAGAGAGAGAGAGAGAGAGAGAGAGCTATCCCCGAGAGGAGAGGGAGAGAGAAAGAGAAGAGAGAGAAACAGACTAGCATTAAAAGAGTTTAGAGAAAATCTTAAAAGAGACTTAAGAAGGTAAGAGAGAAGGTGGGATGGTGGGAAGGAAGAAAGGCTAGGGAGAGCCAGAGGAGAAGAGTGAGGATGGGGTGGGGTGGGGGAAGCTAAGGCAAGCAAGCAGGCATGGGCTAGAGAGAGACAAAGGGGAAGCCTGAAGTTTCTCTCAAGATTGTGAAAGTCTGGGATCCCTGGGTGGCGCAGCGGTTTGGCGCCTGCCTTTGGCCCAGGGCGCGATCCTGGAGACCCGGGATCGAATCCCACGTCGGGCTCCCGGCGCATGGAGCCTGCTTCTCCCTCCGCCTGTGTCTCTGCCTCTCTCTCTCTCTCTCTGTGACTATCATAAATTAAAAAAAAAAAAAAAAAAAAAAAAATTAAAAAAAAAAAAAAAGATTGTGAAAGTCTGGGGGAGAGTTGGAAGAGCTTTCAGGCTCAGAAAGGACTCTGGAACTGGACCAAAGGCTGTCCAAACAAGAAAAACTCAGAGCTGTAATTACTGTCTGCTAGAACTCCAGGGATCCCCTAGAGAGGCTCACCCTCCCCAAAGCTGTAAATGATCTTGGGTTGGAGGTCCCTGGGTGGCTCAGCGGTTTGGGGCCTGCCTTGGGCCCAGGGTGTGATCCTGGAGACCTGGGATCGAGTCCCACATAAGGGGCCTGCTTTTCCCTCTGCCTGTGTCTCTGCCTCCCTCTGCCTCTCTCTCTCTCTGTGTCTCTCATGAGTAAATAAATAAAATATTAAAAAAAAATGATCTTGGCTCATATTCTCCAGGGAATTTTGGAGATCCAGCCAGATGTTTTGTTGATGTTGTCTAACCTTAAGGAACTCTCTCTCTAAAACATTGTGCACTTGCAAGGTGGGGGTACTTACTGTGTTTAAAAGGTGTGTTTCTTAGATTCTCGGGAAACATCAAAGTAAGTAAAGTGTGGAAGTCCCCCACCTCTCCCCAAATCTGGGACTTCTATGCTACCAGCCAGTATTTGCTTTTGAAGGAAAATACGTTTGTACATAGTATAGCCTTTGCTCCAAGATTCTGAGAAAACTGCCAGTTTTAAAGTTTGGGAATGTTTAGTTGGTTTTTCTTCCCACATATAATAATGCAAGTGGAATTTAGGACAAACCCTTTAAAAATCCATTTGACAATACATATTAATTTAAAAACTTTAAAATTTTCACACTACTCAATGTAGAAATTCCACATTTGAGAATTTTTCTCCTAGGAAATAACCTTATAGTGCTTTATACATTTATGCAAAAGACAATTTATAATAGCAAAAAAAAAATCACTTAAATGCCTAACAATAAGGGACTGGCTAAGAAAATTCAGGTACCTTCTCTTATGTAATATTTTGGTGCTGCTGAAACTATATGTACAAAATTCTTAGTGATGAGGAGAAATATGATAAAGCATCAAGTGAAAAAGCATATACAAAGTGTGATCTAAACTATGTAAAAATGTATTTTTAAAAAAGGACTGGAAGGAAATATGCTAAAAAGTTGCTTAGATTAGGGATCATGAGATAGTGGGGTTATGGTCTATTCTTATTGTTATTTTCTTCTTATGTCTTCTTCTAATATTTTCCAGATTCTGCAAAGGGCATGTAATACTATTATGATCAGAAAAAAAGGTAAAAGTTTTGTTTTAGAAGTCTAAGAAATCAGGGAACTAAATGTTTGCAAAAATAAAAACCATTTAGTCAAAGTAATTTTAAAAAAGTAATTTTACAAAAAACAATTTTACAGTTGTTAAAAGGAATGACATAAAACTTTTATTTTTATTTTTATTTTAAAAGTTATTTTAAAAAATTGTAATAGTACTGTTTACCAATGGGGAGATGCAGTTTACTTATGCCAGCAGCCATAGGGGCCAGGGGGAATAGACAGCAATCTGTATGGGATGGACTACTTAGGCAAAAATAATAACCTCCAAAACAAAGGACAGTGGTGAGCTTCACTACACTTCCCCCATGATCCCAGCATGTGATAAATGCCAGGCAATGGCCCCTGGCTGGTGGTGGAAACTAATGTATGGAAGAAAAAGCCACAAGCCACAAAAATTTGTAAAGAACTCATTCCCCACATTACACACACACTCAGATACATAATTATAGGGTGATCAATATACTTAATTGAGGAAGGAAGGATAGGAATTCTGCTGTAGAGGGAAGATAGGTAGGGAAAGGGAGAGCTCCTAACCACTGTCGATAGGGTAGGGAGCATTCACTCCCCAGAAAAGAAAGGAGTTCGTCTCCTCTAGACACAAACTGTTGGACCTAGCCCACCTCCTACCCATCCAGGACAGGCCTAGGGCTATTGCCCTAATAATGGGAGGGCAGAAACCAAAAACAATAGCCAAGAGGGAGGTAATATGAATTGATGATTATTCAAAATTACTTTCCATGGCTTCCACCTCTCACCAAGAGCAAGATCAGAAAGGAAACAGGAATGTCACAATCAGAGCTCCCTTTCTGGCAGGAGTGGACCATGTTTAACCTGTCTCCTGGACATTATTTGGAAGTAGGCCAGAGTTTCACGACCCTCCTTTCCCTCTGCATCCCCTTAGAAGGAGATGTTTATATAAAGTCAAGGGCAGATAACACAAAATTATTTTAGCTTTTACTAGGGTTTAATTTTCTAAAAAGTTATAATTATTGTATTGAAGACCAATCTATAACTACACCTCAACCATGACCAGACAATTCTAGGGGGAGAATGCAATAATAGTCTTGAGGCCCTAATACTGTGGCTCCCCTAACATCTATGTGTAACACAAATCAGCCCTTCCTTCTGGGATAAGGAAGGATACATGCACTGCAAGGGTTACAGAAAATAGATCAGGACCCACTCCATCCCTGCGTGTGTCACTCAGCCTTTACTGGTCTTCTGCTTAGGTCCTAAGCGGCAGTATCCAAGGGGAGGTGGGAAAAGGTAACTGCTAATGAAGTCAGATACAGCAGGAAGGCACCTAGCAAGGCAGTCCTGTAGGAAGATGCTTAGGCATGACACTGCCTTTCATGCACAAAAAATTATGTTCTCTCCGCATCTCAATCCCAACAGAGGAACTCATCAGAAAGATTCTTCCCTGGATCTCCTAAAAGAACAAGGGGAAAAAAACCCAAGAAAAATAAAAACTTAAAAGAAGCCAAGGAAAGGGAAACTTCAGGCTTCAGGAGCAGGAGCATCAAGAAAGATTGAACTGGTCACTGTGAAAGCAGAGTGGCAGGCAGCACCTGGGTGGGTGAACTGCACCAGACAGGCAGTGGATCAGGGGACAGTGGGAACATGGGGCCAAGCCAGACAGATGAGGCTGGGCCCCTTGCAGGGGCACAGAATGAGATCAGAAAACATTTCAAATAAAGCAGCCCTGTTCCCTCTCACTTTGGGGGCATGCACCCTTCTACACTTTATAAACCCTAGATCAGAGAGTAAACGGGAGTATAGGTTTAATATGTAGTTCACATTTCCCATCCTTGACTGTCCCTATCCAACAACGTCCAACAACAAAAGGACAGCTCTTTGTTAAGACTATCCCAAAGGGAAATATCAGAAAGGGAGACAGAACATGAGAGACTCCTAACTCTGGGAAACAAACAAGGGGTGGTAGAAAGGGAGGTAGGCAGGGGGTGGGAGTGACTGGGTGACAGGCACTGAGCGGGGCACTTGATGGGATGAGCACTGGGTGTTATTCTATATGTTGGCAAATTGAACTCCAATAAAAAAATATATATAAAAAAAAAGACTCTCCCAAAGGGACTGAATGGAAGGGGCTGCCCCCCTCAGAGCAGCCAGAAGTGATGACAGTCTAGATGTTTAGCATCACAGAGCTTTGACTGCCCAACCCAAGGAACGGGAGCAGTTGGTAGGGGACTGCAGTCCAATGACAGCCCGGCCGGGTCTTGCTCCTTGGCTCCTAGTACTAATTCATTCACATTGCGGGAAGCTGGAAGAGGCCCCTCTGGGCTCAGCTTTCAGATCAGTCTCCTGCACAGCCATTAGGCTCTCCTGTAGATCAGGCCTGCCCCTGACACGGGGGGCATGTAGTGAGTGGCCTGGCATAATGACCAAGTCAGATACATGGACTGGCAAGGAAACTAGTAACTCAGAGTAGGGAAGTGACTGCCCCACCAAACTTTGTTCCAGCATACTATATCTAGATATGAATCTTGCAGTTTAAGAGATTCCTGCAGAGTTGCAGAGGCCCGTGCTACTTCCTCAAGGGATCATAAATAAATCCTCAATCTGCTTCTATAACCAAGTTGTCCATTTACTGGGTGGGGTATAAGACTTTTCTGTTTAGCAAAAGGTTAGCCCCTGTCCCTAAGTCCATTCACTGCTTTGGGAAGCTTTGACCTTTTTTTCTTGGTGGAGCCAAGATCACAGAGCTTCCCCTACCAGATTCCGTTGTAATTCTTTTTCTTGGTCTTCCCCAGTTGTAACTGTTAATATCCAGATCTCATACCTGACTTTCATTTGTCTTGGAGAATTCCAAATCAGAGGCTCAGAGATCAAAGGAGCAGTCCCACTGAGGCCCAATGATTAAGGCCTAGCCCTCGTCTACATCCAAACTGTCAGTTATCCAGAAAGCCCTTGATAACAGGCAGACAGGCTGGGGAACCAGAGGATTCCTGGGCTCACAGCTGCTCACCTGTGCACCGGGGGACAGTACAGGGACAGTACGGGGGATCTTGGTACAGAGAACAGCCTGTATGGTATGGTGCACAGGATGTGCAGCAACTCTGTTCAGGGTTTCAGAACTGATTCCAGGTAATATAAAAGGATCCTTTTTTTGTTTGTTTAAAAAAATATTTTATTTATTTATTTATTCATGAAAGACACAGAGAGGCAGAGACATAGGCAGAGGGAGAAGCAGGCTGTATGCAGGGAGCCCGATGCGGGACTGGATCCCAGGACCCCAGGATCACACCCTGGGCCCAAGGCAGACACTCAACCACTGAGCCAGCCACGCGTTCCAAAAGGATCCTAATTCCTAAATAATCCACTTTAGGTTTTTAAAGGCTAAGCTTTACAATGGGAATTGGGACATTTGCCTGAGCTGTTTTTTTTTTTTTTTTTACTTTTTTCCTTTTTCTACCTAACTTAGAAACCTAACTTCTTCAAACCACAGGGCTAGTCTATGTTATTGTCCTGGTCACCCTCTGACCCTCTCACGTTGTAGCTACTGGAATTCTGGGAGTGAGCGCCCTAGCTGCTGCTCAGGCCCACGAAGGGGGCAAAGTGGGAGACGCCCTCTCCTACTAGATCTTCCAGGGGCTGAATGCCAAGATCCTTCACAGCACGTTTCTGAGAACTCCAGGTAGAAGTAGCCACACCTGACTGCCCTGTGCACCTCAAAGCAGAAGCCCAAACAAGAATCCTCTGTTAGGATTGTATATCTCCTAAGCAATGGCCTCCACATTGTTTTTTTTTTTTTTAATTTTTATTTATTTATGATAGTCACAGAGAGAGAGAGAGAGAGGCAGAGACATAGGCAGAGGGAGAAGCAGGCTCCATGCACCAGGAGCCCGACATGGGATTCGATCCCAGGTCTCCAGGATCGCACCCTGGGCCAAAGGCAGGCGCTAAACCGCTGCGCCACCCAGGGATCCCCTCCAGATTGTTTCTATCCAGCTTCACCAACGGAATTGCCTCCATTTTAGTTGGCAAACCACCGTGGAGAGCGCTCGTAGTCCTCAGAGCAGCACAGGCATCTGGCCCCCAGGGCCCACCCAGAACTAGAGGCCGTCAGGGCCATGCCCCGTGGGAGGGGGGACGACGCAGTGCCAGGCAGAGCCGCAGCAGCCACCAGCACATCGGCCCCAAACCCCAAGTCTTTCAGTTTCTTCAGGTGTCTCCCAGGGTCTGGGACTTTGAACTCTGGCCAGCCATGGACTCCTCACCAAAAGGTCTCTGCGAGTCAGCCAGCTGCCCCCTATGACTTTTACTTTTTAAAAATAATTATTTTTAATTTTTATTTCATTAAAAATACAGGGTTTTTAGAAATTACAGGGTTTGAGATCCTATCTGGGTCAGAGAAACATCTTTCTCTCTCCAAAGCAGATTCTGCACAGCCAAAATAGATATATGAGCATATACTTCTCTTACCTCGAAATTTGAGATACCCTCCTCATGCCTGCAGGATTGATTCCAAGTTCTTTAATAGGGCTCCCAAGACCCTTCATAATCTATTGCCATTCTACCTCTCCAACTTTATCTCCCAGTAATCTGCTAGCATTTTTCTTTCTTCCTTACCCTAGATACATCAGACTTCTTCCATTCCTTAAAACACACATTAACTTTTCCACACTTTATTAATGTGTATCATTTATACAATACGGAGCACCAAAATTTTTTTATATTTTATTTTTATTTATTCATGAGAGAGACACACAGAGAGAGGCAGAGACACAGGCAGAGGGAGAAGCAGTCTCCATGCAGGGAGCCTGATACGGAACTCGATCCCAGGACCTTGGGTTCATGACCTGAGCCGAAGGCAGATGCTCAACCACTGGGCCACCTAAGTGTCCCAGGAGCACCAAACTTAACTGTACAACTCAATGGTTGTTCATATATGTATATACATGATCAAGATCTAGAATATTTCTAGCATATCTACACTATTCTGATTTCCATCAGCAAAGATTAGTTTTGCCTGTTATTTAATTTTAAAAAAATGGAAATATGCCATATGTATTCCTTTTTTTTTTTTTTTTTGAAGTAAGCTCTATGCCCAATGTGGGTCTTGAACTCATGACCCTGAGATCAAGAACTGCATGCTTCACTGACTGAGTCAGCCAGGTGCCCCTACCATACGTATTCTTTAAAACGCATAGTATATTTTTATGTTTCCTCTACTTGAGAACAGGAATGCTAAATATCTGTCACGTGCTAGTGCTCTCCCATTCTGCATCCATGGAAGATATTACTAATTCTTCATTCTTTCTTACTGTATCTACATTGAGGTTTAGGCTCTTTTCCTAAACTGTTTACCAGTAGCCACTCCTGATTGTTCAGAGTTGGCACTAGTGAAATTTCCCTGGACAAGAGTGGCCTCTTTCACATGAAAGCCTTCACCTCTACCACACACAACACATTTGATAAGTCATTTGGGTCTTGTTTATTCTATCACTGTAATATCTTTCCAATCTGTTCCTTTTTTTCCATTACTACTTCTCCTGCTTATTTCAAGCTTTTGTAATTTCTCACCTGATTTTCTACAACAACCTGCCCCTGTTTGCCCTGCCTTCAGTTCTGGCTCCTCTATTCTTTTCTACACACTGCTGATTAATCTTTTTTAAATATCCAAATGTGATATATACTATATCATTCTCTTGGTTAAAACCTTTAGGGGGCTATCTTTCATGCTAAGCCCAAGTGGTTAGCATGGTACTGCAGGCCTTGTGATCTGGCCCTGCCCATCTCTCCAGTATCATCTCCTGTAACCTGCCCTCCTTATGCCAGCTGCATGCAGCTTTCTGAAACACGCCCTGTCATCTTTCTTCTCTAATCTTGAATGCTCTTCTTTAAATGGCAAAGTCTCCTTCACTCATCAAGGATGTTTCAAGGATACTTATTTTTTTTAAAGATTTTATTTATTTATTCATGAGAGAAGACAGAGAAACGGGCAGAGGGAGAAGCAGGCTCCATGCAGGAGCCTGATGTGGGACTCAATCCCAGGTCTCCAGGATCATGCCCTGGACTGAAGGCAGCACTGAACCGTTGAGCCACCCAGGCTGCCCTATTCACATTTCTAAGAGTCCCTTGAGCGAAGTGAGGTTTGTGGCTCCAGAACTCATCAGAGTGCATGACATTTTTTTTTTTTACAATTAAAAAAAAATTGTGGTAAAGGAATGTAACATAAAATTTACTATCTTTATAATTTCCTTTCTTTCTTTTTTTTTACTCTCTTTATCATTTTCAAGTGTATGGTTCAGTGGTAGTAAGTACATTCATATGGTCCTGCAGTTATCATCATTTACCTCCAGAACACTTTTCATCTCATAAAATTGAAATTCCATACATATTAACTTCATTCTCCCCTCCCCCTAGCCTCTGGCAAATACTATTCTACTTTTTGTCTACGATTTTGACTACTCTAAGTACCTCATAGAAGTGGAATCAAACAGTGGTGTTTTTTTTTTTTTTTTGTGACTGGCCTATTTCATTTGGCACCATGTCTTCAAGGTTTATGGTACCTACTTCAAGGTGGTAGCTTGTGTAAGAATTTCCTTCCTTTTTAAGGCCGAATAATATTCCACTGTATGTGTATACCACATTTTGCTTGTCCACTCATCTGCCAATGGACAATCGGATTGCTTTCACTGCTTGGTTATTGTGAATAATGCTGCTGTGAATATGGGAATATAAGTCTCTCTGAAATCCTGCTTTCAATTCTTTTGAGTATTTGCTCAGAAGTGGAATTGATAGGTCATATAGTAATTCTATATTTAATTTTTTGAGGAACCACAATACAGTTTTCTGCTGCGGCTGCACTATTTTACCTTCCCATCAACAATGCACAGGGTTTTTTTATTATTTCTTCACATCCTTGCTAACACATTGTTTTCTTTGTTTTGTTTTTCTTTTAGATAGTAGCCATCCTAACAGATGTGAGGTGACATCTCATTGTAGTTTTGAATTGTATTTCCCTAATGATTGGTGATATTGATTATCTTTTCATCTTTTCATTGAGCTTATTGGCCATTTGTGGATCTTCTTTGGAGAAATGTGTAATCAAATCCTTTGTGCATTTTGGAATCAGATTTTTTGTTGTTGAGTTTTAGTTCTCTACATATTCTGGATATTAAGCCCTGATCAGAGATAGGATTTGGAAATATTTTCTCCCATTCTTTGGGTTGCCTTTTTACTCTGCTGATACTGTCTTTTGATGCACAAAAATTTAATTTATATGAAGTCTAATTTGTTTATGTTTTCCTTTGTTGCCTGTGTTTTTGGTGTCATATCCAAAAAAATATTTCCAAATCCAATATTTTTGCCCTATGTTTTCATCTAAGAGTTTTGCTGTTATAGATCTTACACTTAGGTCACAGATTCATTTTTAGTTAATTTTTGTGTATGGTGTTAGGTAAGGGTCCATTTTTATTTTTTTGCATGTGGATATCCAGGTTCCCAGCACCATTTGTTGAAAACACTGCCTCTTCCTCATTGAATGGTATTAGCACCTTTGTCAACTATCATTTGACCATATAGGTGAGGGTTTATTTCTGGAGACAGTGCATGGCATTTCATAGGATACAAAGATGAATCAGATTATCCTAACACACTGATGTTAGGTCATAGGTGAATTGGTCATAGGGAGATTGTTAGAATGAAGTTGGATCTCATTTTTTTTTATTTAAAAAATTTTTTAAATTAATTAATTTTAAAGATTTTATTTATTTATTCATGAAAGACACAGAGAGAGGCAGAGACACAGGCAGAGGGAGAAGCAGGCTCCTTGCAGGAGCCCGTTGTGGGACTTGATCCCTGGACCGAGATCATGCCCTGAGCTGCAGGCAGACACCCAACCACTGAGCCACCCAGGCATCCCATGATCTCATTTTTTTAAAGATTATATTTATTTATCCATGACAGATACACAGAGAAAGTGGTCACAATATAGACAGAGGGAGAAGCAGGTTCCTGGGACTTGATCCCAGGACCCCAGGATCACCACCTGAGCCAAAGGCAGATGCTTAACCACTGAGCCGCCCAGGTGCCCCTAATTTTTGTTTTAGAGAAAAAAGGGAGAGATGATTTTAGAGGAAAGTAAAACAGCTGACTTAAAAAGAGTTCATGTTAGAATTACAGAACTTAAACCCTTTCCTGCCCTAGTTCATCTAGTTCATGTCCTATTTTTTTTTTTTTTAAGATTTTATTTATTTATTCATGAGAGACAGAGGGAGAGAGGCAGAGAAACAGGCAGAGGGAGAGGCAGTCTCCCTGCGGGGAGCCTGATATGGGATTTATTGCAGGACCCCAGGATCATGACCTGAGCCAAAGGTAGGTGCTCAACCACTGAGCCACCCAGGTGCCCCCACATCCTTGTTTTTTTTTTTTTTTTTTTTTAAGATTTATTTATTCTATTTATTCATGATAGACATAGAGAGAGAGAGAGGCAGAGACACAGGCAGAGGGAGAAGCAGGCTCCATGCCAGGAGCCCGACGCGGGACTCAAACCCGGGACTCTAGGATCGCACCCTGGGCTGAAGGCAGGCGCTAAACCGCTGAGCCATCCAGGGATCCCCATCTTTGTTTTTATATATGAAGAAAAAGAGGTCTGATGTTACTCTTGAAATCAGAATTTTTTTTTTTTTAATTTTTATTTATTTATGATAGTCACAGAGAGAGAGAGACAGGCAGAAACATAGGCAGAGGGAGAAGCAGGCTCCATGCACCGGGAGCCCGATGTGGGATTCCATCCCAGGTCTCCAGGATCGCACCCTGGACCAAAGGCAGACGCCAAACTGCTGCGCCGCCCAGGGATCCCCCAGAATTATTTTTTTAAAAAGATATTATAGAAGATTTCAAATCAGTGAAGGAAGAACTATTATCTAGAATACATAGATTTGAGAAAGAATGAACTCTCTATAACTACAAATATTCAAGGAGAAGTTGAATGATCACCTGTAAGTTTTGCTGTAGAGAAGGCAGATCTGATCATTTTTCTGCCTTTCTTGTAAATATTCCATGACTGCCCATTAACTTCAGGATAAGGGCCTACTTTTTTAAATGGCATATTATATAGCTCTTAAGATGTGGTCCTAGGCTACCTAAATAGCATAATTTCCTGCCATGTATCTATGTTCTTGATAAATCCAACTGTACTGTGAGGTCTATCCTTTCTAATTCTCAGACTTTACTCAAAAAAAGCAAGACAAAACAAAACCAACCATCTTAAAACAAACAAAACAAAACAACAGACTGTTTCTTTTTTTTCTTTTTAAGATTTTATTTATTTATTCATGAGAGAGAGAGAGAGGCAGAGACACTGGCAGGGGGAGAAGCAGGCTCCATGCAGGGAGCTGGACATGCGACTCTACCCCGGGGTCTCCAGGATCCCGCCCTGGGCTGAAGGCAGCGCTAAACTGCTGAGCCACCTGGGCTGCCCTCATTTATTTTTAAGGATGCAAAAAGACAAAAAGAAATGGATCCTTCTCACTATTTTTGAGGTGAAAACACTACATTAGGATCTTTGGTACTGTGTGCTATTTGTAAAAATCACAAAAGTTTTAAACTTTGAACATATCTTCTGCTTTATGGACAATTTAGTGTGTTAGTAATTTCTAAGTACGTTCTATGTGTCAGGATTGTGCTGGGTGCTGGGAATACAAACATGAAGAAGGCATACACTGACGTCTCTCTCCTGAAGAAATCAGGCATCTAGGAAAAAAAGGAGGGGGAGCTCAGAGAAAATCTTTAGCAGATCAGATCATATCTCTCCCTTGCTTATAAATGTTTAGTGACTCCCCGATAACTACAGGAGAAAGCCTGTTTTTGTTGTTTTAATGGCATACATAGCCCTTTATGATTTGTTCCCTTTAAGATCTACAAGCAGATCTACTTGGTTTGAGCAGAGTTATCTCTGAGGTACCTTTTTTGTGATCTGATTTACTCACCAAATCACCTTTTAATCCAATATGATTATTTTTGGACTAAGTTTTTCTATCACCTAGGAAGAGAATAGAATATGAGTATTGATCCACTGGGCAATTATATTTCTCATTATATATGATGAAATAAGACTTTTGTACAAGCAATTTTCACCTGAGTTTTAGAAGAAACTGTGTTCCTAGAACTTCTGGAGGGCTAAATTTAGAGATTTAGCCACAATTATGATGTCTTCCTTGCAAGTATCAGATATAAGTCCTCAGTGTATTTTTACAGAGCAGTCATTTTACTGTCTTATTTCTCAGTAAGCTGTTTCTGATTTTATTGAAAGAACATAGGACTGGTATTTTTTTTTTTTAAGTTTTATTTATTCATTCATGAGAGACAGAGAGAGAGAGAGAGAGAGAGAGGCAGAGACACAGGCAGAGGGAGAGGCAGGTCCCCTATGTGGGACTTGATCCCTGGACCTCAGGATCATGTCCTGGGCCAAAGGCAGATGCTCAACCGCTGAGCCACCCAGGTGCCCCAGTACTGGTATTCTAGTCTTGCCTGTGACTGACTGTATGATCCTGGTGACTAATTAAATCTCTTATGTCCAAAGTTTCCTGACTTTTCAAGTAGAAATATTATTTGTTCTATATATACTTTGTGATGACACACACAAAGTTTATTTTTTATTTTTTTTTACAAAGTTTAATTTTAACTTAACGAGTATAGTTTAACTCAACGATTATATATTATATGGAATACAAATATAAGTATTTGTGCTCAAGCTTATAGTCTATTGGGATTAGACTTATAAAAGTAACATCTAGAGATCCAGAAAAAGGATGGATTATATTCAGTGGAGGGAGGGGTGTGATCAGGAATATTTGATAAAGGAGATAGGGGTTGAGCTGGGTCTTGAGGAATGGGAAAGGTGGTAGAGTCATCTGGAAAGGATAAGAACAGAGAGGCCCTGGGATTCTCAATCTGGCCCCAGATTTTTTTTTTTTTTTTTTTTTTTTTTTAAGATTTATTTAAGAGAGAGAGAGCAAGTATGAATGCACAAGCTCAGTTGGGAGTGGGGGTGAGGGGAGGGGTAGGGATAGGGTAGAGAGAGAATCTCAAGCAGATTCCCCGCTGGGTAGAGAGGCAGGGCTGGATCTCAGGACCCTGAGATCAAGAACCGGAGATTATGACCTGAGCAGAAATCAAGAGTCAGACACTCAACCCACTAAGCTACCCAGGTGCCCCTGGCCCCAGTTTTTATTTTCAGACTTGTTATCTTCTGCACACTTCAGATTAAATGATGTTTTTTGAATCAGGCATGTGTCTGGGACATAGCAGGCAAGCTTCCAAGGTCCAGCTTCTATCTCTTCCATTAAAGCCTCACCCAAGTGAATTTATCCTTTCTTCTGCATCAGCCCAGGCCTTTGTTCCTATGACCTCTTGCTTTCATTGTAGCTTACTAGAACCACCTTCCTTGCTTAATGGTGAACTTTTTGGAGACAGGAATCTGCTACTGAACTCAGTGATTTGCTTTTATGAAGTAATCAGGGAATTTTATTCAACTGAACTTGTTCCAAGGACACTGATATCACTCACTGAAGTGAAGGACAGAGGAGAGAGAGAGAGAGAGAGAGGCAGAGACACAGGCAGAGGGAGAAGCAGGCTCCATGCACCGGGAGCCGGACGCCGGACGCGGGATTCGATCCCGGATCTCCAGGATCGCGCCCTGGGCCAAGGGCAGGCGCCAAACCGCTGCGCCACCCAGGGATCCCTCTCTATAGGCTTTAACTTTTGTTTCCTGTTTTCCTCACCACATCCCTGTAAAGTGGTTTTGCCTTTGAAAACTTAGATGAGGAAACGCAGAGGGTGCATTTGTCCATAGTCATCCAGGAAAATTCTGAAGTCAAGCAGGGCTCTTTTGACTTGAAATCCACTATTTGCTGCACTATACCCAGACCCTGTAGAATCAGACAAGTAGGAGTAAAATGCACTTATTCTCAGTGCTCTGGTTTTCTCTTTGTAGGTGGGAGCAATAGTACTGACCACATGGGATTGTTATGTTATGAGGGTTAAATGGGGTGAAATATGTGAAGTCCCTAGGTCAAGGTCTAGCACTTGGTGGGCAATGCTTGGTGTCTTGTCATAAGCTTCAAATTCAAATGGAAACAAACAGAGCAGTAAGTATCCACTTCTGAGGTGTAGCGGGAAACAGATGGGACTCCACAGACAGGAATATCCTTTGTAACCTCTGGTAGGTTATATCCTCTGAGACAAATATGAAAGGTCATAAGGCAGTATTTTGTAAACACTTCAGATTTGGCATGCTCCTTCACCATCACGTCCACCCGTGTTCTATCCTTTTCCTGCCTCGCGTGTGTCAAATGCAAGCATTGTAGTTGAGTGATTTGTGGTCAGAGGTTGGTTGAATAGTGTCCAAGGGTTTTTGTTTTTTTTTTAAATAACCAAACCATAGGTCCTCCCAGATCGTGATTTTAAATAACTATGCAGAGGAACCTAATACATTAAAGCATGCAAGGAGGGGCCCAGGGATGGTAGCCGATTGCAAACCCGAGTTAAACTAAAATTATTCTTGAAATCTTTCCAGGTTAGGGGGCTGTTCTTAAGATTTTCCGGCCGAGCTCCTTAACTCCTAAATAGGCATTTTAAAAAGGAAAGAATTCCAGCTTTGGTGGGCTGGTGGCAAAGGCGAGTAGGCTGGTGTCGACCCCGGTTCCTCCGTCCCGCTTCCGCTTGAGGTTCAGAAGCCCGCGCTGGGCGCCGAGGGTCGGCGAGGCTTGGCCAGGCCACAAGGTGCGCGCCGGCGGCGGCGGGGGCGGCAGCGACGCGGCAGCTTTCCGGCCCCTCTTTTTCTTGGGGGCCTCGGGAGGGCAGCCCGGCCCAGGAAGAGGGCGGAGCGGCGCGGCCGAGGCCGTCAGCCGGCGGCTCGCGGGGCCCCGCGCGAGCCGCCCCCGCCCCCCCCGCGCGCAGCCGGACCCCCCGGCCCCGCCCCCCGGCCCCGCCCCCCTTCGACCCCGCGCCCCCTCCCAACTCCCCCTTCGGCTCCGCGCCCCGCCCCCGCCGGCACCGCCCCCTCCTCGCGGGCTAACGGGTGCCCGCGCGCGCGCCCCCGTCCGCGGCCGGAGTGTGAGTGCGCTGCCCTCCCGGCGCGGCCCCTCCCCATTGTTTCTCGCCGCTACCACCGGCCTTCGGACGCAGCCCCGCCCCCGCCCCCCGCCCCGTTTCACCGGCGCCCGGGCCCCCCAGAGCGAAGGGAGGGGGACCCTGCAGTCTTTCCTCGGCGTCTCCTCCCCGGCCCTGCCGCGGGGTCGGGCCTCCGCCGAGGCTCCGGCCGGCCCGCCCCGCCCCTCCCCCACGCCCGCTCCCCTCGGCCCCCTCCCCTCAGCGGGTCCTCCTTTTTCTCTCCCTCTCCCTCCTCCTCCCCCACCCGATCCCTTCCCCCCCACAATGCAGTTCGCGGCGCGGCGGACATGGCGGTGGAGTCCTGAGCTCGTCGTGTCCCGGCCTCCAGCGGCGGCGGCAGTGACGGCGGCGGCGGCGGGAGGCGGCGGGGGGAGCGGGAGCCACTGGGATGAGGAGGCGCCGCGCGCGCCTGTAGCTCGCGGGCTTCGCAGGTACGGAGGTTGCGGGCGCGGCGCCGGGCGCCGGGCGCCGAGGGGGTGTGCTCGGGAAGGCCGGCGGCCCCGCTTCGCCGCCTCAGGTGCCGCGCCTCGCAGGTGCCGGGCCCGGCCGAGCGGCCCCCGCCGCCCCCGGGCCTGACACTTCTCTCTGCCGGGACGGGCTCCGGGCGCCCCGAGGGGAGGCAGGCTGAGGGCCGTGGGGCGGCGGCCTGGCGGCTGAGGCGGCCTTGGGGCGCCGCGGGGGCCGGACTTCGCGGGGCTGCGGCGCTCGGCTCCGGCCGGAACCCGCAGACCCGGGGGCGGCTCTAGAGTCAGCGGGTCGGTGCGAGCTCGTCCGCGGCGTGTGCGCCCTTCCTCGCCTGCTCCTTTCCTGCGCCACGGACGCAGATGTACCTGAAACGCGTAAATACACTCACGCGATACGCGGTGAGTCCTCTCCGGGTCGCCCGTGGCGGCGGGGGCGGCGGCGGTGCCCGCTCGCCCCTCGGCCCTCTCCCGCCTTCTCCCCCGCCCCCGGTCGGTGGTGCTGATGAAGGCGTTTGACGTGGGAAACTGTGAGGTTCATATTTGTAAACAGACGGCGGTAGCGGTGTGTGGTGCCCGCCTCCGCCGGCGCGCTGGTCCCGGCGTCCGATTGCAGAAGAGCCAGCGGTGTAGACCCGCGAGAAGCGCGTCGTCGAGATTTCTAGTCACACCTGAATGGGACGAATTACTGTTACTTTAAAAACGTTGATTGCACATTTTCTTTTCATAAGTTTATTAGATCTTTGATCCGACGAATTTTGAACCTTGCGTGGGACCTCGTTTCGGTACACCATGTTTCTTCATTTTGATATATTTCTGATACAAAAGTAGTTCCTTACACATGTGACATTCTACTTCATGTTGTGGTCTTTATCGTGTCTAGAAACGCAATTCAAATTGCGTACTGTTGGCGTGCATTTAGTAATTAGCTGGAGTGGATCAGATTACCTTTTGTTTCCAAAAGACCCCCCCCCTCCCCCGCCAAAGTCTTGTAGCAGCGAAATGTGTAACACTTGGCGAAACAGAACATATCCTAAAGTAATGAGAACTATTAGCTAATAATGCTGGATAATCCCAACTGGGTACGACAATTTAGAGTGCCCTACCAAATCGGTGAATTGTGGAATGGTTTAAAAAAAAAAAAGTTGACTTTTTTTGTTGTTAATATCAGCATGTTCTGTGAGTTAATTGTACGCTGAAATTTCCTTTAGGCCCAGCAACCTTGTAATTTCTGCACTTTGCATCTTAGTACTTATTACAATTTGCAGAATTATGAAATAATTGTTTCATTTAGAATGCTGTACTTTAATTCACTAGTGTCTAGTATGCTGAAATGCTTTCATAAACAAATTTTAAAGAGTGCTTCTTGAAAACCGTATACTTTGGGGAAGATAACCGCCGTATGCTTTAAAATTTTGTGCTTTAACAATGTGATGCTTAATATAAAGAAAAAGTTGATTTGAAAAATGAGCTCTTTTAGGTAAATCGCTATTTCCAATTTTTAATTTGACTAGTGTGGAAAATGAAAAAATAAAGTTTCCTTGAAATAATACAGAAGCGGAAGTGAAACGTATTGATATTTAATGTTTTAGGTATAGCAGATGTATAAATATAAAGGGAAAATTAAGGTGTTTTCATTGTTTTAGGTCGTTAGCAATGTAGATAAATTTACAAGATGTTATCACGCACATGTTTAGTTCAGTTTTGTAATTCCTAAATCACAGAGGTTTACATTTATTTTTAGTTCACTTAACTAGAACAGTACAGTGTCTGTTATAATTTTAGACCTTTTAATATAAAAATTTATAATTGCAATTATTAAGGAGAATTTTTATTAGTTCTCAGAGCAGATTCAGTTTAGTAAGTAGAAAACTTTTTTGACCTCAGAGTTAACCTTGACATGCATAATAAGCATCATTAATTATGTTGTGCGCGCTCTCTCTTTTTTTTAATGTTCTTTATAGAATGTCAAATCAGGATCTGTGGCGTGAAAAAGGTTTTTGAGTTTATTTTCTATGGAACATTTCTGTTTTCAGACAATAAATAGGACTTAACCTATAAATGCTGATGCTGGTAAATTTTGTTTATCCTAAAAAAAAAAAATCAGGCCATTTTGATACAAAATTCAATGAGATGTGTTATTTTCTAAAGTAAACTACAAGTGCTGAGATCCATAAAATGTTACAAAATTCAATGAAAATCATTACTGCAGACCTAAACATGGAAAGACCTAAAACAAGGAAAAAACAGTGTAGTTTAAAGCAGGATATGTGATATGTAGGTTTTTTTCTTCTTAATCTTAGAGGAATTAAGATTGTTTGAACTAAGTGAATTAGAATTGTTTACACTAAACTAAGTTTCAATTCTAGAATTCTAGATAATTACATAGTTTGGGGAACTGTTTAAAGGCCAGCATAATATCCCCAAGCATTTCTTACAAATCCAAAAAGAAAGGGTATATAAATGAAAAAAGAACAGTTTAGATTTTTTCCCTCAAGTGAGAGATTTAATTTGTATGATATGTTATGGTTTCCAGATTGTTTTCATATCAAATTAATTCATTAGGTGTCCATAATTATCCTGAGTTAAGGGGGAGAGAAAAGGGAACTGACATTTGAGTAACTGTTTTGTTCCAGGCATTGTGCTAGACATGTTTATGTATTTTTTTCATTTGTTAAGTCTAACAACCTTATGAAATCTTTTTTGTAGTTGAGTTCAGTGTTAGCTGAAGATCATAGAGTTAGAAAAATTAAGAGCAGCCCACTGCTCTTCCTATTATATATGACCTGTTGCTTTTCCGATGTATCAAGTAGTCTCAATTTTGTAGGATAAACTGCCTAAAGTTGCTCATTCAATAATCATTTAATCTTTCATTTTATCAAACATTTGCATTTGTACATTAGGCTAGACGCTGGTAGGCTTTAGAGACACAAAATTATTATTATCTTAAGATTTTTAAAAAAATTTTATTCATGAGAGATGCAGAGAGAGGGGCAGACACATAGGCAGAGGGAGAAGAAGGCTCCCTGTGGGGAGCTGGAAGCGGGACTCGATCCCAGGACCCCAGGATCATGCCCTGAGCTGAAGGCAGATGTTCTACCACTGAGCCACCCAAGTGAGAGAGCATAAACTGAGGGGGGAGGGGCAGAGGGAGAAGCAGACTCCCTACTGAGCAGGGACCCTCCTGCAGGGTTCCATCCCAGGACTGTAGGGTCATGACTTGAGCTGAAGGCAGATGCCCCAGACACAAAATTATTGAAGACAGTCTTTCCCTTCAGGGAACTAAAATATGGATAAATTACAGCACATTCGATCATGGAAGTTCAGAGGGAAGAAGTTGGCTCTTGAGGGATGAATAGGAGTTTGCTAGGTTAGAAAAGGGGATAGTCTGGAGGCCTGTACAGAGCTAAGGAATAGCACATGCAAACATAAGTTGTTACGGGACTCAAAATAGGAAGAGTGAGAACTTAGTGTGGCGAGCATTGAGGATTTATGGATAGAGTGATGAGACAAACGGTTGGAAATAGATTGTGGAGGTTGTGTATGTTCAGTTATGGCCTTTGGATTTTTATTTTGCCAAACAAGATCAAGTGAGATAGTGGTTGAGCTGTGATTAGAAATGTGCTTTCTGGGGATCCCTGGGTGGCTCAGCGGTTTAGCGTCTGCCTTTGGCCCAGGGCGCGATCCTGGAGTCCCGGGATCGAGTCCCACATCAGGCTCCTGGCATGGGCCTGCTTCTCCCTCCTCCCGTGTCTCTGCCTCTCTCTCTCTATGTCTATCATAAATAAATAAATCTTAAAAAAAAAAAAAGAAATGTGCTTTCTGATTCCTAATTTAGTATTTTTTTTCTCTTCAGTTTCCTTACCAACAGAGTTTACCCTTGTGGGGTAAACTCCTCCATCGGTGGATGGTCAAGCCCTCTTTTTCATGCTGTTCTTGTGTCTTCTTCTTAGTAGTTGCTGTATATCAGATTGGTTTTTTGAGGATCCTGAATGTTAATGTTAAATTTCTTAGAAGATTCTTTTTTTTTTTTTTTTATTTTTAGATTTTATTTATTCACAGAAGACAGAGAGACAGAGGCAAAGGCCTAGCAGAGGGCTCTCAGGGAGCCCGATTGAGACTTGATCCTGTGAAGCCAGGATCATGCCCTGAGCTCAACCACTGAATCACCCAGGAGTCCCAGAAGATTCTTTTTAGATAAAAATACCTCTGAGTGAGGGACACCTGGGTGGTTCAGGTCACGACCTGCCTTTGGCCCAGGTCATGATCCTAGGGTCCTGGGATCAAGTCCCTCATTGGGCTCCCTGCGAGGAGCCTGCTTCTCTCTCTGCCTATGTCACTGCCTCTCTCTGTGTATCTCTCATGAATAAATAAATAAAATCTAAAAAAAAACACCTCTGGGGGAAATCACTTGTTATATAGTTCCTTAGGAAGTTTTTTTCATTCCTTGATTAGGCTGGTTGACTGATTTCTAGTTTAGCACTAGAAAGCATTAGGATGGGGCACTTGGGAGTGTGGGCTTCCTGTAAGCTCTGTGTTCATCAGCAAAGATGAGTAATCTTTGCACAAAGCAGCCTGTATTTTTAAGAAGAAATTGGTATAAGTCACATAATAGTCTGGTAGTTTTATTTATGTATTTACAAATATTTTATTTTTAAGTAATCTCTACACCCAGCAAGGGGTTCAGACTTTTAAACCCTGGGATCAAGAGTTGCATACTCCACCGACTGAGCCAGCCAGGTGTCCCAAAAGTCTGGTAGTTATAAGTGGGTATTTGATTTACAATGGTAATAGATAACTTACTGCAAATTTATGATATGTAATTTCTTTCTAAAGATCTTAAGTATTCACTCTTCACAACCCTTTTTTTTTGTATTATCATTTACAGGGGTGGAAAAGAGATGCAGAAGGGTTAAGTATCTTGGACAAGATTTCACAGCTAGTTTGCTGCAGAGTTAGCATTTGAACTCAGGGTGTCTGAGTCTGGATTCAGAGCTCTTAACCACTACATTGTGTTGCACCTCAAGCTTGGGGTTGTCAAAATTTAGTATACAAAGGGTGTTAAGTTCACCATAGTTACGTAGGTTGTCAAAAAATACATTGTAAGAAAAAAAATACATTTTAAGAATGTAAAATGTGAATTATACGTAATAGTGAAATCTGCTTGCATTTTGTCAGTCTTTCCTATAGTTAAATAATTACCATTAAAATTGCTCAGTTAAAAAAAAAAATTGCTCAGTCAGTGGCACCTGGCTGGCTCAGCTGGAAGAGCATGCTATTCTTTTTTATTTATTTATTTATTTATTTATGATAGTCACAGAGAGAGAGAGAGAGAGAGAGAGGCAGAGACACAGGCAGAGGGAGAAGCAGGCTCCATGCACCGGGAGCCTGACGTGGGATTCGATTCCGGGTCTCCAGGATCGCGCCCTGGGCCAAAGGCAGGCGCCAAACCGCTGCGCCACCCAGGGATCCCGAGCATGCTATTCTTAATCTCAGGGTTGTGGATTCAAGCCTCCCCGAGTTTGATTTAGAGATTGCTTAAATAAATAAACTTGAAAAAATTAAAAATAAAATTGATTGGTCATTAAGTATATTTAAGCTCCAGTCTTGTGCTGAGTGTTAATTTAGGTTAGTGGTATTCAAACTCTGGGGACCTTTTTCAGGGGATCTCTGAGTCACAATTTTTCTTTTTTTTTTTCCACAATTTTTCATAGTAATATTAATGTAATATTTGCCTTTTCCCCTCTCCTGTTATCTAGAATATAGAGTGATACCTACACTGTATGTGAAAACATTGCTTTGATGGCTAATGGAATATGTAATAGTATTTCTTTTTAAAAATTTTTTCTTTGAGATACAGTTTACAGTATCATAAAGCTCATCCTTTTATAGTTTTAAGTATATATTCATAACGTTTTATAACCATCACTGCTGTCTAATTCCAGAACATTTTCATCTTTCCAAAAAGAAACCATGTGCTCACTAGCAGTCACTCCTTCACTCCTCATTTCCCTTTCCTTCAAGTCTTTGGCAACTACTAAGCTATATTCTGTCTATGAGTTTGCCTGTTCTGGACATGTTATATAAATGGAATCATATATGTGGCTTTTTGTGCCTGACTTCTTTCACTAAGCATAGTGTTTTCAGGGTTTCTCCATATTATATCATGGGTCACTACTCCATTTCTTTTTATAATATTGCATTCTATGGAATGTGTTCTATGGAGCTACCATGTTTTGTTTATTATTTAATGGTCATTTGGGTTGTTTCTACTTTTTGACTAATATGAATAATATAGCTATGAACATCTTTGTAAAAGTTTTTGTGTGAGAGATGCCTGGGTAGTTGAGTGTCGTTTGAGTGTCTGACTCTTGATTTTGGCTTAGGTCATGATCTCAGGTCAGCCCTGCATTGGGCTCTGTGTGGTGAGTGTGGAACCTGCTTGGGATTCTTTGCCCCTCTCTTCTTATGCTCTCTTTAAAAAAAAAAACATTTTTTTTTTCGTGTGGATGTATGTTTCCTTTTTCTTTGGATATACACCCAGGAGTGGAATTGCTGGGTGTTTTGATACGTTTATATTTAACTTTAAAGATTTTGTTTTTATTTATTTATTTATTTATTTATTTATTTATTTATTTATTTATTTTTATGATAGTCACAGAGAGAGAGAGAGAGAGAGGTAGAGACACAGGCAGAGGGAGAAGCAGGCTCCATGCACCGGGAGCCCGATGTGGGATTCGATCCCGGGTCTCCAGGATCGCGCCCTGGGCCAAAGGCAGGCGCCAAACCGCTGCGCCACCCAGGGATCCCTGTTTTTATTTATTAATTTGAGAGAGAGAGAGAGAGTGTGCATGCTTGGCTGTGAGCGAGTGGGGGAGGGGCAGAGGGCGAGGAGAGAATCTCAAGCAGACTCCATGCTGAGCTCTCAGCCTGAGATGGGGCTCCATCTCATGACCCTGAGATCATGACTTGAGCTGAAACCAAGAGTCAGCCGAGTCAGATGCTTAACCCACTGAGCCACCCAGGCGCCCCCATTTATGTTTAACTTTATAAAGACCTGCCAAACTATTTTCCCAAGAGGTTGCACCATTTTGTATTCTCACTAGCAATGAATTTTGAATTCTATTTTCTGCATATCCTCACCAACACTTGTTATTGTTCACCTTAATACAGCCATCCTAGTGGGTGAAGTTGTATCTCATGGTTTGATTTGTATTTTGATTTGCACCCTAATAAGTAAGGGTGTCTAGCATCTCTTCATGTGCTTATTGGCCATTTGTTCTTTGGAGAATGTTTACATCCTTTGTCCATTAAAAAAAATTATGAGTTCTTTATATATTCTAGATACTGGACTCTTACCAGATACATGATTTACAAAAATGTTCTCCCATTTTGTGGCTTTCTTTTCATTTTCTTTAAAAAAAATTATTTTTAAAAGATTTTATTCATCCTTTTGAGAGAGCATAAGGGCGAGGGGCAGGGGGAGAGAGAGAAGCAGGCTCCCCTCTGAGCAGGGAGCTCACTGCGGGCTCTACTGCAGGAGTCTGGGATCATGACCTGAGAGAGGCAGATGCTTAATTGACTGAGCCACCCAGATGCCCTCTTTTTTAAAATTTTTAAAATTGTGATAAAATACATGTAACACAAAATTTACCATTTTAACTATTTTTATGGATACATTTAGTGATACTATGTTCACATGGTTGTGCAGTCATCACTGCTTTTTTCTATCCCCCGAACTTTTTCATTTTTTGCAAACCAACACCATACCCTTTAAGCAGTAGCTCTCCATTCCTTCTTCCTCCCGCTCCTTAGCAACTACCATTCTACTTTGTCACAATGAATTTGACTATTCTATGTAATTAGAGTCATATAACATTTGTCCTTTTGTGTCTGACATTTCATTTAGCACAGTATCTTCAAGGTTCTACCGTGTTGTAGCTTGTGTTAGAATTTTCTTTTATCTCTTCATCTGTTGATCAACACTTTGGTTGCCTCAGTCTTTTGGCTGTTGTGAGTAATGCTGCTGTGCACATGGACATATAAATACCTGTTTGAGTCCCTGCTTTCAGCTCTTTGGTTGTATACCCAGAATTGGAATTGCTGGATCATACAATAAATTTACATTTAATTTTTGGAGGGTTTGGCATATTGCTTTTTTTTCATTTTCTTGAGTAAAGTATGTTATGTTTTTGAAGTGTGTTAAGTTTCAGTTTTGATAAAATTTGGTTTGTGTATTTTTTTAAATTTCTGTTTTTAATTTTTTTGAAGAGTTTATTTATTCATGAGAGACACAGAGACATAGGCAGAAGGAGAAGCAGGCTCCCTGTTAGAACCTGATGCGGGTCTTGATCCCAGGACCCCAGGATCACACCCTGAGCCAGAGGCAGGTGCTCAGCCATTGAGCCACCGAGGTGTTCTGATTTATGTATTTTTTTCATTGGTTGCTTGTGCTTTGGGAGTCTTATCTTAGAAATCATTGCCTAATTCAAGATTATAAAATTTTATACCTCTTTTAACAGTTTTATAGTTTATGTTTTTACATTGAAGTCTTTGTATGTGGTGTGAGATAGAGGTCCAACTTTATTCTTTTACATGTGGCTATCTGGTTGTTCCACTGATAAGACTGTTCTTTCTCTTGTTGAATGGTCTTGGCATCCTTGCTGAAAATCAGTTGATCATAAACATCTGTTTATTTGTGGATTCTCCATTGTTTCTGGATTCTACATTGATCTGTATGTGTAGCCAATGCCAGTACCACCCAGTCTTTTTTTTTTCTTTGTATATATTTTTATTGGAGTTCGATTTGCCAACATATAGTATAACACCCAGTGCTCATCCTGTCAAATGCCCCCCTCAGTGCCCGTCACCCAATCACCCCATCCCCCCCACCAACTCCCCTTCCACTACCCATTGTTCATTTCCCAGAGTTAGGAGTTTCTCATGTTCTATACCACCCAGTCTTGATTACTGTAAGTTTGTATAAATTTTTAAAGTCTGAAAGTATGAGTCTTCCAACTTTGATCTTTTTCAGGATTGTTTTGGCTCTGTAGCATCCCTTGCAATTTGATTTGAATTTTAGGATCAGCTTGTCAGTTTCTGCCAAAAAACCCCAAAACAAACAGCTGGAGTTTTGAAAGGAATTTTGTTGAATCTGGTGATTAAATTGGGGAGTATTGTCATCTTAATAGTCTTCCAGTTCATAAGTATGAAATGTTTGTGCATTTACTTTCATTTCCATTAAGTAGGCCTTTACCTTTTTTTTTTTAAGATTTTATTTATTTATTCATGAGACACACAGAGAGAGAGAGAGGCAGGGACACAGGCAGAGGGAGAAGCAGGCTCCATGCAGGGAGCCCCATGTGAGACTCAATCCCGGCTCCAGGATCATGCCTTGAGCCGAAGGCGCTGCCAAACTGCTGAGCCACTGGGGCTGCCCTACCTGCCTTTTTTTTTTTTTTTTGCCCTACCTGCTTATTTCAACAGTGTTTGGTAGTTTTTAATGTACAAGCTTTGTACTTTTGTTAAATTTATTCCTAAATATTTTATTATTTTTGATGTTGTTATAAATGGTATTGTTTTCTTAATTTCATTTTTGGGTTGTTTGTTGCCAGTGTATAGAAATACAATTGAATTTTGTATATTGATTTTGGAGAGCAACCTTGCTGGACTAATTTATTAGCTCTGATAGTTTTTTGTGGATTTCTTAGTTTTTTTTTTTAATGTAAGATAATATCTGCAAAGAGACATAGTTTTACTTCGTCCTTTCTGATCTGGATACTTTTTATTTCTTTTTCTACCTGGGTAGTACAGTGTTGAATAGAAGTAGAGATAGTGGACTCTTTTTTTTTTTTTTTTAAGATTTTATTTATTTATTCATGAGAGACACAGGCAGAGACAAGGGCAGAGGGAGAAGCAGGCTCCATGCAGGGAGCCCCATGTGGGATGTGATCCCGGGTCTTTAGGATCACTCCCTGGGCTGAAGGCAGGTGCGAAACTGCTGAGCCACCCAGGCTGCCCAGTAGTGGACCTTGTTTCTGCTCTTAGAGGAGAGAACATCTAGTCTTTTACTATTAAGTATGATGTTACCTATGGGGTTTTTTAGATGGCCTTTGTAAGGTTGAGGCAGTTTTTTTCTATTCCTAATTCAGTGAATGTTTTTATCATAAAAAGATGTTAAGTTTTATCAAACATATTTTTGCATCTATTGAGATGACTGGTTTTTGTCCCTTATTAATATGATATATTGTTTGATTTTCATGTGTTGAACCAATCCTGCATTCCCAGGACACATACCACTTGGTGATCTGGTGTGTAATCCTTTAGTTTGTTAGTGTTTTTTGGAAAGTTTTTGCATCTACATTCATAAGAGACATTGGTCTGTAATTTTCTTTTTTCTTTTTTTTTTTAATTTATGATAGTCACAGAGAGAGAGAGAGAGAGAGGCAGAGACACAGGCAGAGGGAGAAGCAAGCTCCATGCACCGGGAGCCTGACGTGGGATTCGATCCCGGGTCTCCAGGATCGCGCCCTGGGCCAAAGGCAGGCGCCAAACCGCTGCGCCACCCAGGGATCCCCTGGTCTGTAATTTTCTTATAATGTCTTTGGTTTTGATAGTAGGATTATACTGGCTTTATAGAAGGAGTTAATAGTGTATTCTTGTATTTGAACAATTTCTCAGTTTTAATATCTAATGACATATGAATATCAATAGCTATAACCCACACAAAAAAAAGTCCTTTGCATCTTCTGTAATTTTTAAGAATATAAACACAGCCTGAGATAAAAAAGTTTGAGAATACCGGTTTAGGTGAACAGACTACCCTAGTGCCTAAGCATTGAACCAATTGGAACTCTTGTGTCTTACAGTCCTAAACCAGTCCTGTTTGTGACCCTAAGTCACAAACTTAGGGTACCTCATTAGTTTATAAAATGGAAATATTGGGGCACCTGGATGGCTCAGTGGTTGAGCATCTGCCTTTGGCTCAGGTCATGATCCTGGGGTTCTGTGATTGAGTCCTGCATCAGGCTCCCATAGGTAGCCTGCTTCTCCTTTTGCCTGTGTCTCTGTCTCTTTCTCTGTGTCTCTCATGAATAAATAAATAATATCTTTAAAAAAATAAATAAAATGGAAATACTACAGGACTGTATTAACTTCATAAACGTATAAAGATAAATGAATGAGCATACTAAACATGTATTAGCTAATGCTGTATCTTCAAAAACAATTATTTTTAAAGCTGATAAATTTGTAAGCGCTCTGGACATTTTTGTAGAAACTTGTGTTATTATGTGACAGTTTCTTGAATTCTGTCACATAGATTAAAAAATGTTAGTCTTTGGAACTTGTATTGAAGTTTTCTTTGATAGTATCAGTTTTAAGCCAGTGATGTCCATTTTCTAAGAATTACATTTCCCTTAGGCATTTTATAATTACTAGAAACCACTCATAATTATGATCCTTCTTCCTCATTCTTTTGTTCCTCTTTATTTCTGTTGGGAATATATATTCTATTTCTCAGATGTGTCACAACAGAAGAAAAATTGAGAACCATTACTCTATTCTAATCCTGTAAGGAATATAATTTATTTTCCTCACATCTCAAAGCCAGGAAAACCAGACCCATGTTTTTCTAAATATTATTTATTCTGTCTTTGTCTATAGTTCATCTTCTGTTAATAATGGCCTGCTGCCTATATTTCTTATCTGACTTGGCATTGCAGATAGGAACCTCTAGGTCATTCCCTTATATTTGCTGATATTGGATGTAATTCTTGACATTGTATTGGCAGTTGGACATTAAAGGTCATCTGACACCTTAATTTTGTTTTTCCTTAATTTCTATATTCCAGACATTCTACATTCCTTGGCAAACCTACTCATATGGTTCTGCTTCTGACCAAAATCTCCTACATATCTACATGTGTATCTTTCTAATTTATTTAGTTTTCTGATCTGTCCTTAATCTCTGTATGTAACATCTTTTTGGCTTTATGCCTTTGTCCCACTTATGCCATTATTGTTTTCTTCCCCCTTACTCTTTTGAAATATTCATTCTGTCTACCCAGTATGAATTAAAGTATTTGCTAATTGTACAAATTAGTAGACTGGTATTTTATATATTTAGTTAGGTCCTTAACACAGCTTGGCAGAATTTTAGTTAGATTTCTTTCTGTTCCTCGCATATGCCATTGTTTTGCTCCTGGATTAAGCCCTCTGCTGCCCTCTGCTTTTCTCACTCAGTGCTGTCTACTCTTTCATAGAAAAGTATTAAAATTGTGTCTTCACAGCTCTGTGAGATGATAGGTGGCCCTGGCAAAAGAGTCTTCTTTAGTCAAATAAATCTGGGAAATGTAAATTCTCTCTTGGAGATTTGAGGTGCTTGTTGAAGAATCTGAAAGGTGGTTCTGGAAAGAAACACAACCTTCTCCCCCTTCCCAACTCCACTAAAAATTGCTTGTGATAAGACCCTAAATAAGGCTTTTTACTGCTATTGATACTCTCATTTTCCTCTCAGCTCCCACCCCCCCCCCCACCCCCCGCCTTTTAAAAAGATTTTATTTGTTTTTTATTTGTTTGAGAGTGAGCTAGTAAGAGAGAGCATGAGCTGGGGGAGGAGCAGAGGGAGAGGGAGACGCCAACTCCCGGCTGAGCAGGGACCCAATATGGGGCTTGATCCCAGGAGTCTAGGATCATGACCTGAGCCAAAAAGGCTGATGCTTAACCGACTGAGCTAGCCAGGCACCCCTCTCCACTTTTTTCCTATTCTGGAGTTCACCTAAAACATAAATTGTGCCACTCTTCTGCTTATTAATCTGTTATGCCTTGTGTATAATTTATAATCTCAGTTCATCTTCTTTTTTTTTTTTTTTTTTTAAGATTTTATTTATTCATGAGAGACACACAGAGAGAGAGAGAGGCAGAGACACAGGCAGAGGGAGAAGCAGGCTCCACGCAGGGAGCCTGACATGGGACTCGATCCCGGGTCTCCAGGATCAGGCCCTGGGCTGAAGGCGGTGCTAAACCACTGAGCCACCTGGGCTGCCCTCTCAGTTCATCTTCTATATTCACTATTATGCATGCTATTTTATGGTCCTAAAAAGCTTGCCAAAATTTTCTAAATACGTTTTGTTTACTATATACAGAATCTTATTATTAGGGCTATCTCTTCTCTCTCTCTTTTTTTTTTTTTAATTTTTATTTATTTATGATAGTCACACAGAGAGAGAGAGAGAGAGGCAGAGACACAGGCAGAGGGAGAAGCAGGCTCCATGCACCGGGAGCCCGACGTGGGATTCGATCCCGGGTCTCCAGGATCGCGCCCTGGGCCAAAGGCAGGCGCCAAACCGCTGCGCCACCCAGGGATCCCTCTTCTCTCTCTCTTAAGTGAGAAGTTCTTTCTCAGTCCAACTGTTATTTCCATGATAAAGGCTTTTCTAAGGCTCTTTCCACAGGGTTCCCATAATGTGTGTCATGTAATATATTGTCACTATTTGTTTATATGATTATCTCTGCTATTATACACGAGTCCGTTATTGTTATATTTTCAGCTTTTTTTTTTTTTTAAGATTTTACTTATTTATTAATGGAAGGCACAGAGAGGCACAGACATAGGCAGAGGGAGAAGCAGGCTCCCTGTGGGGAGCCTGATGTCGGCCTTGATCCCAGAATCCCCGGAATCAAGGCCCTAAGCCAAAGGCAGACACTCAACCACTGAGCCACCCAGGTACCCCATATCTTCAGCTTTTAATCCAGCACCTTATATGTGAATGTTGACAAATAATCTTTGTTAATACAAATTCCAGATTTATATTTATTTACCTTAACAAGTGCAGGCCTAGTACATAACTTACAGGGGGAAGTGCAAAATGAAAATGCAAAGACCTTGCTCAAAAAAGTAGGAAAAAGTGCCATTACGGTTTTTTGTTTTTTGTTTTAATTTATTTGAGAGAGAGACAGACACAGACATGAGCAGGGGGGAGGAGGCAGACAGAGAGGAAGAAGCAGACACCCTCAGTCCCAGGATCCTGAGATCATGACCTGAGCCAAAGGCAAAATGAGCCATTCAGGCACCCCATTCTTCTTTTTTTAAGTTTTATTTATTTAAGTAATCTACATTCAACATGGTGGGGCTTGAACTCACGACTCTGAGATTAAGAGTCCCATACACTTCCAAGTGAGCCAACCAGGCACCTCAACAGGTTCTACCTTTGACTTTGGCAGGACTGAAAGGAAAAGGAACTGTGCCTTGTTTTTTCTTTCTGTGTCATCACTTTTAGCGTAAGTGGTTGGTTAATATAGGGAAGTAACATAAATAAGAAAAGATACAATAGGTTTTTTTTTTTTTTGTCACATTTCTTAGAAGACTGTTGCCTTTCTTATGTGGTTGAAGCAAAGTATAGTTCAAGTAGAAAATATAGCTTCTTGGGGCGCCTGGGTGGCTCCTTGGTTGAGTGTCTGTCTGCCTTTGGCTTATGGAGTGATCCTGGGGTCCTGGGATAGAGTCCTGCATCCGGCTCCCCGCAGGAAGCCTTGCTTCTCCCTCTACCTATGTCTCTGCCTCTGTCTGTGTATCTCTCACAAATAAATAAATTAAACCTTAAAAAAAAAATTAAAGAGGCTGCTTCGGCATACTTAGCTGTAGACAACATGTTTACTTTATTCTCACTTTGATTCTTGCTTGCACTTCTACATATGGTGGGCTCTGTTGGAATTCTACGCTGATGGGGCTTCACCAAAGATACATAAAAATGAGGTGGAAAGGAAGACCTGTATTTTGCATTTATCTCTTCTTCTATGCATATCCTATTGTCCTATCAGACTAAAAAACAGGGGTACCTGGGGGCTCCCTCTGCTGCCCCCTACTTGTGCACGTTTTCTCTCTCTCTCAAATAAATAAATAGAATCTTAAAATGACAAAACAAATTCAAAGATTACAAATTAAGAATTTCAAGATGGTGATGGCAGTTTTAAGCCAAACACAGGGTCTGTTTTTTCTGATCAGGGAGCCCTGTGTGACTGCACAGATCACATGTTCGTGAAGTTAGCTCTGAACAAAAGGATCAGAGGGAAATAGTAACATGCACTGAGACAGGCTGCCATATTTCATGTCATACCATTGTGATGAGAATTGTTAATACTTTTTTATTTTGAGGCATTCTGAGGGAAGTTAGGTGCAGCTGAGTGATCTGTGTCGGTAAATGAATTGTGAGCAAAGGTAACCAGAGCTATTCCTTCTCTCCCTGTTTTACTAAAACTGAGAGTAGCATAAGATTAAAGCAGCTTGGAATGTTGAGCAGTTGAGTTGCATAAAGGATAGCTGCCTTTGAAGCCACCTGAATTCATGGAGGATTTTACATGAATTGATAAATCAACTTATGTTGTGGTCAGCATTGAATTACAGAGGTTGTTGTTGCCGTATCACCTGGCTCTTCCAATTTGTCAAATTTCAGAAAAAGCCTTGTAAGATCAGCGTAATTACATATCACAGTTTTTGGATCTATGGGATATACTAGGTATTCCCAACAAACAGTCACACTCAAAAAAATGTTGGGTATATCATAAATACTCGGGAGCTGCTTGATAATAGAAGAATCAAGAGCTCCTTGGTGAATCTTGCATTGCAGAACTCTTTGTCTATAGAGCTAGTTCTTTTTTTTTTTTTTAAAGATTTTATTTATTTATTCATGAAAATACACAGGAGGGAGAGAGAGGCAGAGACACAGGCAGAGGGAGAAGCAGGCTCCATGCAGGGAGCCGGACGTGGGACTCATCCCGGGTCTCCAGGATCACGCCCTGGGCTGTAGGTGGCGCTAAACCACTGAGCCACTGGGGCTGCCCTATAGAGCTAGTTCTTGATTTATAAGGAAGAAAAGGAAAACTGTGGCTTGAGTAATTTGGGGACCCACATAATCTCCACATCTCATTGGGAAAGAACTCTGAAACAGTTGGCAATCTTGGGCCAACAAATTCCTTGTGAAAAGAAGCATAACTTAAATTTCTTTTAACGATTCCTGGTAAAGATTCTAATATATAATAAAATGACCCCAAAGGCTTACCAGATGAACAAGTAAGGAAAAGGATTGACTAATCCAGAAAACCTACATAAGTGGTGACTTTGGGTGAATAGGTAATTAGTTTGGAATCCCATTTATTTGGAAAACTGACTTGTCTTTTTTTTTTTTTTTTTTTAAGATTTTATTTATTTATCCATAAGAGAGACAGAGCGAGCGAGAGAGAGCGAGCGAGAGAGAGAGAGAGAGGCAGAGACACAGGCATAGGGAGAAGCAGGCTCCACACAGGGAGCCTGATGCGGGACTTGATCTAGGGACTCCAGGATCAATCACACCCTGAGCCAAGGGCAGACACCCAACCACTAAGCCACCTGGGCTGTCCTCCACTTGCCTTTGATCATAAAAATTCTGTCACATACAAATTTTACCCATATAAAATTTCTTTTTTAAAAAAACTTTAGCTATTTTGGGTTGATTAACATTTATGATTTGAGGTCCATGATACCTTATATATGTTCAGTGTACATTATTTTAAATAAACACTTTTGAATTTTAAGTTTTTTTTATCGTAAGATATACGTAACAAAACTTAGCATTTAAGTGTACTCAGTGACATCAATACATTCAGTGTTGTATCATCATTACTATTTTAAGAACTTTTTTTTATTATCCCAAACAGAAGTTTGGGTATGCATTAAATAGTGTCTCCTATTCCTGTCTTCCCCCAGCTGGTAATAACTTCTGTTGTATTTTCTGTCTCTGTATTTATTTATTCTAAGTATCTTATAATTGAAGTCATACAGTATTTGTCCTTTTGCAACTGACATTTCCTTTAACACATTGTTGTCAAGGTTCATCCATGCTGTAGCCTGTGTCAGAATTTCTTTGGCTGAGTAAAATTCCATTGTATGCTATACCACATTTTGTGTATCCATTCATCTGTTAGTTATTTGGGTTGCTTCCACCTTCTGGCAATTGTGAATGATGTTGCAGTGAACAAGGCATACAAGTTATTTGGGATATATACCTAGGAGTAGAATTGCTGGATCATACGGTAATTCTATGTTTAAGTTTTTGAAGAACTACCAAACTTTTCTGCATTGGCTACATCATTTTATTCTCATCAGCAGTTGCATGAGAGTTGGATTTCAAACTCTCCATATCCTCATTAACATTTGTTATTTTCTGCTTTTTTGATAATACTAGTATGTATGAGGTGGTGGTTTTTTTAGTATTTTTGATTTACATTTCCCTAATGACTAATGATGTTGAGCATGTTGTCATGTATGTATTGACCATTTGGAGTAATTATTCAAGTCTTTTGCCCATTTGTTAAGTGGGTGGTTTGTCTTTTTGTTGATAAATTGTAGGAGGTTTTTTTTTTTAATATTTTATTTATTTATTCGTGAGAGAGAGAGGCAGAGACACAGGCAGAGGGAGAAGCAGGCTCCATGCAGGGAGCGCGATGTGGGACTTGATCCCGGGTCTCTAGGATCATACCCTGGGCTAAAGTTGGCACTAAATCCCTGAGCCACTCAGGGATCCCCAAGGAGTTCTTTATATATTCTGGATACTAAACCCTTACCAAATATATGATTTGCAGATTTTTTTTCTCCCATTTTGTTGGTTATCTTTTCACTTTTTTGGTAGTGTCCTTGCTGAACAGATGTTTTAATTTTTTTTCTTGAGGTGTAATTAACATGTAACATAATATTAGTTTCAGGTATGTGACCTAATGATTCGATATTTATATGCATTGTGAAATGATCGCTATAGTAAGTCTGGTTAATGGTTAACATCCCTCACCACACAGTTATAAGTTTTTTTTTTTTTTTTTAAAGATTTATTTATTTATTTATTCAGAGAGAGAGAGAGAGAGAGAGAGAGAGTCAGAGACACAGGCAGAGGGAAAAGCAGGCTCCTTGCAGGAAGCCTGACGTGGGACTCGATCCTGGGTCTCCAAGATCACACCCCGGGCTGCAGGCGGTGCTAAACCGCTGTGCCACCAGGGCTGCCCTAAATTATTTTTTCTTATGATGAGAACTTTCAAGATTTACTCTCTTAGCAACTTTTAAATATACGATATGGTATTATTAACTATAGGCACCATGCTGTACATTATATTCCCAGAGCTTATTTTTTTTTAATAACTCTTAAGTTTGTACCTTTTTACCACTTTGACCTATTTTGCCCACTTCCTTCCCCCCAGGCCCAGCCTCTGGCAACTACTAATGTTCTGTATATCTATGAGTTCATTTTAGTTTGTTTTAGATTTTACATGTAAGTGGGATCATACAGTATTTGTCTTTCTCTGTCTCCCGTAGTGTAATGCCCTCAGGGTCCATCCAAATTATTATAAGTAGCAAGATTTTCTACTTTTTTATGGTTGGATAATGTTGTATTTTATATACATACCACATTTTCTTTACCTATTCATCCATGCGTGGACACAGGTTGTTTCCATGTCTTGGCTATTGAAAATAACACTACAAATTAACATGGGGGTTCAAATACCTTTTTGAGTTAGTGTTTTTCCTTTGAATAAATGCCAAGAATTGGAATTGCTGGATCATTTGGTAGTTCTTTTTAATTTTTGAGCACCTCCACACTTTTTCATTGCGGCTGTACCAGTTTAACATTACCATCAAAGTGCACAGGATTTTCTTTTCTCCACATCCTTTCCAGTACTTGCTATTTCTTGTCTTTTTGATAATAGCCATTCTAACAGGTGTGAGGTGATATCTCACTGTAGTTTGGATTTGCATTTTCCTGATGATTAGTGATGTTGATCACCTTTTCATGTCCTATTGGCCATCTGTATGTCTTCCTGGGAAGAATGGCTGTTCACATCCTTTGCCCGTTTTAAAATTTGATTGTGTTTAAAAACCTATTAAGCTACATGATTTCCTCATATATTTTGGGTATTAACCCCTTATCAGTTATATGATTTACATCTATTTTCTCCTATTTTGTAGATTAACTTTTTATTTTGCTGATGGTTTCCGTTGCCGTGCAGAAACTCCTTAATTTTTTAGGGGACTCCTGGGTGGCTTAGCAGTTGAGCGTCTGCCTTTGGCCCAGGGTGTGATCCCGGAATCCAGGATCGATTCCCACATCAGGCTCCTCGCTGGGAGCCTGCTTCTCCCTCTGCCTATGTCTCTACCTCTCTCTGTCGCTGTGTCTCTCATGAATAAATAAATAAAAATCTTAAAAAAAACCTTTAATATTAAAAAAAATTTTATCTGTTTATTTTAGAGAGAGTGTGAGTGCACCTTGCATTGTAGGGGGAGGAGCAGAAGGAGAGGGGGAATCTCAGGCATTCTCCCTGTTGAGTGCAGAGCCCAACTCAGGGCTAGATCTCACAACCCTGAGATCATGACCTGAACCACACTTAACTGACTGAGCCACCAAGGTGCCTCAGAAGCCTTTTAATTTGATAGTTTTCCTTGTTAATTTTTGCTTTTGTTGCCTTTGGTCTTGGTGTCAAATCTGAAAAATCATTGCCAAGACAGATCTCAAGGAAGAAACTTTAAATTTTGATGATTCAGTATTTATTTTTTTGCTGTCTGCTTTTTTTAAAAAAAATATTTATTTTTAAGCAATCTCTGTAGTGCTTGAACTTATGACCCCATGAGATCAAGAGTCATATGTTCCAACTACTCAGCCCGCTGCTCTGTTGTCTGCTTTTTTTTTTTTCCTTAAAGATTTTATTTATTTATTCATGAGAGACAGAGAGAGAGAGAGAGAGAGACAGAGACACGGGCAGAAGGAGAAGCAGGATCCATGCAGGGAATCCAGTGTGGAACTTGATCCCAGGTCTCCAGGATCACGCCTGGGCCGAAGGCGGCACTAAATTGCTGAGCCACCGGGGCTGCCCTGTTGTCTGCTTTTGATATTATATTTAAGAACCTGTTGCCAGATCCAAGATTGTGAAGACTCACCAGTTTTTATATTATGTGTGTATCTCTGTGTGTGTATGTTTGTAATTTATTTTTTTTTTAAAGATTTTATTTATTCATAGAGATGCAGAGACACAGGCAGAGGGAGAAGTAGGCTCCATGCAGAGAGCCTGACGTGGGACTCGATCTAGGGTCTCCAGGATCATGCCCTGGGCCGCAGGTGGCCCTAAACTGCTGTGCCACTTGGGCTGCCCGTATGTTTGTAATTTAAAATATAAGATAGAGGCTCCTGGCTGGCTCAGTTGATGGAGCATGTGACTCTTAATCTCGTGGTTTTGAGTAGAGATTACTTAAAAATAAAATTTTTAAAAAATATAAGGTATAATTTTAGTGTAATTTAAAAATTTACATCTTTGAAACTTTAAAAAAATTTTTTTATTATTATTATTTATTTATGATAGTCACAGAGAAAGAGAGAGGCAGAGACACAGGCAGAGGGAGAAGCAGGCTCCATGCACCGGGAGCCCGATGTGGGATTCGATCCCGGGTCTCCAGGATCGCGCCCTGGGCCAAAGGCAGGCGCCGAACTGCTGTGCCACCCAGGGATCCCTCTGAAACTTTTAAAAATACATTTTACTTATTTTAGAATGAGAGTGTACGTGACAGCATAAGCAGGGGGAGGGGCAGAGGGGGAGGGAGATGGTGTGGGAGAGGGAGGGTTGTGCTGAGTGCTTAGCCCCATGTGGTTGAATCCCATGACCCCACCTGAAACCAAGAGTTGGGCACTTAACCAACTGAGCTACCCAGGTGCCCCTTTTGTTTTTATGCTTCCATTGTTTATGCTTCCATATTTCTTTTCTTTATAAACATTTCTTTGAGAGAGAGAGTGCACATGCAGGCCAGGTGGAGGGGCTGAGGGAGAGGGAGAGGGAATCTTAAGCAGACTCCATGCTGAGCTTCTGTGCCAAAACCAAAAATTGGATGCTCAACTGACTGTGCCATCCAGGTACCATTGTTTATTTCTGAAAATTTGACTTTGGTTGTTTCTTTTTTTAAGGATTATTTCTAAGTAATCTCTAGACCCATCACTGGGGCTTGAACCACAACCCAGAGATCAAGATTTGCAGGCTCTACTGACTGAGTCAGTCAGGTGCCCCATTGTCTTCTGGATATCCCTGTGTGTATTATTTTTTTCATTTAACAGTAAGTAGGTCCTCACTATTCTCATAGCAGAATAGAGACTTCCTCATTCTGTTTTATGGCTGCATGGTAATATATTTTATGATTTAATGTTATTTTTTCTTACCAATGTGGTATTGATAGCCATTTGAGTTTTTTCTGGTCTTTTGCTTTACAATTAGTGCTTTAATAAATTATGCAATATATTAATTATGAGTCTTACCTGATGTGATCCATTTTGAATAAATTTTTATAACTAGTGTAAGGTCAGGGTCCAACTTCATTTCTTTGAACGTAGATACTTGGTTTTTCCCTACACCATTTGTTGAAGAAACTATCCTTTCCCCATTGTGTATAAATCTTAGCATCATTGTCAACATCAGTTGACCAAATATGTGAGGGTTTATTTCTGGACTCTATTTTGTTTTATCAATCTGTGTCTTTTCTATGACAATACCATACTGTTTGATTACTGTAGCTTTGTAATAAGCTTTGAAATCAGGAAGTGTAAGTCCTCCAATTTTTTTTCCCTTGTTTTCTAGATTGTTTTGGCTCTTTAGAGTTTTTTTAAATTCCATATGAATTTTAGGGTGAGTTTTTCTATTTCTGCAATAAATAGCTTTGGGATTTTGATAGTGATTGCATTGAATTTTTAGATCAACTTTGGGTAGTATTGGCATTTTAAGAATATTAACAATGTAAGTTAGTTGGTGATAACTTTAGTGAAGGAAACGAGTGGGTGAGTATACAGTGGGCTGCACATCATGCAGTTTGTCCTGTCTCCAGCTTTTGGCAGCTCTGGGAAAAAGGCTTAAACCATTCTTGGGATTTTTGAGTTTAATAACAGCAAGCAAGGGGTGGAGTGCTTAATCCATTTAAATGAATGATGAACATTAGAAGAGGTGTGTCTTCCAGCTTTCCATTCCCTTGGGGGTGTAAGTAGTAGGAGCTTAAATACTTAATGGTTTCAAGCCTCAATTACCTGAAGGCAGTGATTAGAATCTGAAAGCAGAACCCAAGGAAGAGGTAGGCAGGAAAAAGAGACTGGAAGGAATCTATGAACTTGGCATATTGTACTATTTATTTAAGTCTAATCTCTTTCAGTATTGTTTTGTAGTTTTATGTAGAATTTTTTTTTTGCTTCTTTAGTTAAATATATACTTAAGTATTTTATTCTTTTTGATGATAAAGTAAATGGTATTGTTTTCTTCATTTCATAGACCTGATCTTTGTGTTGATTCTGTAGTCTGCAATTTGCTAAATTAGTTTTTTAGTTCTGGTTTTGGTGCTTTTTTTTGGGGGGGGGGTGCATTTTTAAGGGTTTTCTTACATATAAGATCATGTCATTTGCAAGAAGATAATTCTATTCCTTTCCCATTTTGCTGCCTTTTCTTCCTTTTTTTTGCCTAATTGCTCTAGCTGTAACTTCCAGTAGTATTATGTCAAATAGAAGTGGAAAAAGGAAACATCCTTATTTCAGATTGTAGGGAAACAACTTTCAGTCTCTAACTATTGAGTATGATGTTAGTTGTGTTTTTATTTTGTTTGGTAAAATGGATTTTATCATGTTGAGGAAGTTACTTGATATTAAAGTTTATTGAATGTTTTTTTTCATGAAAGGCTGCTGGATTTTTTCAAATGCTTTTTATTGCATCAGTCAAGATCCTTATGTTTTCCTTTTCCTTCAGTTTGTTAATATTATGTGTTACATTGATTTTTGTATATTGAACCACCCTTGCATCCTCATCCTAGAGATAAATCTCACTTGGTCATGGTATATGACTCTTTTCTTTTTTTTTTTTTCTTTCTTTTTTTTTTTTTTTTTTTGTATATGACTCTTTTCATATGCTGCTTATGTTACAGGATTTCTTTTCCTTTAGGGCCCGCGGTTCTTGGTCATGCTGCTTCGAAGAATGAAGATGTAGACCAAATGAAGAGTGGTGGGCAGCGAAACAAAGTTTATTGATAATACAAAGCTCCTGAAGAAGGGGGGAGGGACCCAAGAGGGTTGCCACCTGAGTTTCTAAGTCTAGCGGTTTTTATGTGCTCCCTGGCAGGCTGTTTTAATCTGATTAACCCTCTATGAGTCTGTCACCATGTCATGTTTTTGTTGTCTACCTATCACTTGGAAAAGGGTGGAGGCTACTTCCAGGGTGGTGTTTAAGGGTGGTTTCCTCTTAGGTTGGGGGCCCCTTGTCCCTGTCTGTCTTATAACTATCCTTCATTATTTGGTTTGCTAGTTTTTGTTGATGATTGTTTGAATATGTGTTCATGTTAGGGTAATGCTGGCCTCAGAGAATGAGTTGGAAAGTCCTTCCCCCTTGCCCCCCCTTTCAATCTTTAGGGAAGAGTTTAAGAAGGATTGGTGTTAATTCTTCAAATATTGAATGGACTTCACCAATATAGTCTTTTGGTTCTGGGCTTTTTGTTGTTGGGAAGTTTTTGATTACTGATTTCATCTTATTTGTTATATGTATATTTGGATTTTTTTATTTGTTCTTGATTCTGTTTTGATAGTTTGTATGTATAATTTGCCCATTCCATATAGGTTATTCAATTTGTTGGTAAGCAGTTGTTCATTGTATTCTTTTATAATCCTTGTTTAAAAAACTTAAAATAAACCTTTTTATTTATTGAGAAAGAGCCTAAGTTAGGGGGGAGGGGCAAAGAGAGGGGGAGGAGCAGACTCCATGCTGTGCAGGGAGCCTGATAAGGAGCTCAGTCCCAGGATCCTGGGATCATGACCCAAGCCAAAGGTAGACACTTAACCGACTGAGCCACCCAGGCACCCTATAATCCTTATTTTTAAAAATTATGTGAAGCATCCCTTTATCTGCATTTTAAGAAAATGTGGCAAAATGTACATTGTTTTCATTTGGGTCAAGGTATTTTCTAATTTCCCTTGTGATTTCTTTGACCAATTGATTGTTTTGAGTATGTTGTTTAATTTTTACTTGTTTGTGAAATTTCCAGTTTTGTGTTGATTTCTAATTTCATTCTGTTGTGATAAGGAAAGATACTTTGTATGGTTTCAGTCTTTTTTAAGTTTATTAAGATTTGTTTTGTGGTCTTCCATGATGGTCTGTTCTATTTGCAGTAGAGAAGAATATGTGTTTTGTTGATGCTGGGTAGAGGCTTCTGAATACGTTAGGTCTGTTTGGTTTTAGGGTTGTTGAAGTCCTCTATTTTCTTACTGATTTTCTGTCTGGTTGCTCTATCCATTACTGAAAGTTGGGTATTGAAGCCCCTGTTATTGTAGAACTCTGTTTCTCTTTTAAGGCCTGTTAATTTTTGTTTCTTATGTGTTTTTTGTTTTTGTTTTTGTTTTTGTTTTTCTTTGTTTTTTTTGTTTCTTATGTTTTGAGACTCAATTATGAGGTGTGTGTTTATAACTGTTAATTGTCTTTTTTGGATTGAACTTCTTATCAATATATAACGTCATCTTTGTTTCTTTTTGTCTTAAAATGTATTTTGTTTAACAATTATATGATCACCCAGCTCTCTTTGTAGTACTATTTGCATGGAATACCTTTTTCTGTCCTTGTACCTGTTTTTTTTTTTTTTTTTTTTTTTTTTTGGTCAGGGAAAGGGGAGGCCTGAGGGAGAGAGAATCTTAAGCTGAGCGGGGAGGCTATGCAGAGCTTGATCTCAAACCCTGAGGTCATGACCTGGGCCAGAATCAAAAGCTGGAGGCACAACTGACTGAGTTGCCCAGACGCCCCTGATTTCCATGGTTTCTGATGGGAAATCATTTGTTAATCTTACTGTGAATACTTTGTACATGAGAAGTTACTTTCTGACTGCTTTCAAAATTCTCTCTTTGGTTTTCAAAACTGAATAATAGTGGGTCTTGGTGTGGATTTCTTTGAGTTTATAATGCTTGGAGTTCATTGGACTTTTTGGTAGTATATAATTGTGTCTTTCATCTGATTTGGGAAATTTTTGGCTATTCAAATACTTTTGAATACATTTCCTTTTTTCTCTTCTTTCCTATTATACATATGTTAGTGTGCTTGATAGAGAATAAAACAAATAAGAAACTCAGGAAAATACTAGGAGCAGAAAAAATTTCAAGACAAACTATTAGTGTTCATATATGAGATGATAGTCATGAGACAAGAACAGAGTGCTGTAAAAAGTAATAATCAGAAAATTATAAAGTGTTTTTAGAAATGAAAATACGATATACCCCTTGTGCTCCTCTCCTCCAAAATGTAGAAGAGTTGGAAGATAGAGGTGAGGAAATCACTCAAGAAAGAAAATAAAGGTAGAAAATATAAAGATAAGATAAATGGAGAATCAGTGTAGGAGACATTAAGTTCAATTAATAGGAACTGAAGAAAAAGAACAGAGAAAATGAAAGGGAGAAAATGATAGAAGACATAATAATACAAGAAAAAATTACCAGAAGTGGGGGGACTTGAGTTAGAGATAAAAGAACCAACTGAATACCCAGAAAAATTCATGAAGATATATCTGCTCCCAGAGCTCATCATTTAGAAATTACAGAACACTGAGGGGAGCCTGGGTGGTTCAGTTAGTTAAGTGTCAGACTCTTGGTCTTGTCAGGCTCAGGTCATGATCTTAGGGTTGTGAGATCGAGCCCTGCATCTGGCTCTGCATTCAGTGGGGAGTCTGCTTGAGAGTCTTTCTCCCTTTGCATCTCCCCCCCCACTTGTATGCGTGCTCACTCTCTGAGATAAATAAATCTTTAAAAAAGAGAAATTACAGAACACTGAGAGAATATCCTAAAAGTTTCCATAAAGAAGACAACAATTCAGTAAAAAAGATGAAAAGAATGGCTTGATTTTCTCAGTACTAACACTAGAAACTAGAAATCATCGAAACAATACCTGTTGCATTCTGAGTGAATGATTCCTTCCTTCCTTCCTTCCTTCCTTCCTTCATTCCTTCCTCCCTCCCTCCCTCCCTTTTCCCTTTTCCCTTTTCCCTTTTCCCTTTCCCTTTCCTTCTCTCTTTTCTTTCTTTTATTTATTTATGAGAGAGAGACACAGAGAGGCAGAGACACAGGCAGAGGGAGAAGCAGGCTCCATGCAGGGAGCCTGATGTGGGACTTGATTCCAGTACCCTGGGATCATGCCCTAAGCCGAAGGCAGACACTCAACCACTGAGCCACCTAGGTGCCCCCAAAAGTAGTATTTTTTAAAAGATTTTATTTATTTCTTAGAGAGAGTGTGTGTGTGTACAAGCAGGGGGAAGGCAGAGAGGAAGAAGCAGACTACCTGCTGAGCAGGGAATCTTGGGGCTCTATCACAGGAACCCAAGATCACAGAGCTGAAGTCAGACGCTTAACTGACTTGAGTCACCCAGGGGCCCCTAAAAGTAATATTTTAAGCTTGGTGGTTTATTGCTAGTATTTCAGTGTTAAAAATAACCAACTGCAAATGATAGATTACATAATTATAAAGTCACATTTAGTGACTTTATAAAGTGTTTAATAACATATTCACTTAGAATTTATTTATTAAGCACATACCATGCATTGTAATTCAGTCTCAAGAGTCCTAGTTTATGTGGCTTCCTTTTGGTTAGCAAGCTTTTTTCCTGTAGGAGAGTATTATTGACAGATGCTCTCTCTCTCTCTTTTGTAAAATTAAGATAACATTGACATACAATTTTATATAAATTCATGTGTACATCATAATGATTTGATATTTGTATATATTGTGGAATTATTACTATAATAAGTAACTACTGTACAAATGCTGTGTTTTTATAGAGATTGAGTGGTCCCTGGTAATTTTCTATAACTTGTAAGATGATCAGAACCAGTACAACATCAGCATCACTGTGTTTCAAGGATTTGTGTAGAATTGTAGCATTTAGTTGGAATAGACTCTAAAGATATCCTAGTTTAGCCACTCATTTTATAGTTTACAAATCTGTGACTCAGAGAGGGTCACTGTCTCTTTGTTGAGGGTCATTTAGTAGTTGGGTGGGTCTCAGTGGTTGGAGGCATTAGCTGAAATTGGTTCATTATGTAATTTTTTTAGGGGGGGGATCTTAAAGATTTTTTGTTCATTTGAGAGAGAAAGAGTGAGTGAGAGCATAAGCAGGGGGGAAGGCTAAGAGGAAGAAGCAGACTCCTTGCTGAGGAGGGAGCCCAACATGGGGCTCTTACTCAGGACCTCAGGTCATGACCTGAGTCCAAGGCAGATGCTTAACTGACTGAGCCACCCAGGCGCCCCTATTTTTTTTTTTTTTTTTAAGTAGTACAAACTTCCAATGGCTTTCTGTAATCATGCCTTACAGTAGTTGCCCTCTCTGTCCTTTGGAAGGGTTACTTGAGAAGTAATTATTGTTGTGATTAGTTTTTCTGTTCTCGTGCAACAGTTGTTTTCTGGTATACTTTCTTACCTAGTGTAGGCCTACAACTTTTTAAGTCTCAGACTCTAGAAGAGTGTGATACCTGATAGTCTGTGGCAAATAAGCAAACTTCTGATAGCTCTGTGGTTTTTCATGAACAAGTATTGTGCTGCTGTTGCTTTGCGTAATTGTAACTTAAATGCACACAGAGACCCATTTAGCTTGAAATCAGACTGTACCTGCACATAGTAGCTAATGTAGAATGTGTGCAATATTATGCAGAGTTTGTAGAAATCCATGCCTGTTCTCTGGAACCCCACATGAATATTTCATTCCCAAATTATAACCACCTGTAGAAATCAGAGCCCCATATCCACCCATGCTACTTAGGTTCTTCTCTTCTCTTCTCTTCTCTTCTCTTCTCTTCTCTTCTCTTCTCTTCTCTTCTCTTTCTCTCTCTCTCTCTCTCTCTCTCTCTCTCTCTCTCTCTCTTGATTTTATTTATTTGACAGAGAGCAAGAGAGCACAAGCAGGGGGAGTGATGGAAAGGGAGAAGCAGGCTACTTGCTGAGCAGGGAGCCCCATGCTGGGCTTAATCCCAGGACCTTGGGACCACTGTCGGAGCTAAAGGCAGACACTTAACCAACTAAGCTATCCAGGCGCCCCTTAGATCCTCTTTCTGAGTGTGCCCACACTCCTCCTTCCTTTGAGTGTGTACCTTGACTTTGCAGTAAAGCTTCCTCTGTTATACTTTTTTCGGACTTGTCCTTGAATTCGTCCTTATGGTAAAGTCAAGAACCTGGTGCCAACTGCTGGTTTAGGTCTCAGGGCCTGAGAACTCCCTAAGTCTCTAGTAGTCAGTAGGCATTGTTAGGATTCAAGGAAGGAAGACCTGATTAGAGCAAGAAGTAGAAAGTGGACTGATGTTTTATAATATAAAAATGAAATGGGATATATTCTAAATACTATTGTTTCCTGTATTCAAACAACTTTTTAAAGAAATTCATTAAACATTCTTTTTATTTTCTTGATAATTCCTTATATAAGGTTAGAATCTCATTTAACTCTCATTTACTACATTCTAAAAATGTAACCAGGAACTAGAACATGAGTCCAACATTTTTATTTGACTCAGCCAGTTTTACTGAGTGCACTGGGAAGTGGTGAACCTTACTCAAAACCTTACCTCCTCAGAGAGGACTTTATTTCTAGGAATTACAACATTTTTGGGGAAAATTTGTACTATTGATAGCTTAAAAATAGCAATTTTGCTATATATAAGTACTATATATATATATTTTTTTTAAAGTGGCCTCCTTGCCCAATGTGAGGCTTGAACTTCTGACCCTGAGATCAGTAGTTCTATGTTCTAAGGATTGAGCCTGCTAGGGACCCCACCATGCTTTTTTTTTTTTTTTCTTTTGAAGTAACAGGATATCCTGCCACAGTTTCTACAAGAATTTAGATATAGTTGTATGTTTATCAACTATTTTGACAATTATGTGAAACACCTTATAAAGAATATTGAAAGCAGAATGTGTAAATTAAATGAATTAAAATATCCAAAAACCAGGAACAGTAACATTTTTTTATAGCTAAAAATGGTACAGCTTTTTATTAGAAAATAAAGTTAGCCATAAAAGATAGCAATCGTGAAAATATAAGATGGTTTTGGGTTAATTTCTTTTTTTTTGGCTTAAATTTTAATTGTAACTTAAAATTACGTTAAAAAACGTAAAATAATTTAGAAAGAAGAACATAATCAGTTTTCTTTTTTAATTAAAGAGAGAATATCAATCTTATTTAAGTAATCTCTACACCCCATGTGGGGCTTGAACTCATGAGTCATATGTTCCTCTGATTGAGCCAAGCAGGTGCCCCTAGATTGGACTGCTTGTGTTTTCTTTGTTCTATTTCCTTTTATATTCATTGTGGTACATCAGTTGCTAGTTTTATTTCCCTTTCAGTTGAAATTGTTATTGAGTAATGTAAAACAAATTTAACTTCTAAAATTCTCATATTGCCATAATTATATTAGAACATTTTTTTTTTTTTAAGATTTTATTTATTCATGAGAGAGACAGAGAGAGAGAGAGAGAGACAGAGACACAGGCAGAGGGAGAAACAGGCTCCATGCAGGGAGCCCAACATGGGACTTGATCCCAGGTCTCCAGGATCAGGCCCTGGGCTGAAGGCGGCGCTAAACCACTGAGTCACCCAGGCTGCCCATATTAGAACTTTCTTTATGACCATTTGGGTTATTTACCAAGTGGATTTTAACTCCTCATATGGTTATCAGAGTTTTTAAGTTTGTACAATCTCTTAAGTTTTGAGAACAAATTTTGAGAGTCTCACCAATTTTTTAAAAATGGCTTTTACATTTTAAATAACACATTTTGTTTTGTTTCAACCCAATAGTTTGTTTGCCTAATCTGGACTTGAAGCAATTCATCTGCTGGAAATCTGCCATTTTACAGTGCCACAATTGGAAAGAAGCAGGTTTTCAAATAATGGAAGACTCTAAGGCCTCAAAAAATGAAAATCATGAACCAAAGAAGAATGCTTGGGCTATATCTAATCAAACTTTGAAAACTAGAAATGATAAATCCATAAAAGAAATTGGGACCAGCTCTCCAAATAAGAATAGTAGCAAAAAAAATAAGCAAAATGATATTTGTATAGAAAAAACAGAAGCTAAATCATGTAAAGTAAATGCTGCCAACGTAGCAATCCCTAAAGATTTAGGATTAGTCCTTCGAGATCAAAGTCATTGCAAAACAAAAAAATCACCTAATTCACCGGTGAAAGCGGAAAAGATACCTGTTTCACAGGCAAAAGCAGAAAAATCACCAAAGTCCCCTAATTCACCAGTGAAAACAGAAAAGACACCCAGCTCACAGGCAACAGCAACAGAAAAGGCACTTAGTTCACAGAGGAAAACAGAAAAAGTACCCAGTTCTCAGATGAAATCAGAAAAGGTCCTTGGTTCACCAGTAGAACCAGAGAAGGTGCCCAGTTTACTGTCGAAGGAGAACATGAGACGGACAGAATTACAGCAAATTGGGAAAAAAATTCCAAGCTCTTTTACTTCTCTGGACAAAGTGAATATTGATGTTGTAGAGGGAGGAAAATCTGTTTTAGAAAACTCACCACTATCTCAGAAGCAACAAGCATGTGCGGATAATACTGGTGATTCTGATGATAGTGCTTCAGGAATTGAAGACATAGCAGATGATTTGAGTAAGTACAAATTAGATTATCCCACAGGTTACATTTTTGGAGAGATTTTCTGATATTAATGTTCTTTAGATAATCCTTAATGTGATTTTTACTACTTTAATTGCAAAAAGGACATTAATAATATGGCTTTTTTAAGCCAGAAAAAGAACCTTTTTATTTATTACAGTAGGTTAAAAGCCTGTGCAAATAGAAATTAGGGGCTCCTGTAGTCTGTATGTACATGTGTACACACACACACACACACACACTTTTTAAGTGTTCCTGGTAATATGTGGCTTATTCATTCAACAAACATGCATATATTGAGTTCCTTTTATATACCAAGCATATGTTTACAAGGGAAAATAAAAAAATACAGCACCAGACCTGAAGGATACTTCTAGTTAGATGGGAGTGATACACATAAATAAAGTGGTAATTTAGTTCAGTGCTAAAAACTTAAAGAGTTGAGTGAGTGTGTGATCTGATTGAGGGATTTAGACTTTGGGTTGAGAAAATGCAGGACATAAATGTGAGAATGAGAGTATGATTGAGATTAAGTATGACTGAAACAGAATTAGGGGTGAAAGTGGCAAATGATGCAGCTGAAAAGACACACAATAATTGGAAAAAGAAGGATCTTTTTGGATGTGATAGACAGTTTGGACTTTATTATGAGTGTTTTGAGAAGCCATTGAAGAGTTTTAAGCAAGTTAGTGCTATGATCAGATATACATATTTTTATACATATGTAAGTATATGTACATATATCATGTATATACATATATAAATGTTTATAAGTATATATAGAAGAAATATGTATATACGTACTTTTAATAGTTTCAGCTGTAGTGCAGAAAATTCTTTTTTTTTTTTTAAATTTTTATTTATTTATGATAGTCACAGAGAGAGAGAGAGAGAGAGAGAGAGAGAGGCAGAGACACAGGCAGAGAGAGAAGCAAGCTCCATGCACCGGGAGCCCGACGTGGGATTTGATCACGGGTCTCCAGGATCGCGCCCTGGGCCAAAGGCAGACGCCAGACCGCTGCGCCACCCAGGGATCCCCAAATTCTTTTTTTTTAAATTTTTTTTTATTGCAGTTCAATTTGCCAACATTTAGCATAACACCCAGTGCTCATCCCGTCAAGGCCCCCCTCAGGGCCCATCACTCAGTCACCCCAACCCCCCACCCGCCTCCCTTTCCACTACCCCTTGTTTGTTTCCCAGAGTTAGGTGTCTCTCATGTTTTGTCACCCTTACTGATGTTTTCACTCATTTTCTCTCCTTTCCCTTTATTCCCTTTCACTAATTTTATATTCACCAATGTAGTGCAGCAAATTCTTTGACAGGAAACAGATTGGTTAGGACACTTGGGATTTACTTGAGGCTTTTTGGTATGAAGTTTATTTTCTTTTGGGATTTTGATCTTAGCTTTAATTGCTTATAAAGGTCTATGTCTTTTGAGTACTTTTTTTTTTTCCAAGATTTTATTTATTTATTCATGAGAGACACACACAGAGAGAGAGAGATGTAGAGACACAGGCAGAGGGAGAAGCAGGCTTCCATTGTGGAACCTGATGTGCAGGACTTGATCCCAGGACCCTGGGGATCATGACCTGAGCTAAAGGCAGGCGCTCAACCACTGAGCCACCCAGGTGCCCCTTAATTGCATTTTCAACATAACAGCCAGAGTGTCCTGTTAAAATTATTCAGATCATGTTACTACTTTTCAAAATGTTTCTGTAGTTTCCCCTACATTAAGATACCAATTAATGTCCTTGCAGTAAACAGTAAGGCTCTATGTGATCTGTGCCACTGTCCCACTTGCCTGCTTTCATTCATCTACTTCTTTCTTTCTCCCTCTCTGTCCCAAGTACGTGATTTCTTTGCATTTCCTCAAATACGAAGGATGGCTTTCACTTTTACTTTTTCCTCTGCCTGGAACATTCATCCCCAAGATGTCCATATGGCTTGCTCTCTTACCCTTCTTCACCTTCTCAGTGAGGTTTTGCTGGATCCTTTATCTAAAATTTATAATTCTTTTTGCTGGTTTAATTTTTCTCCATTGTCTTTATCACTGTCATATTTAAAATTTTTCTTACTTTGAAAAATTTTTGTTATTAATTTTTAAAGATTTAGCACATGTGTGTGCACACACATGAGGAGGAGGTGGAGAGAGAATCTCAAGCAGGTTCTTTGTTGAGCAGGGAACCCAGTGTGTGGCTTTATCTCACAATCTCGAGATCATAACCTGAGTCCAAACCAGGAGTTGGTCTCCAACTGACTGCACCACCTGGGGCACTGCTGTTATTAATTTTTTAAGTATATTCCACACCCAGTGTGGAGCCCAATGCAGGGCTTAAACTCAGGATCCTGAGATCAAGACCTGAACTGGGATCAGGAGTTGGACACTCAAGTGACTGAGCCATCCAGGTGCCCCTATCTTTTTATATAATAGCTTTATTGAGATATAATTCACATGCCAAAATTTCTCACTTAAAAGCATACAGTTTAGGGCACCTGCCTGGGTGGCTTAGTTGGATAAGTGCCTCTTGATTTCTGCTCAGATCATCATGTCAGGGTCTTGAGATCTAACTCTGCTTTGGGCTCCTTGCTCAGCATGGAGTCTGCTTAGGATTCTCTTCCTCTCCTGCACATCCCCCCCCCGCCTCCCCCACCCCCGCCCCCTCCTCTTCCCTATTTGCCTGCATGTACTCTCAAAGAAAAAAAGAGTAGAAACATAATTTGGTGGTTTTTAGTACCATATTCATAAAGTTGTATAGATTTTGTCACTGTCTACTACCTGAAAATTTTCATTTCTGCAAAAGTAACTATACCCATTAGAGTCACTACTCAGGGGCCACCTGAGTGGCTCAGTTGATTGAGGCTCTAACACTTGAGTTTGGGTTAGATTGTGATCTCAGGGTTGTGAGATCAGCCCTGCATTGGGCTCCACGCTAGGTGTGGAACCTGCTAAAATGAACGAAAATATCAGTGAGGGTGACAAAACATGAGAGACACCTAACTCTGGGAAACGAACAAGGGGTAGTGGAAAGGGAGGTGAGTGGGGGGTTGGGTGACTTGGTGATGAGCACTGATGGGGGGCAGTTGGCAGGATGAGCACTGGATGTTATGCCAAATGTTGGCAAATTGAACTCCAATAAAAAAAAAATAAAAAGATTAGAAAAATAAATCCTTGATAATGCTTTCACTGGGAGGGAAAAAAAAAAAGATTCTCTCTCTCCTTCTCCCTTTCCCCCACTAAAAAAAGAAGTCACTAATCTACTTTCTGTCTCTGTAGATTTGCCTGTTTTATGTAAACGGAATCATACAATATGTGGCCTTTTGTGTTTGGCTTTTTTCACTTAGCACAATAGGTTTTTTGGTTTTTGTTTTGTTTTTATTTGAGAAAGAGAGGGAGAGAGAGAGCATGTGTGTCTTTAAACAGGGGAAGGGGCATGGGGGAGGGACAGGGAGAGAATCCTAAGCTGACTAGGTGCTGAGCTCAGAGCCCAAAGTGGAACCCTATTCCTCAACCCTGAGATCATGACCTGAGCCCAAACCAAGAGTCAGATGGATGTCCAACCGACTGAGCAACCGGACCCTCCCCACCCCCACCCCCCCTTTTTAGAGAAGGAGGACGACAGAGAGGGGTAGAGGGAGAAGGAGAGAGAAAATCTTAAGCAGGCTCTGTGCCCACGGTGGAGCTTGATATAGGGGCTTGATCTTGTGACCCTGAGATCATGACCTTAACCAAAATCAAGAGTCGGATGCTTAACTGACTGAGCCACGTAGGCACCCCTGCACAGTGCTTTCAAAATTCATCCATGTACCTTACTCCTTTTTATTGCTGAATTCCATTGTATGGATATATCACATTTTATTTATCCTTTTATCCGTTGATAGATATTTGAATTGTTTCTATCCTTTTCTTATGAATAATGCTGCTATGAATTTTTTTTTTTTTTAAGTTTATGTGTGTATGTATGTTTTCACTTCTTGATAACATGTTTTGGGGTGGAATTGCTGAATCATACGGGAATTACTATCTTAACCATTTTAGAGTTTATAATTCAGTGGCATTAAGTACATTTATAGTGTTTTACAACTATCACCACTATCTCATTGCAGAATTTTTTCATCACCCCAAAAGGAAACCTGGTACCCATTAAGATTCAGTCCCCTTGGGGCACCTGAGTGGTTCAGTTGGTTAAATGTCCAACTTTTTTTGGAAAAGATTTTATCTATTTATTCATGAGAGACACAGAGAAAAAGCAAAGACATAGGCAGAGGGAGAAGCAGGCTCCCTGTGGGGATCCCGATGCAGGACTCAATCCCAGGACCCTGGGGTCACGCCCTGAGCCAAAGGCTGACTCTCAACCACTGACCTACTAGGCGTCCCTGGCATCGAACTTTTGGTCTCAGCTCAGGTCTTGAAAAAAAAAAAAAAGATTCACTCCCATTTTCCCTCCCTCCATCATCCTCTGACAACCACTAATTACACTTTCTGGTTTTATATATTTACCTATTCTTGGTATCTCCTAGAAATAGAATTATGTAATATATGATTTTTTTTCATGTCTGGCTTCCTTATTAAGCATCATGTTTTCAAGGTTCATTTGTGTTATAGTATATATATACATCAGTACTTCTTTTTAAGGCTGATGGTATAGACTGAATTGGTCCCCTTAAAAAATACATATGTTGAAGCCTTAACTCCTAGTGTGATTTTATTTGGAGATAAGAGGTTTTAGGAGATAATTAAGATTAAATGAGGTCATAAGGGTGGGGTCCTAATCCAATAGGATTGAAATAAGAGGGAGAGATCTGTCTCTTTGTATGCACTAACTAAGGAATGGCCTCATGAGGACACAGCAAGAAAGCAACTGTCTACAATTCACAGAAAGCTCTAATCAGAACCAACCCTGCTGGCACCCTGATTTTGGACTTTTCCTGCCTCTAGAACTGTGAGAAAATAAATTCCTGTTGTTTAAGCCACCTAGACTATGGTATTTTATTATGGCTACCTGGGCTAAGACAGTTGAATTACATTCTGCTATATGGATATGCCACATTCTGTTTATTTATCAGTGATTGGATGTTTGGTTTGGGTCTTTTCCACCTTTGTTGTAAATAGTGTTGCTATGAACACTTATGTATGGGTTTTTGAATACCTATTTTCAACTCTTGTGAGAGTTAGTATCTCATGGGACTAAAGTTCTATGGAAAAAAAAGTTGGGAAATTCTTCCTAATGTTATTTTATATTGATATTGATTTCAGAAAATTAAATAATTTTGTTTTTCTGTCTTTTAAAGAAAGATACATAGCTTTCTATAATTATATTGGCAGAAATGACAGTTTTACAGGAATTGATGTTAGTTGCCTTGTTATGCTGGGTGAATTGTACATATAAAAAAGAGAAGAGGGGGCAGCCCGGGTGGCGCAGTGGTTTAGCGCCACCTGCAGCCCTGGGCGTGATCCTGGAGACCCTGGATCGTGTCCCACATCAGGCTCCCTGCATGGAGGCTGCTTCTCCCTCTGCATGTGTGTCTGCCTCTCTCTCTGTCTCTATGAATAAATAAATAAAAATCTTAAAAAAAAAAAAAAAGAAAAAGGGTTAGAATATTTTCTGTTTTTTTGTTTGTTTTTAGAATATTGTTTTCTTGCTACTATCCTTTTTCATGAAATGTAGAAATAAAACTAGGGTTTTACCTTTTTTTAATATTTCCATCATAAAATGGCTACTAAGAAACTAAATTATTTTTCCAAATACTAGGACATCATTGCAAATTGCTCATTGTGCATCAGTGTTTACCTGACAGTAATTCTGATCTTTGAGTCCTTCTTATAACATCTTTACCTAAGAGTTTGCCATATGGGGATCCCTGGGTGGCGCAGCGGTTTGGCGCCTGCCTTTGGCCCAGGGTGCGATCCTGGAGACCCGGGATCGAATCCCACATCAGGCTCCCGGAGCATGGAGCCTGCTTCTCCCTCCGCCTGTGTCTCTGCCTCTCTCTCTCTCTCTGTGACTATCATAAATAAATAAATAAAAAAAAAAAAAAAAAAAGAGTTTGCCATATGATTCCAGAGACTTCTGTGCCCTTGTGGTAGAAAACGCATCATTTCCAGAGGCATACCATTTCTTCTTTGCGTGAAAAATTAGTGCTATCAAAAGATAGAATAGACTGTCATGGTTCTTGTACATTGCATGTAGTTAGTTGGCTTTTGAAGGTAGAGTGGATAGATCTTTTGGTTGTCTATGAGCATTTACTTTAAGCAGTGTTTTTAGATACATCCACATTAATTTATTTGTTCAACACTTCGATTGTATCATCTCCGGCCTATGTATTAAAATCTGAAAATGAAAAGTTAAATAAAACGTAGTCATTACCATCAAGGAATCCATCATCTAAGGTAGAAGATAGATATATGAATACAAATTACAGTAATATGCAAATGTGAGATAATAGCAAGTGCTATGAGACTGCAGTTGTATAGTTGAACAACAGTTTTTGAACTGCACAGGTTCACTTATGTGGATTTTTTTTTTTTAAGATTTTATTTAGGTGGCACTAAACCCCTGAGCCACCAGGGCTGCCCTGTGTGTGAATTTTTTAAGTTTTAAAAAATTTTAAAAAGGGCAATAGGGTAAGAAAATAAAAATTTTTTAAATTATTATTTTTTTAAGTAATCTCTATACCCAAAGTGGGGCTTGAACTTAAAACCCTGAGATCAGGAGTCACATGGTCTACTGACTGAGCCAGCCAGAAACCCCTGGTTTTCTTTTTAAAATAAATACATTATGTTACTGTAAATGTATTTTCTCTTATGATTTCCTTTTTTGTGGGGGGAAGGAACAGAGAAAACAAGACAGACCCTTAAGCAGGCTCCATACTCAACACAGAGCCCAATGCAAGACCTGATCTCCTAAGATCATGATCTGAACTGAGATCAAGAGTTGGGCACTTGGGAACCCTGGGTGGCGCAGCGGTTTGGCGCCTGCCTTTGGCCCAGGGCGCGATCCTGGAGAGCCCGGATCGAATCCCGCGTCGGGCTCCCGGTGCATGGAGCCTGCTTCTCCCTCTCCCTCTGCCTATGTCTCTGCTTCTCTCTCTCTCTCTCTCTCTCTGTGTGTGACTATCATAAATAAATAAAAATTTACAAAAAAAGAATTATTAAAAAAAAAAAAGAGTTGGGCACTTAACTGACTGAGCCACCCAGACAGCCCCTTAATAATTTTCTTGATAGGAATTTTTTTCTAGCTTACTTTATTGTAAGAATACAATATATATATAATTATATATATAATTATATAATTATACACATAATGCATATGTAATTATATATATAATGTACAAAATATGTGTCGACTTGTTTATGTTACTATTAAGGCTATTTGTCAACAATAGGCTATTAATAGTTAAGATTTTGGGCAGTAAAAAGTTATATGCAGATTTTGACATCCTAAGCCTTAATATTACTCATGTGTCAGCTGTATAAAAAATATCAGACTGTCTTTGAAATGGTTTTAGCCTAAACTGAATTTTGCAGGACAGGTAAACATTACTAGTTGAAGTGAGGATAGTCTTAATAATGGAAGGAACAACATATATAAAAGGCATTGAAACTTGAAGTAGCATTGATCCATTCCAGCACATTTGGTATGAATGAAGTTAAAAGTGTTATGGCAGGATGTTGTAGTTATTCTGTTTACTGCCTTCATGAAGGAAAGGATGGCATATAATATGCTAGAGAGTTTAAACTTTATCTTGAACTCTTTGAAAGCTTTTTAAGTATGTTAAGCAAGAGACTAACATAATTCAGTTTGCATTGAAAAAAATTACACTGATAGTGGAGCCTACCGTATGCCAGTCCCATAATGCTAGGTGCTGGAAATGAAAAGATGGTAGCACACAGTCTATGCCTTGAAAAAGATTGCAATCTAGTTAGGCAGAGAAGCAAAGAGAAAATATTGATGTGGTAGAGGTATTCTGAGTTCTTTGAAAGCAAAGAGAGAGGAGCTTGGTGTGGGTTTGTGGTCTAAAGATATATGTTCTTTTAGCTGCTAGTGTATATAGTGATGAAGTCATTAAAGTGATTTTAGTGACCAGCCTTTGAGACTTAAAATAACTTTTTATCACACTTCAGAATTCAGAGATTTTACAACATGGTTTTGTTAACCTTGTGTAATCAGCCTTAGTCGTATTTGTCTCTCTTGATAGATTGGAAGAACAAGCAAGATAGGCATTTGACCCATGAAATAGATTTTTCTTTGTGAATTTTGGTACCATGTATATCTCATACTTGTATTTTACATAAGTATTCCAACTTGTACAGCTAAGGAAAGTGTAAGGCAAGAATATTTTTCCTGTATATGCATAAATTATTTTCCATTAAAATTTTTTAAATTTATCACTTCTGATGGTAACTGATTGCTTCCTTTTCTAGGTAAAATGAAGAATGATGACTCTAATAAAGAAAACTCTTCAGAGATGGACTATTTAGAAAATGCTACTGTGATAGATGAATCTGCATTGACACCTGAGCAGAGGCTAGGCTTGAAACAAGCAGAAGAACGCTTAGAAAGAGATCACATCTTTCGACTTGAAAAAGTATACTATGTCATTTTAGTTACTTGGTTGAATATGCATGTTTCATAACTTTTCTTTGCCAAGTACAGCTCTTTTTCTTTAATTACTAAGGCAGAGATAGCATTTGTTTTTCCTTGCTTCCCTCTTTCCTTCCTTCTCTCTTCCTTTCTTCTCTCCCTTTGTTTAGCAAATCCTTATGTCTGTGAGTCTGATCTCATTGATTCATTCCAGGGATCAACAAACTATGGCCTACCCTCTTATTTTTGCCTTTTTGTTTATGTGCTTTGTGTTTTTAAAATTGTGTAAAATAAGTGTAGTGCTTGGTTTTTGTAAGCAAAATTGTATTGATACATAGCCATGCCCATTTGTTTACCTGCTGTCTATGACTGCTTTCATGCTACCATGGCAGAGTTGAATTGAGTGAGTAGTTATTTGCTCCAGAGAGCATATAGCTTGCAAAGCATAAAATATTTGCTGTTTACCAAAGCATAAGAGATTTATCAAAATATTACTCTGTCCCTTGATAGAAGAAATTTGCTGACGTCTGATTTATCCACTCATCAAAACATAAATGAGTGCTTGTTATGTTCTAAGTACTACACTGGGATATATTGATGAAAATGGCAATTGGTGAATCAGAAGTGAACAGTCCATTTGGAGTGACAAATAAATTAGCAAATATTATATGATATACTACACTCACTTTTCTCCTTGGTTTTTGTCCACTACTTTCCTCTTTTGTCTTCCCCATTTACTGAATATCTCTTATGTATTCAGAATTGTTCTAGCCATTAGTATCTTGTTCCTGAGTCCTAATTAATTTCTTAGCTTAGAAGTACATATTTGTAGCCTTAATAAAAGCACTGCTAGGTATTGAAGGAAATAATCATAAATCAATCTGTTCACAAAAAGAAATTTGGGATATTTGTGAGTATGTATATAAGGAAATAGGTCATCATTCTTGACAAATAAATGAAAGAAAGAAATGGTATAATTTTATAGAGTTTAGGAAAATGAGATGGTATCTAGATTGAAGAAGGCAATCCTGAGTTATTAATAGAACTTTTGACAGAATAGTCATCTTGTGAAAATAGAAAGGAATATCAAAAGGTAGAGGCCCATAATAAGGAAGAGAATTTAGGTTGTATAGCTAGTCTCCCAAGGTCCGAGTTAGAAGAAAGTCTTTTTTGCAGTTTACTGTTTTACTTATTAGTTCTCTCATTCCTCACTTTCTCTTCCCCGAGTCTGGAATTAGTAGCTATTCTGGATCTGTGTATTGTTAAGATAAATATTGAGTGCTATTCATGTGCCATGATCTAGTGATAAGAAGTTGAATTGGGAATGTGTGGCATTTTTAAAAACATGATACTGCTTTTCTAGGAGTTTACTAATTAGAGAAAAACATGTAAGCAAATAATAGTAATAAGAAAGTATTGTCTGAAATCTTAGACAAAAGAGTGACCAACTTGAGTTGGGATATAGAGGCATCAGTTTGGAGAATGCTTTATAAGGAGGTGACATTGGAACTGAATCTGAAGGTGTAGGAGTTTACTAGGTGAATTGGGGAAGGCTGGTGCAGGTGAATTATACAGCATGTATAAGGGAAATGTGAAAAATGTGTTTTAAGAATAAGTAGGGGACTGGATGGGTTAGAATACAAAGCACAAAAGATCAGTTCTTCGGAGATGAAAGATATTGGAATGGAATGGATATTTGATGGTGGTAGGAAAGAATGGCTTGGTGTAAAAGAAAAGTTTGGAAGCATGGAAAATACTTTTTTATTTGAATTTAAGCAGCAATGATATAAAATGAGTGTGCCAATCCTAGCATAGATGTCTATAATCTCTTTTCTTTCTGTCACTTTGTTTCCCAGTCCTCTAAAACCTCTATTTTCAGTTTAGTGTACTCTTTTTTTTTTTTTTTTTTAAGATTTTGTTTATTTATTCATGAGAGACACACAGAGAGAGGCAGGGACACAGGCAGAGGGAGAAGCAGGCTCCCTGCGAGGAGCCCATTGCAGGACTTGATCCCAGGACACTGGGATCACGCTCTGAGCCAAAGGCAGATGCTCAACCACTGAGCCACCCAGGCATCCCAGTTTAGTGTACTCTAACATTTTTTCTCTACCAACTTTAGATATTCATTAAGAATATTCTTAACTATTTGCTTTTGATTTTATCAGGTCCTTTTGTTCATAGATAGTGTATCCATAGATTATCTGATTGATAAATAGAGATGTAGCTTTTAAACTATACCAAAGAATCTAAGAATCTAAGCTATTAGATTAGAAGGATAAATTTCCCTATAGTTAGTGTTAAATATTGTTTAGGAAATACTTAGAATTTCCATGCCCAGCAATCTATTCTAGCTGGTCTGCAGAAACTTTAAAAAAGTTATTAGTGTGTGTGTGTTTAAGGGTAAAATAAAATATAACCATGATGAAGGAATTTTAAAGCATTTGTTTATGCATTTTTCATGTGTCTCTTCTGTGAAACTAGAAGCTTCATGATGTCGTGAGAACATTTTTGTTCTTTGCTATTGTGCTTAATATAGTACCTTGGATGTAGTAGTTGGTTAATAATTAGAGGTGGTTTGCTTAGTGGTTAAGTTTATAGGTTTTGGAGTCACTGGGTCTACCTCTGCCACTTAAGTGGTTGGATAACAGAAAAGTTCTTTAATCTCTTTAATTAAACTTCAGTAACCTCATCATTAAAATGTTGCTAAAAATTTAACACCTAGCTCATTGACTGTTATGAGGATTAAATACGTTAATACAAGTAAAAGTTGGAATGCCTGGGTGGCTCAGCGGTTGAGCATCTGCCTTTGGCTCAAGGCATGTTCCCAGAGACCAAGATTGAGTTTCACGTCGGGCTTCCTATATGGAGCCTGCTTCTCCTTTTGCCTGTGTCTGTGCCCTGCCCCCCTCTCTCTGTCTCTCATGAATAATAAGTAAATCTTGAAAAAAATAAAAAATACAAGTAAAAGTTCTTTGTATAGTGTTTTTAAGCACTAAAGATCAGCTACTTATAGAATTGAGTTATTTTACCACATAGAACAATTTTTATTACTCATTTTAAGGTTATATAGAAGCAGTTTTTGGTGTTAGAGATTTATCCAAAGTCAATTGAGATGTCATTTCAAGCCTTCTGACTCCCCATTCATGTTAAAATACACTTCTTACCAAAAGAATCTGGACAAGTCCTTATCTGCCAATATTTTACAATTAAAAAACTTATATGAGTGATTTCCTGACTCCCTTTTTTTTTCCTGACTCCCTTTATAATCTCATCAATATTTATGACTTTTAGTGTTCTGTATTTATGTGTTCATAAATAAAAAAAATACATTTAAAGAACATAAAGGATTGACCTATGTGGGAATTGGGAAGAGACATTCCAAGTAGAAATAAATGTTAATGCTAAGACTCTAAGGTAGGAATATGCTAATATGTCTTGAGAAACTGCAAAAAACCTAGTATATGACTAGCTCCGAGTGGTAATGAGGGCCATGTCACAGGACCCCTTAAGAGGACTCTGGTTTTTATTCCAAGTATGAGAGGAAGACAGTGAAGGTTTTCGGTAGAGAATTAAGATTTAATCCATATTTTAAAGGGATTACTTACCTTCCTAATTCTTTTAAGAATAGAAGCAGGAAGAGCTTATTGCCATTATGGTGTACTACATTGATCTTGAAAATAAATTATGTTGGCTTGGTTCAAGAAGAGTGGTGAAAGTGACAAGGGTCTTAGCATTAACATTTACTTCTACTTGGAATTTATCAGTAAAGTCTTAAGTGATCCTTTTTAATTTTCTTTTTTTTTTAAGATATATTTATTCATGAGAGACACAGAGAGGCAGGCAGAGACATAGGCAGAAAAGCAGGCTCCCGTGTGGAGCCTGATGCGGGGCTCGATCCCAGGACCCCAGGATCACGACCTGAGCCAAAGGCAGATGCTCAACCACTGAGCCACACAGGCATCTCTGATGATCCTTTTTTAAAAAGTAGTTGACTCCCCTGCATCATATTCCTATTTATTTGTGCATTTGTTTACTTATTACATGTCTCTGTATAGTAGATTGTAAATTATGATGACGGATTTTGATTTGTTTTGTTTATGCTATATGTTCCTTAGTTCCTAGACAAATGTTTGACATACAGTATGAGCTCAGAAAATATTTAGAGAATTAAGTACTAGTTGTGGCTAGAAATTAAGAGATAGGAGTTTCTGCAAGGACTTAATTCATTCTTTAATAAGGACAGATTTGAAAATTTTTTGGTTTGTTTTTTTTAAGTTTTTATTTAAATTCCAGTTAGTTAATATACAGTGTAATAGGGGATCCCTGGGTGGCGCAGCGGTTTGGTGCCTACCTTTGGCCCAGGGCGCGATCCTGGAGACCCGGGATCGAGTCCCACGTCGGGCTCCCGGTTCATGGAGCCTGCTTCTCCCTCTGCCTGTGTCTCTGCCTCTCTCTCTCTCTCCATGTGACTATCATAAAAAAAAAAAAAAAAAAAAAAATATACAGTGTAATATTAGTTTCACACGTGCAATACAGTGATTCAACACTTCTGTACACTACCAGGTACTCATCACAAGTGCCTTCCTTGATCCCCATCACCTATTTAACCCATCCCTGATGGTTACCCATCCCCCTCCTTACCTTGTGTTTGTTCTCTTGACAAACTTGGTTTTTTGGTTTACTACTCTTTCTTTCTTCCCCCGCTTTGCTCATTTATTTGTTTCTTAAGTTCCACACAGGACTGAAACCGTATGATATTGGTCTTTCTCTGACTAACCTATTTCGCTTAGCATAATACTCTAGGTCCATTCATGTCATTGCAAATAGTGAAAGAATTTTTACACTACAAATTGAAATGACTGGATTGAACTGAGTTTTCTTTTTTGCTTGTTGTCTCAGACAAATTATTTAATTTTTGAGATTTAATTGCTTTGCCAGTAGATTGGGGAAATTATTACAAGGTTTTAAGATTAATACATACTTTATAAATGATGGCTATAATTATTTTTAGTCTATGGTAGGACTGTTGCTAAATTTGGGGCAGGTTTCCATTTAAAGAAAATCATATTATGAAGTTAGAGAATCCTTTTGTCAGGAGTTGCAGCGTACTGAAGGTCACTCTGAAATAAAAATTTAAGCATTGCTGTAATTTCAGAAATTGCAGTATAAGGCACTAGAAATAATGTTTTAAAATTCAGTGTATATTTATTTTTTGTAATTTTTCATTTTCTAACCATATCAGTAGAGTTGGCTTTGGATTCAGATATACATAAATTTAAATTCAGCATCTCCTACTTACATACCATATCCTTGTGAAAGTTACAGGCTGTATGAGCTTTTCTTTTCACATCTAGAGAATGAAGATAATATCAAGCTAATTGGATTATTAAAGGTATTAAAATGACAAATTATATGTGAAGCACCTACCATAGTGCCTAGCACATAATAGGCACTTCGGAATTACTAAGTTTTTTTTTTATTATTATTTCAAGAATAGATTTATAAAGTATGACTAAAGTACTATGATAATTTTTATGTGTCTGAGTTATTCCCTTTAGAATAGTTACCTCAAGAGATTACCCATTTATTCCCATGAGATTGCAATTGGAGTGTTTCAGAACTCAGCTTTTGGAATTTTCTTCCACATTTGTAATTCATTCTTTAGAAATCTATTTGAGGGTGGATTTTATTATTTATAGTAATTAAAAAGACAAAGTTTGAAAATAGTTTTTGGGAGAGCATTGGAATAAGATTAATAAGACTACCTTTCTTATCCTACATTAGATTCTAAAGACTATATTAGTAAAGTATCAAACATTTAGCATCATCATGATGTTGTTTGAAATGAGAATATGATCTCCTATGATGACTATTTTGAAAAGGACAAGTATCTTTTGAGTATATAAGTGCTGGTTTATTAAAAATTTATTCCTTTAATGCTTATTTTTCTTATATTTGTGTAATTATAAAATTCATATATATGGTCAAATATTTACTTCTCTGTTTTCTGAAAAAATACATTTTTTAATGTTTCAGCGCTCACCAGAATATACCAATTGCCGGTATCTATGCAAACTTTGCTTAATTCACATTGAAAACATCCAGGGAGCTCATAAACATATAAAGGAGAAACGACATAAGAAAAATATTTTGGTGAGTTCTTTTTACAAAATATTTTATTCATGTTTTGAATGATAAAACTATATCATTTATTTGTAAAACTAAAAATGGGGTATTTGTCCCATCTTACATTAGTAACTGAAGTGATAGCATTAAAAGCTGTGATTGCCCTTCTTATCTTAGGTAGTCAGGAGGGGAACCTTTTCAGAGACCAGTCTGTTCATACTAAAGTGTGTTGATACTTAAATTTAAAATTGGCAGATAGGGGCACCTGGCCAGCTCAGTTGGTAGAACATGTGATTCTTGATCTCTTGGTTGTAAGTTCGAGTCCCATGTTGGTGTAGAAGTAACTTAAAAATAAAATCTTAATTAAAAAAGAAAAAAAAATTGTCAGGCCCCTACCCTCGGTGGCTCAGTTGGTTAAATGTCTGGTTAAATGTCTGCTTTCGGATCGGGTCATGATCTTGGGGTCCTGGGATTGAGCCCTGTGTTGGGCTCTCTTCTCAATGAGGAGTCTACTTCTCCCTACTTCTCCCTCTGCCCCAGCTCCCCTATTCATGCTCACATGCTCTCTCTCTCTCTCTCTCTCTCTCAAATATTAAATAAAATCTTAAAAAAAAAAAAACCCCTGCCAAATGCAATCAGTCCAGTTGATATTTGTTGAGTTTTTATGTGCTAGGTCTAGGCAGTGTTGAATAAGATGGTTGTGGTTCCTACCCTCAGAGTTTCTAAAGTATTGGTGAAGGTATGCACTGAAAAAGAATTTAAGTATAATGAGTTTTATTAAAGGGAGAAATGTGGTGCTAAGGAAGTGTACAAGGATATTTTAATTAGTCTGCAACAGGGATAGTTTCTCTGAGAAAGTGACATTTGAATGGGTAGTTCGAAAGGCTGAAAGGGGTAATTTAAAACGCACAATGAGGGCACCTGGGTGGCTCAGTTGGTTGAGTATCTGACTCTTTGTTTTGGCTCAGTTCATGATCTCATGGATCATGGGATTGAGCCTGAGTCAACTCTGTGCTCAGCAGGGAGTCTGCTTGAAATTCTCTCCCTCTGCCCTTTACCCTGCTTGTGCATGTGCATAGGTACACTCTTTCACAACAAACAGATAGATTTAAAAAAAAAAAAAAAGGCAAAAAGGTAAAAGATGACATGGCATATGAGGAACTGAAAGAGTCTAGCATGATGGGCACAGAGAGATAGGAGGAAATGATGTGAGATGAAGCTAGAGAAATCCATACCATGTAGGGCCTTATAATCTTTAGACTTTGGGAATTCATAATTTTTTGGTTATTTTTATTAGAAAATTTCATAGACATAGATATGAATGATTTTTTAAAATAAATTATTAGTATTTTAGCTATTTGTTTTTTTTTCAAAGTGGTAATATATTTTAAAGATTTATTTGAGAGGGAGTGCATGTGTGTGCACAAGTGGGGGGGGCAGAGGGAGAGGGAGAGAGAATCCCAAGCAGACTCCATGCTGAGTTCAGAGCTTGATCCCATGACCCTGAGATCACAGCCTGAGCTGAAACTAAGAGTTAGATGCTCAACCGACTTTGCCACCTAGGCCCCTCTCAAAGTGGTAATATTAATGCTATATAATCTCCTACTTGTGTCTAAGTCTCTGCTTGTATATTTTCTCTGAGAAATACTCTTTTACCTGACCTTTCCAACAATTCTGGATTAGGTATTCCTTCTCTGCTTGCAGAGCAGCTTGATCAGAAAACCTGATATACTGTATTGTGTGTGTCTGCTTTCTCTTCTCTTTTATACGTCGATATTCCATAGGACAGGTTTCATTTCTTATTTATTTTTGTTTCTGTATTGCTTAGGACAGTGTCTGACACACAGTAGGTGCTTAGTATGTCTTTCTTGAAAAAAATGCATTGAAAATCAGGAACTCAGAAGGAAAAGAAATTCAAATTTTATCAGTGTTATCACTTCGATTTAATTAGAGTTTCAGAAGACTTAATAGAACAAAGACAAAGTTGGTGGTAGCTTATGAGATAATAACTGAGAAATTTCAAGAAATGTTGAGTGATGCTAATCATTAATTCTAGGAAGCTCAGGGAATTCTAAATAAGAAACTTAAAAGAAAGCCGATAGACATTATATATACTATAAGGTGATTTTAGAATATTCAAAAAAAAAAAAAAAAAGCCCAAACCCTTAGAAACAGCTGTATTGGACTTCTGCTTTTGTTGACGTTGTAATAATAAGGACTAGATTTACCTTACTTTTAAATAAACCAAAGGAAAAAAACAATGGTTTTCAGGCAATGAAGGACAGGCAGTGAATGGAAAGCAAATAAGATGAGCCCAATGATTACTCCAGTTTGAGTTTCCATACTGCATTATAGGAAGGGGAGCCTCATAAACTCCCAGAGTTGAGGAGATGAACTTGAGTTCAGGGAATCCAGGGTGGCTAGAGTTTGTTGGACATAACAACAAAAAAGAGAAAGCTATAGAAAGAAATCCATAGATATAAAGACAGTTCTCTGACAGTATTCAGCACAGTACTGATTGGTACATACATGTGAGACAGCTGCCTAAAGCCAGGGAAAGAATCATCTGAAGGAATTAGAGTAGTGCTTGATGCTTACATAGTGCTGAGAATAGTACCTTCTCACTATCCAGACTGGAAAACCTCATACTTCATGGGCATTGGGTAGTCAGAAAGATCTTATTTCAGGAGTGGAGAATATATAGAAATTAAATGCAGTCTCATCCCAACTAAAGAATTTTTGAAGGCAAGACCCAACAGGACAGCTTCCAGTGTTTTAATGTTGTTACAGAACAAAGCTTGAGAATATTTATAGAAATACAGAATACACAGTTAATTTTGATGTATGGTGTAAAATAATAAGGGTCCATTTTGCTTATGGGTATCCAGTTTTCCTAGCACCATTTGTGGGAAAGGCAGTGCATTTGCCATTGAATGGTCTTGAGACCTTTATTAAAAATCATTTAACCATATATACGAGGGTCTAATTCTGGGCTTTGTGTTTTATTCTCTTGGCCTATACATCTGTCTTTATGCCAGTACCGTAATGTCTCTTTATAGTAAGTTTCAAAATCAGGAAATGTGAATTTCTGGCTGTGTTGTTCTTTTTCAAGATTGTTTTGGTTATTTTGGGTCCCTTGAGATTCTGTGTGAACTTTCGGATCAATTCCTATTTGTGCAAAGAAAAATTAAAGGGGTTTTGATGGAATTGCATTGAATCTGTAGATTGCTTTGAGTAGTATTGATGTCTTAACAATTTTAAGCCTGCCAATCCATGAACATGGGATATCTTTCTATTTGTTCATGTCTTCTTTCATTTGTTTAAGCAGTATTTTGTTGTTTTTAGTATACAAGTCATTCATCTCTTTGGCTAAGTTAATTTCTAAGTATTATTTTTGAGGTTATTTAATTGGAATTATTTTAATTTCCTTTTCAGATTATTGTTAGTGTATAGAAATGCAACATTTTTGTGTATTGATTTGTATCCTGCTACTTTATTGAATTTGTTTATTAGTTCCAACAGGTTTTTTTGTGGTATCTTTAGAGTTTTTTTACATATTAGATAACGATTAATGAATAGAGTTAATTTTATTTCTTCCTGTCCAAGTTAGTTGCTTTTTATTTCTTTTTCTGGCTGGCACTCTTAATAAATATGTTAAATAGAAATGATGAAAATGGGCATTCTTACCTAGTTACTGATGTTAGAGAAAAAGGTTTCAGTCTTTAACCACTGAGTACAATGTTAGCTGTGGGTTTTTCAAATAGGTCTTTATTATGTTGAGGTAGTTTCTTTTAATTTTTAGTTTGGTAAGTGTTTTGTTTTGTTTTTACCACAAGAGGGTGTTGAATTTTATCAAATGCTTTCTTTGCATTGATCAAGATGATCATTTTTTTTCTTTCATTTTGTTAAGGTGGTGATCACATCGATTGTTATATGTTGAACCATTTTTGCATTCCAGGAATACATTGCACTTGTGATGGCATATAATCTATTTAATATTTTACTACACCTGGTTTGCTAATTTTGTTTTGAGTTTCTATTGAAATTTTTAAAATAGGAAACTAACAATATTTGGCTTCTAGTTAACATTTCAGCCTTATCACCTTCCAGTCACCCCTTAGCTAATAACTCTTTAGCCACATTGATCTCTTCGATTAACATTAAGTTCTTTCTTGCCTCCAAGTCTTTGCATTTAATGTTTTTTGTATTCTCTGTATCTGGAATACTCTTCCCCCAGAAATTTAAATGCCTCTCTCCTTTAGTTTTAGAATTCTGCTAAACATTACTTATTTAGAGGGACCTTCTTTGTCTACTCTATTCTACAATAAAAACCCCTGCCCATCAATCTGTAGTCTTTTACCCTATTTGATTTTCTTCATAGCTTTACCTGATGTGATAGTGTACATTTATTTATCTGTTGTCTATTTTCTGTAACTAGAATGAAGTTACATAGGGCAGGGACTTCATTGATCATCCTCATGATAGTATGGATGAGGATGATCAATGATAGGAGGATATCAATGAGACTGTTGGATAGAATAGTATCCTTAAGGGAAATAGGATAGGCTTATTAATAGAATAGATAGAGGGCAGCCACGGTGGCTCAGCGGTTTAGCGCCACCTTCAGCCCAGGACGTGATCCTGGAGACCAGGGGTCGAGTCCCACGTCGGGCACCCTGCATGAAGCCTGTTTCCCCTTCTACCTATGTCTTTGCCTCTCCCCCCCCCCCCCCCGTGTCTCATGAATAAATAAATAAAATCTTTTAAAAAAATTAGCATAGATAGAGGAGTATGTTCATTGATTGTCTTTTATCTTTTTATTTCCATGAAAATCTAGCAATATAATTCAGAGCATTTTTTGGTATTTCTGCATATATAAAATAGTTGTGTTGCATGTTAATCTTGTATCATTGTTTTTGTTAAGTGTGTTGCTATTAATACCTTAGATGGATCCTAAAAAAATAGCCCTGAAAACTTTACTCAGCCAAGATTTAGATTATAATTAAGATCGCAGAAGTATTCATAGAAATTTATAAAAATAAGGTTGTTTTACCCTCATGTTTGATTTTCTGTGTCTTAGATAAACTTCTGTTGAGACTGAATATGGTAACAATGCATAAAATTAGAAATAAACCAAAGTCTTTGTTTTTGTTTTTTTTAATATAAAGATTTTATTTATTTATTCATGAGAGAGACACACACACAGAGAGGCAGAGGCACAGGCAGAGGGAGAAGCAGGCTCCATGCAGGAAGCCTGGTGTGGGACTCTATACCGGGACTCCGGGATCAGGCCCCGAGCTGCAGGCAGACGCTCAACTGCTGAGCCACCCAGGCATTCCAGGTCTTTAACTATATTGTGGGGGGTAGAGAAGAGAGAACAAACTACTTTTGATTTTTAGAGCTGTTGGGAGCTATGTCTCAAAAAATAAGAGAATGTCTCTTGACTGAAATGTGATAATAAAAAATGCTGTCATTATAACATTAAGGAAATGGTATGGTCTCGGTTATGGTAAAAAATAAAGGGGTGTCTGGATGGCTCAGTTGGTTAACTTGATTCTTGATTTTGGCTCAGGTCATGATCTCAGGGAGTCCTGGGATCAAGCCCCACATCGGGCTCCGTGCTCGGTGGGGAGTCTTTCTCCCTTTGCCCCTCCCTCCTCCTACTCGCTCTCACTCTCTCTTTCAAATAAATAAAATCTTTTTTTTTTTTTTAACTATAAATACTATGATGTTGGATAGTGGATGACTTTGTATTTTACTGTTTTATGTAACCTTCACAATTAACATGTGTTTTTTAAAAATCAGAGTACAAAATTAATCTTTAAAAATCATTATGTATATATAGTATAGTCAGTCCCTCTTTAGCTTTTTGGTTTAAATTGGCTTTCAAACTTTTAGTAGAATCAAGCGTTTTTGGGAACAGTCATTTACCTTAGCATTGGGTAAAATGACAGAAATCAAATGTAAATGGTAGGCAGTATAATAAATGTGATGATAGTGTCTAGGATGTTTTCTTGTGACCATTTAATATGATACCATATGCAGATCAGAGAGGATTCAAGACTTTCTACTACATATAAAACAGTTCCTTTTCTATAACAAAATTATCCGCAAAATAATCAGCTAAGTGTTGTACTTAAAGTATTTTGGCTTTGATGTAGCATTTCAGAATTTATGCAGATAGTAAAGTAGAACAAGTTTTATTTTTTTAATGTTTAATGGGAGCTACCCCAAAGCACCCCTCAATCTTCCAGTACTTACAAAGGCAGGTATTTCTTTTGTCTCGTTTATTTCCATATCCTAGGTGTCTTGAATCAGGCACATAGAAGGTGAATATTTGTTAATACATTTTTGTAGTCTTTCTACCCTAAATATAAGGATAATAAGATAGAAACATTTTTTTCATGTTGTTAAATGTTACACTAATAGGAAAAACAAGAAGAAAGTGAGCTTCGTTCTCTGCCACCTCCTACCCCTGCCCACTTGGCTGCTTTAAGTGTTGCGGTTATTGAATTAGCAAAAGAACACGGAATCACAGATGATGACCTCAGAGTCCGTCAGGAAATTGTGGAGGAAATGTCAAAGGTTATAACAACATTTTTACCAGGTACAAATATACTTTATGCTTAATTTTTAAAATTGTACAACTCTTCCACTTGCTTCTATTGAACTTAGTGTAAATTTCTTAGTGTTTTCCTTTCTCTTCGTTTCTCCATCTTAGAAGTAGATGAATTTAATTATTTTATAACTGAATTTTTTTTTAATTTTTATTTATTTATGATAGTCACAGGGAGAGAGAGAGAGAGGCAGAGACACAGGCAGAGGGAGAAGCAGGCTCCATGTACTGGGAGCCCGATGTGGGACTCAATCCCGGGTCTCCAGGATCGCGCCCTGGGCCAAAGGCAGGCGCCAAACCGCTGCGCCACCCAGGGATCCCTATAACTGATTTTTTGGGAAATATTTCAGAAAGGGAAAAATGGGGAATTATAACATAATTTTTGTAATAAGAAAAAATTTTAAAATGTCAGTTACAGGAAAATTTCTTAAAGGTCATATTTAATATTATTTTTTAATATCTTTGCCTTCTGAATGGACATTTTAGTTACATTATTTTTGGTGTATACATTCCAGGTAGTCACTGAATAAGATTCCTATTGTCTGGGGCAGCCCGGGTGGCTCAGCTGTTTAGTGCTACCTTCAGCCCAGGGCATGATCCTGGGGACCCCGGATCGAGTCCCATGTCGGGCTCCCTGCATGGAGCCTGCTTCTCCCTCTGCCTGTGTCTCTGCCCCCCTCTCTCTCTGTCTCTCATGAATAAATAAATAAAATCTTAAAAAAAAAATTCCTGTTGTCTGATGGTGAGGAAAAATTAAGTGGGATCATTAGAAGTAAAATTTGCACTTTTATTTCTTCTTGACTCTGCTGTTTACAGAAAGCTTATGTTTTGAGGATAAAGGGGAGTTGTGCCAGGTTTATTGTAGATACTAATGTAAAGATTATATTTGCTTAGCCCTTAAGATTTTTTTTTGCATCAATATTGAATTTAAATGTCTATTTAATAAGACTTCTCACCACCAAAAGGATATTGAACACTTGACAAAGTGTTCACTTGTTATGAGATTTATAAGAAAGAATATAAAATTGAAATTTAAAAATGGAAAACGTTTCATTTCTCTTATTTCTGTAATAATGTGGCTTCTATCTAAAAAACATTGAATACTAATTTAAATTAAATACAGAAATAATTTGCTATTGGGGCACCTGTTTGGCTCAGTTAGAAGAATGTGTGCATCTTGATCTTGAGGTTGTGGGTTAGAGCCCCACATGTGATGTAGAGATTACTTAAATAAACTTTTAAAAAAAAGATGCTTTTAAAAAAAAGAAATAATTTATTATTTTAAGAATAGAAATGAAATTTTTATGATTTTAATGACTTCAGTGACTTTCAGACTTTTTGTGAACTTGACAAGTAGACTTTTATATATACAAATGAGTAAGAACTCACACTTTGTAAGAAACTGCACTTGCCTGCCTGAATAGTTCCAATCATGTTATTTTTCAACTTGCTCTCTCTGATGAGATCTTTTTAAAAATTGCCTTATTATGATTTTTAAAATAATATATTCAATAGTCTGAAAAAGTTCTATGTTATTATTCTATATTTTATTCTGTGAACCCTTCAAAGCCACAGGATTTTGTTTTTTTTGTTAAGTGACTAGGCTTCACTTTGTAGTTTTAAAGAATGTTGGCGTTGAGTGTCTATGATCCTTTTACCATTTACCTCTTACATAAGTAGAAATATTAAAAATAAATGGTGGTTTATGACAATAGCTATATCTAGGTTAGTACATTATTTCCTGTTACATATTAAATGTTAAATTTCTAGTCATTTCTAAATGAACTATTCTAAAATTTTGTTTAAACACTGAACTTTTATGAGTAATTTCTTCCTTCTCTCTGAACTCCATAACTGAGAAATATTTTTATTATTTTGTTATATCAGTTAAAGAAAGGATGTAATTCTTCTATAAATGTTTTAATAAGAATTGGAAGACACAGAATTAAAATAATGCAATTTTCCTACCATTGTTTTTTACAATTTCCCCTATTTGTACTCTGTTTCATGCTTTGATATTTTTTCTTTTATTTCCAGAGTGTTCACTTAGGTTGTATGGCTCATCTCTTACTAAATTTGCTCTGAAAAATAGTGATGTTAATATAGATATAAAATTTCCTCCCAGGGTAAGTAGAAAAACCTTTTTCTATGTGATTCTTAACTAGCACTTGGCATTTTTTAATTGATTATCTTTTTAGAACGTGTGGGGGACTATAAAATTCTGGTTTGTAGAGTGTTATGATTATAATTAAAGGTTGCTTTTGGAAACTCTTAGGTGTTAGACATAGATGGAATAAAGAAATAAGGGAGAGGAAAAAGAAAAGAGAAGAATTCAGTAAAAAAGGAAAATGCTATATGTTTGATTATGTTGAATATTTATTGCTCGTAGTAAGCAGTATAGAAAGTAAAAGAGCCTTGAAATCATACATCTGTATTCAAATCTTGGCTGCAATGAGCAAGTTATTTGACCTTTCTGAGACAAGTTTTTAATTTCCAAGATAGGGATAATAACTTTATATTAAATGAGATACTGTATATTGGCATATTTGTGTAGCGTGGTACATTATGGGTACTTTTAAAATAAGTAGTAACTAGCACTGCTAACATTATTTATTGACCTTTGCAACATTTCAAATAGTCGGTTGACATGTGTTATGGTTTTTTTGAATAATTTTAATGCTCAAAGAGCATTTCATTTATGTGAAAATTTGATGTTTTAATTTCTCATATGATACGGTCATTTACCTAAGATTAGTATATGATTATTAAATACTTAAAAAATAGCAGCAAAGTACATATTAAACTAAGCATTTGATAAGCTTGTTATTTAAAGTAATGTCTCAGCCTCTTGACAATGCTGGCAGTACCAGTGTCTCTTAAATTTCTTTTCTCAACAACTTCTCTTTAACAATTATTTGGTAAACTAATTTCTTTCCCATTTGTTTTGCTATGAAGTTCCAGAATCTTTCTCATACTAAGAACTTATTAATTCTAGGAATATTGATGGAATAATAGCATTACATTATTTGATTCTACTTCCATGAACAAGGTTCATTAACAAAAAGTAAAACACTTTCCTTTTTTTATTACTTTAAGATACAGAGCATGATTTTATCTAATTATTTAATGAAATTGAATTCTCTCTAAAGTTTGTAGCTTGAACTTTGAAATCAGTGTATTGATTTAATTTGAAATCTTTTAGATGAATCATCCAGATCTTCTGATACAAGTGCTTGGGATTTTAAAAAAAAGTGGTGAGTTTCTTTTTTAATTTGTCTTTCTAAAGAAAATTCTTTAAGGGTACATGTAATGTTTCTATATGGCTAATCAAGTTAAACTAATACTCATAGCATATTTGAGTCATTATATTACATATACTTATTATGTACTTGTTGAATAAGTGTGGTACAAAATTTATATGTCATTAGATCAAAAGTATATTTAAAGTTGATATGTAAAAAAAGTACTGCTTTCAGATAATTTAAAAATGTTAGCTTTGAATATTATGGGTATTCCTTGCATAAACGATAGAACACCTATAATCGTTAGGAGGTCATTGATGAAGGATGATTTTGGAAGAGACTTGGAGAAAAAATATGTCCACGTGTTGAGTAAATATGTTTTCTTCCCCTCACTTAATATTAATCTAATCTCATCATTTATATTACATTAACCAAATCATACCTTCTAAAAGTTTTTCATCTCTGCCTTATTTGTTTGGATTGCTTCTGGTATAAAATGGACATTCATATAGGTAAAGCTACTTTTTAAAATAAAAATTTTTTAAAACGACAGTTGTCCTAACCAGGACCTAGGTCATTTAGTACAATATGGAATATTGTTAAAGTAAATATGTAATATTATTAAATATTACATATAATATGGAATATTGTTAAAGTAAATATGAAATATTATTAAATACTTCAAATATTATTAAATACCTTTTTAAAAAAAGTTACTGCTTTTCTTGTTAAAAGTAAAGTCTTAAGAGCTCAGGATCGGGCCAGACTTTCTAGGCTCAAATTTTTGTTCTGCGACTTATTGATTATATCCTTTGATAAATTATATAAGGGTTAATGCTTCAGTTTTCTCATTTGTAAAATGACACAATATGTGTATGGTATCTTTTTGATAAGGAGATTGTTGTGAGAATGATGTGGGCTAAGCCACAGTTTAGAAGTGCTTAGTTTATAATAACTTATTAAGGTCTTGCTACTATGATTGCTATTACTATTGTTATCTTAAATTTTATGAATCATAAATATCTGGCAAGAATATTTGCAGTTTGACTTAGAAGATACAGCTTATTGACCTTAGCCTTACCCTGTCATTGACTTCATAGTCTGTTTTAAACTTCCCTTCTCTCTCTCTTTCTCTCCCCCCATCAGTTTTCCATTATTTGTCAGCTTCTTGTTGGCCATTTTCCTTAGCTATTAAGGGAATGATTTGATCCAGTTAATCTTGTAAAGGGATTTTTTTTAGTATCACTTTCTTTCTTAATAAATAGTTTCTTATTGCATAAAAATTTTAAAGCATATTACAGATAAGAGGTAGATCTAGAGCTTTTACTTCTTTTTTTTTTTAAGTATTTTTTTTAAAATTTATTTATTCAGAGAGACTGAGAGGCAGAGACACAGGCAGAGGGAGAAGTGGGCTCCATGCAGGGAGCCGGCTGCAGGACTCGATCCTGAGTCTCCAGGATCAGACCCCGGGCTGCAGGCGGCGCTAAACCGCTGCGCCACCGGGGGTGCCCTAGAGCTTTTACTCCTTTAGAATCAGTGGACAGCATCAACCTAGCAAACATATTTTAAATACATGACTGAATCATCGTAAGTCACATATATGGGCTTACAAATTCAGTTTAATTAAAAAATTATTGCCACCCGGACGCCTGGGTGGCTCAGTGGTTGAGCTTCTGCCTTTGGCTCAGGGTGTGATCCCCAAGTCCCAGGATCGAGTCCCATATTGGGCTTCCTGCATGGAGCCTTTTTCTCCCTCTGCCTGTGTCTCTCTCTCTCTCTCTGTGTGTCTCTCATGAATAAATAAAATCTTTAAAAAAATTATTACCTTTTCTCTCTTTTTTTTTTTAAGATTTTATTTTATTAGAGAGCACTAATGGGAGGGGCAGAAGGAGAGGAAGAGAGAGAATCTTAAGCAGATTCCTCACTGAGCTTGGAGGGTTATGTGGGGCTCTATCCCAGGACCCTGAGCTCATGATCTCAGCCGAAATCCAGAGTTGGATGCTTAACCAACTGTGCCACTCAGGCTCCCCACACCTTTAAAAAAATTTTTTTTTAAATTTAAACTCAATTAATTAACATATAGTGTTTATTAGTTTCAGAGGTAGAGTTTGGTGATTCATCAGTCTTATATACTACCCAGTGCTCAGTATATCATGTGCCCTCAAGATGTCCATTGACAGATGAATAGATAAAGATGATGTGGTATATACGTATATAGTGGAATACTATTCAGCTGCCTTTATGCCTTCATTGTTCTCCTTTAAGACTTCTATCCTGTCATCTACAGGATTGTTTTGTTTATATATGTCTTCCAAACCCTTAATTGAGCTCTTTGTATCTTACTCATTGTCATATCCACCGTGCATATTGCAATTCCTGGCATGTAAATCTCCAGTACATGATATTTTTAAATAAATTAATAATTCCAACAATTACTACTAAGAGGTTTTCTTTAAACTTTAAATGAAATAATATCAAACCCCATCTGTTTTTATTAGATTAGACATTTATGGCATGGGAGATGTATAAAAAGATTTCAGAGTGGGAGTGTGCCTTTACCCTCTTCCATAAGAGCTTTGTTTGGGCAGACTCTTCATATATTAACAGAGAATGGGGACAGCGGAGTTAGCCTTTTACTTCATGGATAATATAAAAGAACTAAATTGTCAAAGAATTATTGATTCTTATTTTATGACTCCTTTGAAAATAGAAGTGGTATTCCTTGTTTTCCATATTTCTGAAGGTTTAATAACTTTGACTCGATTATATACTTATTAGAGATGTTAAGTCCTTTCTTCTTAAGGTGATTATAATTTTTGGGACAATATTTGGGATTGTGCCTGTGATTTGTGATATACAACAAATGACACCAAGAGAGGTAAGAGATTTTGTTAGGTTGATGCTCATAATGATAAGTCTGTATTATCCCACAGAAGCAATGTGAATGATTTTTAGAAGGAAACTATTTCTTAATGTTTACCGTAGAGTAAATATTTGAGAGAAGTTGACATTATCTTGTTTATTTTTTTTTCTTTATTAGTATTATATATAGATGTGGAATCTGATTTTCACGCCAAAGTTCCTGTTGTGGTATGCAAAGATCGGAAAAGGTTGGTAATAATGAAGAGAAATATTTTTTTGAAATAACACCAACCAAGTATGCAGTGAACATTTCCAAGACAAAATTTTGTTTTAGATTTCTCTTTGGATTAATATAACTAGGCTAGTTTCTATTTATTGAAAATAAAAGCTTACTAAAAGACTAAAAGCATAAAGCTACCAGTTAAAAACGAAACACAGTAAGGCAAAACTTCATTTTTTTTCTCAAGTTGATTCACCCAAAAGTATTGAACTTTTACTGTATGTTAAGTACTTTTACTATATGCTTCGCTGTAGGGATACAAACATAAGTAAGAAATAGCCTGTCTTCTCAAGGAGCTCACAGCTTTTTAGAATCTAGTTTTTAGTTCAGTGAATTGAATGAGTCATTGAAGACTGATCTTGCCTTTCTAGTTAGATGTCTATAGGACTGAGAGAGCAATGTGCCTATGAAAAAGGAAACTGAAATAATACTATTTGAGATCAATGTGGGAGACATGGAAACAATACAGAAAAAATTAAGTGTTCTTTTATTGAATACTAACCTGTATATCTTAAAATTTAAGAGTACTATATTTTCTTATTCACAGTTAGAAGGATTTGTGGATTCAACTTTGTTACTTTCTAATTAAAAAATTGAGACATGGAAGAATAAAATATGACCAAATTCATATCATTTAGAGTAAAGCCAGATTTGGAATGGAAATATTCTGACCTCTAGTGGTTTTGTTTGCTTTTTTTTTTGTAACCACATGTCAAATTGCCTCTTTGTGGAACCACAGATTGTTCTCCCTGCCACCAAAATATCTCTACTAGAATTCTGTCACCCCTTTAAGGTAGCTCCTATTTTCACTTACATATAAGCATTACCTGTGGATTAATATGTACATTCTTTCTAATCTGAAAGTAGTGTATCAATAAAATTAGGAAAGCTTGGATAGAAAAAAATTAGAGTCAAGAAGTATAACTAGTCAGTTCATTTCATTTTTTCTTTCTATCCTGTGCAAAGCAAAAAGAATGAACTGGGAAGGTATGTTGTACCACTTGATGTTGATGAAATCAATGTCTTTGATATAAAATAAATTTCAGTGACTCATAATGCTACTTTTGTAATTTTTGATGAATTTAAATACTAAATGAAGTTGAAATTTATTTGTGAAGTACAAGTGAGTATTTAAAAAATCTTTATATGGAACTCTAGTGATGAAATGATTTGTAGTTTTCAGTTAGCTCTCAGTTTATTAAATTCTTATTTTTATTATGAATTCCTAGATATTAAAATATGGTTACTTAGAAAGGATAGCCATAGGATTTGGTATATTCTGGTTTTTAAGGTATAAATACAGTGAAATTTTTCTTTCCCATTCACAGTGGTTTGCTCTGTAGAGTGAGTGCTGGAAATGATATGGCATGCCTCACTACTGATTTACTTGCTGCCCTTGGCAAGATGGAACCTGTCTTCACTCCCTTGGTGTTAGCCTTTCGCTACTGGGCTAAGGTAAGTGGAACAGAGGAAAAAATACTTGTCTTTAAGGTAACTCAGACTTTTCCCCCCACTGACATGTACGTAAATGTTAGTATTTGGGGATAAAATAGTTATTTGTGCCAGACAGAAGGTGATGTGGCAGGTTCTGATTATGGATGTGAAAATAAAGTGAAGTTTCATAGAGTAATTGACTTACTGTTGTTCTCCTTTTATGTAGTATAGAAATGGTCTTACACATAGTAAATGTGGCTCAAGTTTTCACTCTTAATGTAAATTAAAGTTGTAAAATACAGTTATGCAAGTTAATACATAGGTTTGCAAGGTTTTTTTGTGAGCATCTTTTTTCCCATCTCTGTTTTAGAACATTATTCTCTTTTCTCTAAATTATTGGTAACCTATAGCACTTTCTGATTGGGTAACTGCTAGGAATCACGTATCTGTTTCCTAAGTTAGAATTAATTATTAAGGGCTGTGGTTCCTTTTGTAGTTATTTTTTTGGTATGAATGTAAGGAGGAGGAGTAATTACCATTATTAGTCCAAATGACTAGAGAGGGTTTAGTTTTTCTGTGTATGTTCTTATCAGTATAGTATTCATCACTTGTTGTACTAGGGATGAGCAAATTCTCAGTCTGATACAAAGAGGATGGATATTAAGGAGGTAGTGGTGGAATAATAAATGAGAGCAAAAAATGCTCGAGAATTCTTTTTGGAATTTTTTGTTTGTACTCTGATAAGAGGATTGAACTCAGAGTTGGGGCAGACCCAACTTGGTTGGTTAAGGTAAGGAACAGCTTGAAAAATAAGGAATGATCAGAAGTCCTAAGGTTGTGGTTTCACAATTTGAGGCCTTAAAAAAATTCTAGCATATGAATATATTCTTGTAACTGATGTAATAAGATTACTGTTGACTACTTTCTGGTTGCTCTCTCTCTTAAGTACTTAAATATTTTTAGCATTCCAGTAATAGGAAATAGTTTTTTAGGAAAGCCTGTTGAAACTCTTTAGCCTTATCAGTCCCTTATAATCAAGTATAGGGAATATAGTCAATGGTATTATAATACTATTGGTGATAACAGATGGTAGGTATACTTTTGGTTGTGAGCATAGCATGACATACAGAGTTGTTGAATCATTTACGTTTGTATACCTGAAACTAATATAATAGCGTGTTTCAATTATACTCCAATTAAAAACATTCTGAGGACCAACTGACAGGTAATAAAAAAAAAAAAACATCTCATGCAAGGGGAAAAAAGTTCCCTGGGCTTTTTTATTTTCATTTTTTATTGTATGTATAAATACAACTTGCACAAGTTGATATTTTAATATACGTATTAATTGTGAAGTGATTACCAACCTGTTACCTCACATGGTTACCTTTATTGTGTGTGTGTGGTGAGAACTCTTGGGATATATCTTCCTAGTAAATTTTAGGTATATAGTATAGTATTGTTACCTATAGTCATCATGCTGTACATTAGATCACCAGACCTTACTCATTTTATATCACTGAAATTTTGTATCCCTTGACCAAAATCTCTCCCATTTCCCTCTCCTCTGGTTACCATTCTAACCTCTGCTCCTATGAGTTTGACTATTTTAGATTCTACATATAAGAGAGATTATTAGCATTTGTCTTACTGTGTCTCTTTTCTTTCACTTAGCAAAATGTCCTCTTGGTCCATCCATGTTATTGCAAATGGGAGAATTCTCTTTTTTAAGGATGAATAAAATTCTACTGTATGTGTATACCGACTTTTATCTCTATCTGTTGATAGACATTCAGGTTGTTTACACAACTTGGCAGTGAGATCCCTGTGTTTTAAGAACTGTCTCGAACTGCCTGAATGTTACTCCTCTGAGATTCCAGTAGTGTTAACAGCATACATAAACAGTTTCTTAACAGTTACAAAAAAGTTTCTAATTAACTTGACTTAGTCATTAGGTAGCACACTTCCTGTCCTAGTACTCTGGATAAATGGGAATTTATTTTAGTGGAATAACTAAAGCTCTTTTTATAAGTGTTTTTTATCCTCTCATTTTTAATTGTATTCCTTTTTTTTTTTTTCAAGTAAGTTCTATGCCCAATGTGGGGCTTGAACTCAGGACCCCAAGATAAGAGTCACATGTTCTTTTGACTGAGCCAACCAGAAGCCCCTATATTCTTAAATTTACCAAGCCATTAAACTTCAGTGATAATTATCTTAATTATCTAAATAAAATAAAAATAAAAATTAAAAAAAAATCTAAGTATAGACTAGTCTTATATAGATGCAAAAGTATAAGTAAAATATAAATAAGTAGAATATATAGTGTATTAAAAGGTTATATGCCATGACCATGCAGGATTTATTTCAGGAGTATAAGAATGGTTTAATATCAGGAAGTCTGTTAACATAATTTATTATATTAACAATTTGAAGTAGAAAAAACATGGATGCTGAAAAGGCAAGTTCTTCATAAAAGCCAAGCTTTTAAGTAAACTAGTAAACGAAATCAATGATGAAGACTATTTACTACCAAAACCAGACAAAGACCCCACCAAACAGGAGAATTATAGACCAATACCCATAATGAACATGGAAAAAATTCTCACTAAGATACTAGCCAATCGGACCCAACAGTACATTAAGAGGATTATTCACCATGACCAAGTGGGATTTATCCCTGGGATGCAAGGCTGGTCCAACACTTATAAAACAGTCAACGTGGTATATCATATCAATAAGAGAAAAAAAAAAGAACCGTATTATCCTCTCAATAGATGCAGAGAAAGCATTTGACAAAATACAGCATCCATTCCTGATCAGAACTTTTCAGACAGAGTTCAGGGATAGAGGGAACATTCCTCAGCATCTCAAAAGCCATTTATGAAAAGCCCACAGCAAAATCATTCTCTCTCTTTTTTTTTTTTTTTAAGATTTTTTATTTATTTATTCATAGAGATGCAGAGAGAGAGAGAGAGAGAGAGAGAGAGAGGGGCAGAGACATAGGCGGAGGGAGAAGCAGGCTCCATGCAGAGAGCCTGACGTGGGACTCGATCCCGGGTCTCCAGGATCACGCCTTGGGCTGCAGGCGGCACTAAACCGCTGCGCCACCGGGGCTGCCCGCAAAATCATTCTCAATGGGGAGACACTGAAAGCATTTCTCCTAAGATTAGGACCATGACAGGGATGTCCACTCTCACCACTGCTATTCAACATAGTACTAGCCTAGCCTCAACAATCAGACAACAGAAAGAAATAAAAGTCATTCAAATGGACAAAGAAGAAATCAGACTCTCCCTCTTTGCAGATGACATACTGTACATAGAAAACCCAAAAGACTCCACCCCAAAATTGCTAGAATTCATAGAGCAATTCAGCAATGTGGTAGGACACAAAATCAGTGCACAGAAATCAGTGGCATTTCTGTACCCTGACAATGAGACTGAAGAAGGAGAAATGAAAGAATCAATCCCATTTGCAATTGCACCCAAAAGCATAAAATACCTAGAAATAAACCTGATCAAGGAGGTAAAGGATCTATACCCTAAAAACTACAGAACACTTCTGAAAGAAATTGAAGATGTAATGAGATAGAAAAACATTCCATGCTAATGGATCATTGTGAAAATGTCTATGCTACCCAGGGCAATGTACACATTCAGTGCAATCCCAATCAAAATACCATGGACTTTCTTCAGAGAGTTGGAAAAAATAATCTTAAGATTTGTATGGAGTCAGCAAAGACTCCAAATAGCCAGAGGAATTTTGAAAAAGAAAACCTGGGGATCCCTGGGTGGCGCAGCGGTTTGGCGCCTGCCTTTGGCCCAGGGAGAGACATATGTAGGAAATATGTAGGAAAATATGTAGGAAAGGGAGACAAAACCAAAAATGAACTATTGAGACTTAAGATAAAAAGCTTCTATACAGCAAATGAAGCAGTGAAGAAAACTAAAAGACAACCTACAGAATGGGAGAAGATATTGGCAAATGACATATCAGATAAAAGGCTAGTATCCAAGATCTATAAAGAACTTCTCAAATTCAACACCCACAAAACAAAAAATCCAGTTATGAAATGGGCAGAAAACATGAATAGAAATTTCAGCAAAGAAGACATAGACATGGCCAACAAGCACATGAGAAAATGCTCCGCATCACTTGCCATTAGGGAAATACAGTTCAAAACCACAATGAGAGGGGATCCCTGGATGGCTCAGCGGTTTGGCGCCTGCCTTTGGCCCAGGGCACTATCCTGGAGTCCCGGGATCCAGTCCCACATCAGGCTCACCGCATGGAGCCTGCTTCTCCCTCTGCCTGTGTCTCTGCCTCCCTCTCTCTCTCTCTCTCTGTGTCTATCATAAATAAATAAATCTTAAAAAAAAAAACACAGTGAGATACCACGTCACACCATTCAGAATGGTGAAAATTAATGAGACAGGAAACAACAAATGTTGGAGTGGATGTAGAGAAAGGGAAACCCTCTTGCACTGTTGGTGGGAATGTGAACTGGTTCAGCCACTCTGGAAAACTGTGTGGAGGTTCCTCAAAGAGTTAAAAATAGAAATGCCCTGTGACCCAGCAATTGCACTGCTGGGGATTTACCCCAAAGATACAGATGCAATGAAATGGCAACTGCACCCCAATGTTAATAGCAGCAATGTCACAATAGCCAAACTGTGGAAGGAGCCACGATAACCCTCGACAGACGAATGGATAAAGAAGATGTGGTCTATATATACAGGGGAATATTACTCAGCCATTAGAAAGGATGAATACCCACCATTTACATCAATGTGGATGAAACTGGAGGGTATTATGCTGAATGAAATAAGTCAATCGAAGGACAATCATCATATGGTTTCACTCATACGTGTAATATAAGAAATAGTTAAAAGGATTATAAGGGAAGGGGGGCAAGTGAATGGGAAAATTTTATTTATTTATTTATTTAAACAGGTTTCTTTTTTTTAAGACTTATTTATTTATGAGAAATGCGCGCGTGCATGCACACACACACACACACACACAGAGACAGAGACACAAGCAGAGGGCAAAGCAGGCTCCACGCAGGGAGCCCGACGTGGGACTCGATCCCGGGTCTCCAGGATCATACTCCGGGCTAAAGGCAGCGCTTAACCGCTGAGCCACCCGGGCTGCCCTGAATGGGAAAAATTAAAGAAGAAAACAAACCATGAGAGACTCCTAACTCTGGGAAACAAACAAGGTTGTGGAAGGGGAGGTGGGTAGAAGAATGGGGTAACTGGGTGACGGGCACTGAGGTGGTGGGCACTTGACGGGATGAGCACTGGGTGTTATACTATATGTTGGCAAATTGAACTGAAATAAAAACAAATGTAAAAAAAGACCATTTACTAAAAAAATAAAACCATCATTTTAAATGGTGAATGACTCAAGCTATATGTGTTAGAATTAGGAATATTACAGAGACGTTCACCAGTAAAGTTGTACCTTGTTTTGGGAGATTTAAAAAATGTGATAAGAAAATGAAATGAAACCATGTAAATATTGGAAAAACAGTAGCATTTTATTAGTGGTATAATTGTACCTATAAAACTTTAGTAAAAACTATTGGGATTAATAAAAGAATTTGTAAAAAAAAAAAAAAGAATTTATAAGATGACTAATTACAATATAAACATAGGTTTTAGTAGGTTTTCTCTGTCATAAAAATAAGCTGATAGAGTGAAAATCGAAAAATACTACTTAGTGATAGTACCACAAATTATAAAATAAATAAATTTAATTAAAAAGATACAAGAAGGGCAGCCCGGGTGGCACAGCGGTTTAGCGCCGTCTGTGGCCCGGGGTGTGATCCTGGAGACCCAGAATCGAGTCCCATGTCGGGCTTTCTGCATGGAGCCTGCTTCTCCCTCTGCCTGTGTCTCTGCCTCTCTCGCCCTCTCTGAATGAATAAATAAATATTAAAAAAAAAAAGGTACAAGAAGAAAATTACATTATTGAAAGGTATAAAAACGAAATCTGAACAAATTCATTTATTCAGCAAACACTTGTTAAATGCTTCCTTGTGCCAGATACTGTTCTAAGTGCTTGAAATATCTAACAAGATATATAGAGTCCTGCTCTCATGAAGCTTACATGTTTGTGGAAGAATCAGCCAATAAACAAAATACAAGTAATATGATATCTGATAGATTTTAGTGGTATAAAAATGAGATGATGTGATAAGAGAGTGACATTATACCAGATGGTTAGGGAAGGTCTCTTTGAGGAAGTGATATATATTTTTTTAACTTTTTAAATTTATTTATGATAGTCACACAGAGAGAGAGGGAGAAAGGCAGAGACACAGGCAGAGGGAGAAGCAGGCTCCATGCACTGGGAGCCCGACGTGGGATTTGATCCCGGGTCTCCAGGATCGTGCCCTGGGCCAAAGGCAGGCGCTAAACCGCTGCGCCACCCAGGGATCCCGAGGAAGCGATATTTAAACTCAGACTAGCAGTAACCAGCCATTTAAAAGACTAAGAGAATAGTATCCAACAAATACCTAGTACAGTTCTCCTAAGGTACAAGAGAGTTTGTGAGGAAAAGAAAGGAAGGCAGGAGTGCCTGGAATGAAGTGAGAGAGAGAATGTTTCTGTGGTAAGGAATTTGGATTTTAATTGTGGTGAGAAAGCAGTTTTTTTTTTTTTTTAAAGATTTATTTTATTTATTCTTTCATGATAGACATAGAGAGGCAGAGACACAGGCAGAGGGAGAAGCAAGGCTCCATGCCGGAAGCCCGACGCGGAACTCGATCCCAGGACTCCAGAATCACTCCCTGGGCCAAAGGCAGGCACCAAACCGCTGAGCCATCCAGGGATCCCAGTTTTGTTTTGTTTTTTAAGATTTTATTTATTTATTCATGAGAAACACAGAGAGAAAGGCGCAGAGACACAGGCAAAAGGAGAAGCCAGCTTCATTCAGGGAGCCCGATGTGGGACTCGATCCCAGGACCTGGTATCACACACTGGGCCAAAAGCAAATGCTCAACCACTGAGCCACCCAGGGGTCCCTTGTTATGAGAGTTTAGTGGAAGTAATTGATGAGAACTCCAACAAAACTTTTAGAAAATGCAAAGTTACAGTGTTCTTAGGGAGATGCTACCCCTAAAATGATAAATCATCCTAATTTAATTTTCAAGTGTACAGTAATCTCAATTAGAATTACCAAGAGTTTAAAAAAATTTGATGGAATGATCTTGAAATTACTGTGGACGAATGTTTGAGAATAGTCAAAAGAATTCAGAAAGAGAACACTAGTGAAGGAGACTGAATTTACTACTATAAAATTGCTTGAGTCAAGCATATGTCATTGGCATAGGAATAGACAAATAGATCTGTGGAATAGAACAAAAGGCCCAGAAATTGTAATGTATGAAAAATAAAAGATTTCATTTCAGTGATAAAACAATGGTTTATTTACTAAATGGTGCTGTCACAGCTGTATATTTTTTAAAAATATAATTGTTTTATTTAAATTAAATTAGTTAACATATAATATATTATTAGTTTCAGAGGTAGAGTTCAGTGAACAACGGTATATTTCTTGAAGAAAATAATGTTGGATCCTTAGGACACTTAAATGCAAAATAAATTCTACTTAAATGAAAAATCAAAATTTTAGAAGAAAATTTTAGAGAATGTGTATGTAACTTATGGTTTGGAGAAACCTTTTTACCATGTTAGGAAACCTAGAAGCTATATAGCATAAGCATATTTAAATATATATATATATATATATACACACACACACACACACACACACGCATTAATACATTTTGTATGATAAAACGTTCTTTAAATAATGTCAAAATAAAAATAGATTTGGAAAAGTAACATTGTTCAAGTGCATATATCAGATTTAAAAGGTTATTAACTGTAATGTAAATTGATATGCAATGTATGCAAATAGAAAAAATTGGCAAATAATTCAATAGGCAGTTCAGAAAAAAGCAAATCTAAATGGTTAATAAACATGAAAATTGTATAATCTCTTATCATTGAAGAACTGCAAATTGAAGTAATTATTAGATGATATTTCATACATCCCATTTTTTTTTTAAGTGGTAATACTTTGGAAAGTGTACATTCATGCTACTAGTGTAAAAGAAGAATTTTTTCGTGATTTTGGCAAACAATTAGATATTAGATATATTACACATTTTTACTTATTAGACATCACATTTTTAGATATTAGATATTATATCTAATATTAGATATTAGATATATCACACATTTTTACTTATTTTTTTTAAAGGTTTATTTATTTATTAGTGAGAGTACGAGTATGTGCAAGGGTAGGGAGAGGCAGGGGGAGAGGGAGAGAGAAACCCAAATAGGCTCTGCGCTAAGCATGGATGCCAACATGGGGCTTGATTCCATGACCCTGAGACCATGACCTGAACTGAAACCAAGGGACAGAAACTTCGACTATGTCACCCAGGCATCCCTCTATCACACATTTTTGAAATCCATCAAACACATTCTTGGGAATATAGCTTATATTAAATAATCACCAGTAATAAGGATAAAACAGCATTGCTTAAAGTGGCAAAAATTAGGGATAAAATGTGAATGCTCTGGGTGGGGAGACTTGTTGAGTAGCCATCCAGATCATAGACTATAATTTAAGCATTTAAAAGATGTGTTGGGGGGAAAATATATAAATAAATAAAAGAATGTGTTAGATTTGTAGTAATTGACTTAGAGCAACATTGTTGGTGCATTGTTAAGGAGAAGAATAATATGCAGAGAGAGGTCTATAATATGATTTTGGAAAAGAATGACATAAAATCTTTTCTGCATTTATATAGAAAATAAAAATATATAGGAATACCTTTATATATGGTTATTATGGAAAAAGGCATGAAAGAGTATATAGATGATCGTTAACACTGAGTCAGAAGTAGAAGATAAGAAAATCTTTTAACAGCGTGTACACAGTAAAAGTAAAAGCACTAAGTTTGATATTCCATTTAACTAAAATACATATGTGACTTTATATGCAATAAAGAAATGAATGGAAAGATTGTCATCAGTGTGTTAATAGTTATTTCACAGTGGTGAGGTTTCAGGTCATTCCTTATAATTTTTGTTACTTAAACGTTTTGCATGATTACAATAGGACAAAAACAGCTACTTATATTAGGAGGGGAACAAAGAAGATTAAAGCTAATGGCAGTACTTTCTCCCCCTTTGTTTTGCAGTTATGCTATATTGACTCCCAAACTGATGGTGGAATCCCTTCTTACTGTTTTGCTTTAATGGTGATGTTTTTTCTACAACAAAGAAAACCCCCTCTTCTTCCTTGCTTACTTGGAAGTTGGGTAAGCATGAATTTGTGATATGTATGTGCATGTATATATGTAGTTCGTTCTTACAAAGTGCTTTGTTCAAACGTTTTAAGCTAGAATTCTGGTTTGTTTGTCCATCTTTTTGTTTGTTTTTGTTTTTTAAATAATTTTTCCACTACCAATTTGGAATGCCTTTTTATGTAGATTGAAGGCTTTGACCCAAAAAGAATGGATGACTTTCAGCTGAAGGGCATAGTAGAAGAGAAGTTTGTGAAGTGGGAATATAATTCAAGTAGTGCAACTGAGAAAAACTCAATTGCTGAGGAAAACAAAGCTAAGGCAGACCAACCAAAAGATGATACCAAGAAGACAGAAACAGACAACCAAAGTAATGCCATGAAGGAAAAACATGGCAAAGTAAGCTTTTTTTTTGTTTTTGTTTTTGGCTTTTCTTTCTGTAGAATTTGTGATGCCTTCGATTGAAGCTCTTTACTAGTAGATTGACTGACTTTGCATAAGCCTCTTGGCCTCATTTTCCTCATCTGTAAAAGTGAGGGGTTGATCTGGTTTAGTTTTTCAGTACTGAGATTACTTAATGAATTTATACCTTATTTTGGAAGATGTGTTTTGCTTGATTCATGGTAATTCTTTACTTCTTTTTCATTTAGACAAGGAAAATTTCCTTCAGGAGTTGGGTTGTGATCGAAACTTTAGCATATGGGAATTGTGTTGCCAGATTGGTGGAAAAATAAAGGCCCTTTCCTCCTTTAGGGGGTGTCTTGCTTATTTAATCATTCAACATTCATTTATTAAGGACCTGCTATGTGCCAGACATATCTTGAGGGCCAGGGGACCAAAGATAAATATCCATGGATTGTGTCCTCTAGAAGAATATAGTCTTCTGAAATAGATAGACATATTACGGAAATGAAAGCATTACTGAAATGTTTGCTCTAGCTATATTGAATTATATTTAGTTGCCTGAATATACAACTCTCCCACTTTTCTAGACTTCTTTCTACTCTCAAACGACCAATAGATAGTAATTTTGCTTATTACTTTGGTAAGGCAACTGTGAAGAAATCCAAAAAGAACTTCTACACATTCCCACCACCACCTGCTACTGTCTGCACCCATATAGTCTGCCTTGATACGTGCTTTCGTAAAGGAACTTCCCAAGTTGCTAATTTTCTCCATTTGTGTATTTAATTCTATCCCTTCTTGTTTATTCTAGAACACTGCTCTAGCAGTTCTTCTCTTTGCTCTAAATTAGCAATTTTTCATTCTTTATTAAATCAAACATGCTTTTATCTCTCCCATTTTAAATAAAAAATATGAATATCATTTCCCTTCCCAGCTAGCTATTCCTTTGCACCTTTTTGCAGTGAAACTTCTTGAAAGAATTGTCCGTATTCATTATTTCCAGTTTGTTTCCTCTTAACTCATTGTAATCAAACTCAGGCTTTGACCCTCATCAACCTACCAAAACTTATATTGTCATCTTCCACTTTTTAAAAAAAAAAAGATTTTATTTATTTATTCATGAGAGAGAGAGGCAGAGACACAGGCAGAGAGAGGAGCAGGCTCCATGCAGGGAACCCGATGTGGGACTCCATCCCGGGTCTCCAGGATCAGGCCCTGGACTGAAGGCGACGCTAAACTGCTGAGCCACCAGGGCTGCCCCACATTGTTAAATCCAGTTGTCACTTCTCAATTTTTATATTTTTGACATATTAGCAATATTTGCCAGTTGATTATTTTCTTCTCTGAAAAATTTCTTGACTTTCAATATAGTATACCATGGCTGATCATTTCTTTTCAGTCTCCTATGCTGATTGGTTTCTCCTTCTCTCTTTGGTCTCTTAATGTTGGCATGCTCCATGGCTCAGTCCTTGATCCCCTCCCCTTTCTTCTGTATCTACACTCCCTTGGTGATCTTACTCAGTTGCATGGGTTTTGCATACCATTTGTATGATACTCCCAAATTTAAATCTTCAACCAAACCACACTCTTGAATTCTCTAGTTGTATCTCCAACTATCTATTTAATGTCTCTGCTTAGATGTCTAATAGATGTCTTTAACTTAACATGCCTAAAACTGGACTCCTGGTCTTCCTCTTGCTCCACATAATAGCGTTCACTTCTAATTTGATGGCATTTTATCCTTTCAGTTGCTCAGTTAGAAGCCTTAGAATCATCCTTTACTTTTCTCTTTTATACCTTATATCATGTCTGTCAGGAAATCCTGTCATTTTATTTCAAAGTATATTTAAAATTTGAACACTTCTCACTGCCTCCACTGTTAATATGCTAGTCCTAGCCACCATCATGTTTGACTTGGATTGCTACCATAGCCTCATAATGAGTTTCCTCTGTCTACCATTGTTCCTACACAGTTGACCCTTGAAATACATGGATTTGAACTGTGCAGGTCCACTTATGTGGATTTTTTTTCAATATAGTATAGTACTGTAAATGTATTTTTCTCTTCCTTACAATTTTCTTAATATTTTCTTTTCTCTAGTTTTATTGTGAGAATATAGTATATAATAAATATAACATATAAAATATGTGTTAATCGGCTATTTATGTTATCAGTAAGCCTTTTGGTCAACAGCATGCTATTAGTGGTTACGTTTTGAGGGAGTCAAAAGTTATATGTAGATTTTGACCCCCATGTTGTTTAAGGGTCAACTTACAGTCTGTTCTCAGCACAGCAATCAGAATGGTTCTTTGAAAACTTAAGTCATATCACGTTCCTCCTCTTCTCCACACTCAAAACACTTCAGTTGCTTCTTATTTAATTTAGAATAAAAGCTGAGGATTTCTTACTGAGTAGCTCTTTTTTCTTCTCTTCTTTCCCTTTCTATACCACACTAGCTTTCGTGGTTTTCTTTTTAAAGCTAGTCAAACTCCTCTACAATATGTTTGCTCATCTGTTCCCTATTCCTCTTCTTCAAATCATATCTTTTTCACAAGAACTGACCGTGCTATTTAACACTGAAACCATGTCCTACTCTCATACTCTTGTCCCCTTTTTACTAAACCTACTCAACTTTTTCTTATTTCCACACCACTTTGCTTTTTCTAACTTGTTATGTAATTTACTTGCTTTTGTTACTTTTCTTCCCTAGAAAGTAAGATCCACTAAGGCAAGGATCTTGGTGTTTTTTTTTTTTTTTCTTCATGATTATATCCGAGTGCCTGGCACATAGTAGGCACTCAATTAATAGTTGTAGAATTGAGTGAGTGATTGTTTCATGTCTTTTTGCTCCTTAGTGGTCACTTTTAGCCAGTTTTTAGCTAATTTCTTTAGAATTCAGCATTACCTGTTTTGTAAAAACTCCCTGATTTAGAGGCCCATTTTGCACATAGTGTTTGTCAAATTGTCCCTTCCTTTCCTAATACTCTATGAAGTAGGAACTTACATTATTTGAGTGGTAGTATGGTAGGTATAGTGATTAGCAACATAAATTCCGTAGCCAGGTGGTCCTGAGTCAGATCTTTTGCCCTGAAGTAGTATCTACTTCATAGAGTTGTTAGAATTAAATAGTTACTGTATGTGCAACACTTAAAAGAATAAATGATGCATAGTTGACCATTTTGTTTAAGTGTGGGCTCTCATTATTTTTTTTATATCCTCAGCATAGTGCTAGGGACATAGTAGGTTCTAAATAAATGTTTGCTAAATGAAGGAATTAGCTTTTGAATGCCCAGGGCATTATTTCGCTTTTTAAAGCAATTACTGCAGTAAGGAGCTGTAGTAATTGTTACGCAGTGGTGTGCAACCTTGGTTGTACATGCAAATCACTTAAGGGGCTTCAAAAATCCCTTTGCCTAGTCCATAGCCCAGGTCAGTTAAACCAGAATCTTGGGAAGGGCATGGAAGGGGAATGGTACAGAGCTCAGGTATTAGTGTACTTTAAAGCTCCCAGTGTTATCTGATGTGCAGCCACGTTTGAGAATCACTGGTTTAGTGGGAAGAACATAAAATTCTAGGAGTCAGTAAAGTAGAATTCTGTTCCCAGCTGTGCCACAAGCTGCTTTTTGGCAAGTTACTTCTTTATACCTTAGTTTTTGTAAAGGTAACCTCTAAGGTCTTTTTAAACTGAAAATTCAGTGATTCTGTAGTTTTGTGAAGCTTAAATGAAAAGTATTTTTTCTTTTCCAGTCTCCTTTAACATTGGGAACACCAAATCAGGTATCCCTGGGACAGTTATGGTTAGAGCTGCTAAAATTTTATACATTGGATTTTGCTTTGGAAGAATATGTCATATGTGTACGGATACAAGATATTTTAACAAGAGAAAACAAAAACTGGCCTAAAAGACGAATAGCTATTGAAGGTGAGATGATGTATTTCATTTGGAGAATGTTTTTGTGTGCCACTTCATCATTTGTTTCTACTGTAGTGTTAAAAATTATATGCCTTGGCTTTGTAGAATTGTATTTGCCACTAGGTTGTCATTATACGTGTCAGGTAAAATCTTTATCAAGTCCATGTTAATTTTATAGGATTAATACTTATTTTAAGGTTCCTAATCTATAAATATATTGCTTAGAGTTGTTAGCATATTACATGCCTTTATTTTAATTTTTAATTCTGAAGATTTTCAGAAATATAGGAAAATAGAAGAGTTTGTATAACTCCCCTTTTAGAAGAAGAAACAAAAAGACAAATTATGATAGCTCCAGGCTTTAGAGCTCATTTATCTACTGTATGTAAGTGTACAAGATATAAGTACATGTTTGAGTTTATCTGTGGGTCTAGAGAAGGCCAACAGAGGACAAGGAACAGAATAATGTATAGTCTAAACAGACTTAAAATGATGGACAAAAATTCAATTCACAATCTATAAAAAGTGAGTGAAATACTTCTTAGAGTATTCCTGTAAGTTTCTTTCATAAAATTATGTTAATATATAATTTTAAAATACAGGTTTTCTGTTGTCTTCTAAAGTACCTCATCTCTAGGAATGTGTAAGTCACGGGGGTGTATATAGAGAATATAATCAGTGGTTTCGTAATAGTGTTTGTATAGTGACAGATGGTGGCTACACTTGTGAGCATAGCATAACTATAGAGTCTAATCACTATGTTGTACACCTGAAACTAATGTAACATTGTATGTCAGCTATACTTCAAAAACATTTTAAAAAATACCTCAGCTATTAAATGTGGCTAAGCTCAAAAGAAAAAAGATTGAAGAAAAAAAGAAAAAAAATTGATGTTGACAAAAGTTGCACATCAAATCCCAAGAATATTAAGATCTTTAGAGATGCAAATTAATAGGATGGTTTTGAGAAAATTTAAATCATGCAGTATTTCACTCACTTTTTATAGATTGTGAATTGAATTTTTGTCCATCATTTTAAGTCTTTTTATTCTATACATTATTCTGTTCCTTGTCCTCTGTTGGCCTTCTCTAGACCCACTCAAACATGTACTTATATCTTGTACACTTACATATAGTAGATAAATGAGCTCTAAAGCCTGCAGCTATCATAATTTGTCTTTTTTTTTTTTTTTTTTTTCTTTTTCTTCTTCTAGAAGGGGAGGAAAAGCTTTTGGGTTTAGAGAGCAGCCTGTGGACTTAGATAACAGCGAAAAGTAACAGATGCCCAAACGTTAACAATCTGAAGCCTGTCTATTAATCCTTTTACTTAGTGATCCTCAGTAATGAAGAAAATGTCTTTTGGATGTCATCCATTTGTTCATTCTTCCTAGGACTTACTTGTATTTAAGGCTTTTAAAATCCAAAAACTCATAAGCATTTTTGAGGTCTTTTATATTTTCTTAATAATGAAGATGTAGTTGATATAAGCCTTTTCAGCATACCCATTTTAGACTGGATCAAAATTTAAATTTTGGTTTAATTTTTACTTAGATCTCTTTCTTCCTACTTTTTTATTTCTTTTGCTGTTTAATTTTCTGACCTCACTGAAGTTAAATGTTAAAATCATAGTTTTTAACTTGAAGCTTTTGAGAGTTATAGGTTATATTTTGTTTAAATTGCAAAGAGTTTGTAGCTGAAGAATATTATGACGAGATGAAAATTATTCTTTTAAGAGATGAAAATTATTAATGGGTCCTAGAGGTTTGAAAAATTGTATCTAATGACAGAATAGGTAGGCATAATGGTGTATGCCTTTTCTACCAATTTTATCATTGAAATTTTGTAATTACTGAGTTGGATGTTCTTGACTAGCATCTCATTAATTACCCTTATTATTTTTTCTTCTCTTTGCCCCTTAACATTTTTGTTTTATGACAGAAACAAAGGAAAAGATATTGCTATTATATTTCTCTTACTCAGTTTGTAGGAACTTCCATTTAGGAAAACTTTGGGTAAATGTACTCTGTTGACAGTATAGCAGTTCAAATCTGTTTGGATAAGCTTGGAATTGTAGTTTGTTAGTAGATACTTAGCAACTTACCATTTCCTTTTTTACTAGATCCATTTTCAGTCAAGAGGAATGTTGCACGGAGTTTAAACAGCCAGCTTGTTTATGAATATGTTGTGGAGAGATTCAGAGCAGCTTATCGGTATTTTGCCTGTCCTCAGAGGAAGGGTGGAAATAAATCTGTGGATTCCATGAAAAAAGAGAAGGGGAAAATAAGCAATAAGAAATCAGTGAAGTCTGACAATATGGCATCCAATTGTTGCATTCTACTTGGAGAAAGCACAGAAAAAATAAATGCAGGAAGAGGTCAGCCTGATAAATATGAAATGGAATGTACATCACAGAGATGTATTACTGAAGATGACAGTTTGTTGGTAAATGAACTAGCTTTGGCTGAACTTGGACGGGAATCTTCCTGTCTTTCTACCAGTAAAGACAGTGAATTAGAGCCAAAATCAATTAAGAAACAAGATGATTTAGCACCTTCAGAAACTTGTTTAAAAAAGGAACTCAGCCAGTGTAATTGCATTGATTATAAATCCCCTGACCCAAGTGAATCTGCTGTTACAGACTGCAGGTCAAATACAGAAACAGAAAGTTCACATCAGATTGTGAGCACTGACACATCTGCTACCTCTTGCAACTGCAAAGCTACAGAAGATGCTTCTGACCTTAATGATGATGATAACCACCCCACCCAGGAATTATATTATGTGTTTGATAAGTTTATTTTAACCTCTGGCAAGGTAGGATACAGTTTGTAAACAATCTGAGATTTTGTGGGTTTTGTATGACTATAATTTTTAGATCCAGAAATGTAAAAATAGCTTCCTTCTATGATGGTAGACTTATATTTTGGAATGATATTTTGATGTATATTTTCACTTTTTCCTTTTACATTTATTCCTATAGTTGTCTTAAAGAATGTGTATAAAACCTCAGAAGATTTCAGGTACTCTTACTAGTTGGTTTGTTTCACTTTCTCATATAAAAGGATTCATCAGATATATGCAAATGAGTTTGCCAAAGGCAGCAAATATTTTAAATTTTATTTTTTTACATATATGTTTATTTTTTCTTCCACAAAAAAGAACACAAGGTTTGCAAATTCTGATAGCATTCTATTTTAAAGTTTTGTTTGTTTTGACATGGGGTGGGTGAATATAAATTTAATAAAGATAGTCGAGCAGAAAGTAAGAACAGGAATCAAAAATAGGAAGAATCCAGATCTCTGTCTGCCATTGAGCTTTTCTTTGGATATTGGCACATCCTTTATAAATTAATGGAGTCTTAACTTTTCTACTAGTCTGAACTTTAACTTCATAAATTATCAAGATAGGATACCCTAGGAACAGAAAATAAACTGTAACCACTTTGTTAATAAAAGAAAGTTTTAGCCTATTCATATGCTTCAAATGCAGTGTACATATTTGAAATATCAGCACCCAAGATGAGAAAAAGATTATATAGATCATGTGTAAACCAAGTAGAATATCTTTTTATTTTTTTTAAATATTTATTTATTTATTTATGATAGAGAGAGAGAGAGAGAGGCAGAGGCAAAGGAGGAGGGAGAAGCAGGCTTCATGCCGGGAGCCCGACGCGGGACTTGATCCCGGGACTCCAGGATAGCACCCTGGGCCAAAGGCAGGCGCCAAACCGCTGAGCCACCCAGGGATCCCCTAGAATATTTTTTTAGAAAAACCTAGAAAGTTATCCAGTTTTATTGTTTTATCAATAATTAGTTGACAAGCTTTAAAAATTTTAATGTCATTACTGTGTTTCTTTATTCTTTATTGGATATATCACTTTTTTTTTTTTTTTTTAGGTTGCAGTGTTTAGGACATACAGAGTGTTGAAAGGATGAATTAAATGGCAGGGTTTTAGAAAAGCCTCTTAAATACATAACTACAGTGTACATTTTTTTATTCTATAAAGAAAAACTAAAAAAAAAGAAAAATTATAAAATTTTTCTCCCTGGAAGCTTAAGATAGCTCTTTTTCCAATTAAAATTTTTTCCAGTTATTTATAACATTTTTCTAGAGTTTTCTGATAAACATGTCATTTAAAAATAGTTTTGAAAAGTGAATAAAAATTCCTACGGTACTGTTAATTAGCTTTTAGCACAGCATTCCCACAAGTAGAGGTTTCTGTATATAATTTGCATCAGAGTTCATGGCTAGGTAAACTTTTGTGGCTGTTGCATAAGAATTATTATTCCTTATATGAAACGGAGTTACTTTTAGAGTTCAGCCCTACAGTTTGGTTTCTTGAGTACCATGCTAATGTAATAAATTGAACCAACTAGCCAAACAAGGTTTTATAACTGGTGGACTATGAAGATAGAAAATGTTTGGAGGGATCCCTGGGTGGCGCAGCGGTTTGGCGCCTGCCTTTGGCCCAGGGCGCGATCCTGGAGACTCGGAATCGAATCCCACGTGGGGCTCCCGGTGCATGGAGCCTGCTTCTCCCTCTGCCTGTGTCTCTGCCTCTCTCTCTCTCTCTGTGACTATCAAAAATAAATAAATAAATAAATAATAAGTTCCTTTAAAAAAAAAAAAAAAAGAAAATGTTTGGAGTGAATTGAAAGGTGCCACTTGAGATTTCTTTATATTTTATTTTGTTAAAGATCTCAGATTAAATTAACGCACATTTTTTATCTCGGGGGCTGATTGAAACATTTGCGTTAATCCATACCTATTGCATCTTCTGGTATTTCCTATATCTTACATCTTTGGGTAAATCTGATCTTGATAATATCATTTTAGTGGGGAAGAAGAGTTAAAGTGATTGTCTTAAAATATGGTTTTTACGTTTAACACTGCATTTTATTAATACTCTTTATTTTTTTTTTTAATCTCCTGGAAGCACAGGTTATCAGAATTGAGTTACGTAAAAGAGTCTTTTTGGACCTGCTAAGTGATGATGAAGTCCCTCAGTAGTTTATTAGATTATTAGACTATTTTTTTACCTTTGTATAGCCACCAACGATAGTATGCAGCATCTGCAAAAAAGATGGCCATTCAAAAAATGATTGTCCAGAGGATTTCAGGAAAATTGATCTAAAACCTCTACCACCAATGACCAATCGATTTCGGGAAATACTTGATTTAGTATGTAAAAGATGTTTTGGTAAGTCTTTTATTACTAGAGCTATCATGGATAGATTCTTTCCTAGATTTTGAATATTTATTTTAAAAAGTTTGTTTACATTTTGTTTTGGTAAAGGTTTTTGGTTTTTTTGTTTTGTTTTTTTCCCAGTAATACAGAGACCCAACAAGAGATATTCACTAAATGCCTACTAAATGCATATCACTGTGGTAAATGGCAGGGGGAATACAGAGTCCATGTTATGTGTTGCTTTTAAAGAGCTTAGTCTCTGGATCTGTGCTAATATGGTAGCCAGTATTTAAATTTAATTAAAATAAAATTTAAAACTAAGTTCCTCAATTTTACTAGCCGTATCTCAAGTACTGAATAGTTACAAGTGGCTAGTGGCTGCTGAATTAGACACTCCAGATAAGAACATTTCCATCATTGCAATACTTTTGCACAGTTCTGCTCTAGACAAATATATGATACGTGTGAAAATTGCAGTAATTGGAAGGATGTATTACATGCTGTAGTAGGAGTAAACAAAATGCAGTGCAAATACAATTAATTAATTAGTGTGGATCATAGGAATTGGAATTAATATTTAGGCATTTGAGATGGACCTTGAACTGCTTTTTAAGTTCTAGGAGACTATGCACAAAAGTATAGGATATATAATATCTTTGGGAGAAGAATTGCCTTGGATTTGGTAGGGTATAAGAAAGATAATAATTATATTTTGGGAAGAGCCTTACATACCTTTATTCAACAAACATTTATGGGTATCTGGGATAAACCACTCAGCAAACATTCTTTTTTTTAATTACTTGCTGTGTCCCAGATAAAGTAAAATTTCTGACATTATAATATTTAGTTCCCCATCGTAATACCTCCCCACTACCCTTTCCTAACTTCTTGCCAGGCAACCACTTACCTGCTCTTTTAGTTGCTATAAAGTAGTTTGCGTTTTCTAGAGTTATATATAAATAGAATCACATAGAATGTACCCTTTTTTTCTAAGGTGATTCTGGCTTCTTTCATTTAGCATAATTATTTTGAGATTCATCCTTGTTCTTATGTGTATAAATGTTTCATTCTTATTTATTTTTTTGTTTCATTCATTTTTATTGCCGAGTTGTATTTCATTATGTGGATGTGTCACAGTTTGTTTACCATTCACCTGTTGACTTGTTTCTAAATTTTGGTTATTACAGCTCTGCTGTAATATGTAATCTGCTCTGTATGTCTATGTGTGGGTTGGGGTATGGATATATGCTTTAATTTCTTTTAGGGTAATACCTAGGAGTTCAATAACTGGATTGTGGCACATTTTTCTCCCTGCAGCTTTATTAAGATATAATACATTTTGTTTTTATTTATTCATTCATTTATATATCTCCATATAAGCTCATGGATATTTTATAGTTTGGGTTATGATCTAATACTACTCTATTGCTCAAATTGTTCCAGATTTGGCTATTGGGAACTCTTTCAGTTGGTTCCTATGACTCTTTAATATACCCCTATCGGTGTGTGGGTTTTTTTTATTTGTTAATTTGGTTGTTTTTTAGCACTTCCTTACTTTCTGGCACTTCAAGATGCTCCAGGCTCATCATGTATATTTTTCACTGCAGTCCTAGAATTAGATATTTCTCTGAAGGACCCTGGCTCCCTTTATTGGAGAATGGTATTAGAAACTAAGATCTGGATCCTAAGGTGCTTGCTATTACTGGGTATTGTTGCTTGTAGGCCCTCTCTGAGTGAGAAAATTTTGTATATACATATTAATTTAGTATGTGCTCATATCTATAATAATCTCTATATGTGACCGTCTTATAAGTTAAACATGACTTTGTACTGATGACTCCAACTTGAATACATTACCATATAGCTCATTCAAGACTCTTCTTTCTGCTTATCTGTAAATTTCCTGCTCCCAACAGTGGGAAACCTGGCTTCCATCATCTGCTACCCATTTACTTAATTGTTCCATTTAAGTACACATATATAACATTATCAGAATTGTTATCTAATATCCCTATGGGAAATCACTTTATCAGAGTACAGTACTTATGTGTAGTTCCTTTTGCACTTAGTCTTAGAAACTCCACTCATTTTCAGAGTTACTTAGATTAGTCCCTTTTCCCTCCCTCCCTTGAGTGAAGTTGTCTTACACATATAGATTATTTTGTTGGAGCCTGCATTCCACCCTAAGGTTCTCCAATCTCCTAGATGATTTTTTTAAATTTGCATACTGCAAAGTTTACTCTTTGTAGTGCAAAGTTCTGTGAATTTTGACAAGGGCATTGTGTCATGTATTACCATTATAGTATCCTACAAAATAGTTTCACCAGTTTTTTTTTCTTTTTTTTTCTTTTTTTTTAGATTTTATTTATTTGAGAGAGAAGAGAGAGAGAGCACAAGTAGGGGAGGGACAGAGGGAGAGGGAAAAGCAGGCTGCTGTTGAGCAAGGAGCCCCATTGCAAGGCTCAATCCCAGGACCCTGGGTTTAACCAGCTGAGCTACCCAGGCACCCCTCACCATTTTAATAATAATAATTTAAAAATCACCTGTAATTCAGCTACAGGTATACTTCAGAGATATTGTGGGTTAGGTTCTAGACCACCACAATGAAGTGAGTATTGCAGTAAAGTGAGTCAAGTGAAATTTTTTCTTTCTTAGTGCATATGAAAGTTATATCTTACCAAAAAAAGTTATATTTTACTCTATACTGTCATCTTTTAAGTGTGTGGTGGCTTTATGCCTAAAGAAAAACAATGTGTATATCTTAATTAAAAAATACCTTCTTGCTAAAATACATGAACCGTCATCTGTGCTTTTAGTGAATTGTAATCTTTTTGCTTATGGAGGGTCTTGCCTCAGTATTGATGGCTGCTGACTGATCTGGGTGCCTGTGGCAATTTCTTAAAATAAAATAACAGTGAAGTTTGCCACAGTGATTGACTCTTTCTGTCATGAATGATTTCTCTGTAGCATGTGATACTGTTAGATAGGTATTTTATCCACAGTAGAACTTCTTTCAAAATTGGACTCAGTTATCAACTGTGTTTATCAACTTTATCAACTAAGTATGTAATATTCTTAATCCTCTGTTGTCATTTCAACAGTCTTCACAGCACCTTCAGGAGTAGTCTGTCTCAAGAAACTACTTTCTTTGCCCATTTGTTAGAAGCCGCTCCTCATCTGTTCAAGTTCTATCCTGAGATTGCAGCAATCCAGTTACATATTCAGTCTCCATTTCCTATTCTCTAATTCTTTTGTTCTCTGCCTCACATCTGCAGTTACTTCCTCCACAGAAGTCTTGAACCACTCAGAGTTATCCATGAGGATTGGAATCAACTTCTCCCAAACTCCTCCTGTTTATGTTGCTATTTTGACTTTTCCCATGAAACACAGATGATTTTAATGGCATCTAGAATGGTGACTCCTTTTCCAAGAGATTTTTGGTTTACTTTGCACAGATTGATGAGGCAGCTATAACCTTACAAAATGGATTTCTTAAATAAGACATGAAAGTCGAAATGACTCCTTGATCCATGGGCTGTGGAATAAATGGATGTTGGGTTAGTAGGCATGAAAGCAACACTAATCTTAAGATCTCCTTCAGAGCTCTTGGGGCTCAGGTGGAACATCAATGAACAGTAATGTTGAATCTTTTTTCTGTGGTAGGTCTCAGCAGTGGGCTTAAAATATTCAGTAAACCATGTTAAAACAGTTGTGCTGTCATCCAGGCTTTGTTCATTTATAAAAATATTAGATTAAGTATAATTCCTAAAGGTTCTCGGATATTCCGATTGGTAAATGAGCATTGGTTTCATCTTAAAGATTCCATTTACATTAGCCCCTAACAAGAGAGTCAGCTTGTCCTTTGAAGCTCTGAAGGCAGGCATTGACTTTTCCTGTCTAGCTATGAAGGTCCTATTATCCTTTAGTCTGTGTTGGAAATCTGTTGTTTAGTGTGACCACCTTCGTTAATTATGTCAACTAGATCTCTTGGGTCACTTGTTGCCTCACCTTGCACTTTTATGTTATGCAAATGGCTTATTTTCTTAAGCCTCATGAACTCACTTTTGCTAGCTTCAGACTTTTTCTTCTGCAGCTTCCTCATCTCTCTCAGCCTTCATATAATTGAAGAAAGTTAGAGCTTTGCTCTGGATTAGGCTGAGAGTATTGTGGCTGGTTTGATGTTCTGTTTAGACCCCTCACACTTTCTCCATATCAGCAATAAAGCTGTTTCACTTTCTTATCATTTATGTATTCACTGGGGTAGCACTTTTAATTTCCTTCAGGAGCTTTGCCTTTGCCTTCACAAGGGCCTACCTTCCATCATATCTTGACTTTTGACATGCCTTCCTCACTAAGCTTCATCATTTCTAGATTTTGTTCTGAAGAGACATGTGATTTTTTTTTCACTTGAACAGTTAACCTTACCATTGTAAGGTTATTAATTGACCTAATTTCAATATTGTTGTGTCTCAGAGAACAGACAGGCCTGAGGAGAGGGGGAGAGAAGGGGGGAATGGCCAGTCAGTGGAGCATTCAGAACACATACATTTATTGATTGTTTGTCTTATTTGGATTGCAGTTTGTGACACCCTAAAATAATTATAGTAGTAACATCAAAGGTCACTGATCACAGATTATCATCACAAGTACAATAATAATAATGAAAAAGTTTGAAATATCATGAGAATTACCAGAATGTGACACAGACATAAGTTGAGCAAATGCTGTTGGAGAAAAGGGGCTTGATGATAAGACTTGCTCAGCCACAAAATTTCAATTTGTGAAAAATAGAGTATCTGGGACAATAAAGTGAAGTGCAGTAAAGTGAAGTATGAGATATGCCTATATTCAGCTTGCAACCACAGATGCTACATTTGTTTTTCAGAAGCTGAATATTAGTTTAATCATTATAGTAAATTACTGCTTTGTTCCCATTAACTCTTGAAGATAAGTCTGGAGGAGGAGATAGAAAAAAAAAAAAAGACTATTCTTGAGACTGTGTGGTCTTATTTGGGCAAATAATATGAATATAAATGAAATAGCTAGAATATTGAATGGTTACTATCAACTGACAAGTGGTTGGGGAACTGAGGAAGTTCATTCAGGAGGCATTGAAGGCTATGAATGGAAGCATCTTATAGGGAACATGTGAATCTTGACCAGGCATTTGAGGGAACTTAGGTTTGAATGGATCAAGTGCCTCACATAACAATATTGAGTATAGACTTACAGGTGGGAAAAACAATCATATATATGGGAAAGAGCAGAATGTCTAAAGAAAACAATACTAAAGAATTTGTAGAAGTAAATATATTTTGTAGATATTTCATAGGGAAAATAATCATGTGAAACATACATAAACCTATAAAAATTATTTTTTTGCTGTCCCTCTGCAGGAACAAGGATTTTAAAGTCAGAGAAGTTAACAAATAATGAAATTTTAAGTAAAGAGTTTAGGGGAAAAAAATTGAAGACCTTTTCAGATTCCATTTTCCTTACTTTTCTTTTTCCTTTTTCCTTTTTCTTTTTTTTAACTTAGATGAGTTATCACCACCCTTTTCTGAACAACACAACAGGGAGCAAATTTTAATTGGCTTGGAAAAGTTTATTCAAAAAGAATATGATGGTATGTCATATGTTAAAAATTGATTGTTTTTGTTATTATAGCCACCTAGTCTGAGTTCTGTTTATTTTAAAAGTGTTCATTGAATGTTGTGTGTTAGGTAATATTCTAGGTGCTGGGAATACAGTACCAATACAAAAGGTGAAAACTGCTTTTGTCAGCTTATATTAAGAGGGGTAAACAGATAGTCAACTAACAGATATATAATGTGATTTCAGAAAATAAATGCTATTATAGTGTAGGACTTAAAAGGATAGTGATAGGGTAGTTCTCTTTACTCTTATGGTAGTTCTTTCTGATAGAGTGACATTTGAAGAGGGTCATGAATAATGTGAGGGAGCAAGTTATATGAATATCCAAGGAGAGAACATTCTATAGAGAAAGAATAGCAAGTACAAATACCCCAAGATTGTGTTTGGCATGTTTGAAGGCCATGCAGGACAATAGGTGGCTGGAGTAGATGTGTGAGGTAGACTGAAATAGAAAGATGAGATCTTGAGAGGGCCTTAGAGATATTGGTAGAAGCACTTTGAATTTTCAGTGTCTAATGAGAAGTTTCTGGGAGGTTTTAACCTTTAAGTGACATGATCTGAGAGAATAGACTATAGGTCCATAAGAATAGAAGCAAATGGAACAATTTAGGAGGCTGTTGCATAAGTTCAGATGAGACATAATATTGTTCTGGAAGAGTCCATGGGAAGTGTTCAGATACAGGACATTTTTTGAATGTAGAACCAATAGGATTTGCTGATGCTTTACATGTTAGATGGGGAAAAGGAGTCAAGGATGGTTTCAAGGCTTTTACATCAGTAGTTGGGTGATATTATTTAACTGAGAAGTCCAAATAGCAGTAGGAGCACCTTTGGGGTACAAGGGTGAAGAATCAAGAGTTTTATGGCCAAATATTTTAGAAAAGGATAGAGTTGATTTATAATTAGAATGAATTTATACTTTAAAAGATAACCTGTTATATGCTATACAATTCCATTTTCTGTTATATTTGCTATTATGTAAAGTACTGACCAAATCTAAGTCTGTTATATCAAACTCATGCATATTTTTATTTGCTGATGAACATAGCTTCTTTTGTCTCTCAGTTGCCATTGAAATTTCAAGTTGGACATCAGAACCAAATTGGAGAATTAGGTTTTTACAGTACAGAATTTGTTGCCTAAATATATAAAGAATTAATAGTGAGAGAAATCCATTTAAGTCACAGCTTGTTTTGAAGAGGTACCTGTTATTGAATGACACTAAATATGAAAGGGTAACTATCATAATTTATATCAAATGGATTAATCACTCACTTTGGGAGAATCGGTTCTGTGTACTAAGGTGATAATTGTAAAACTACTTGAATTGTGCCCTGAAAAAACTAGTTTATTTCCAAAAGATAAATCTCTAACTACTGAACTTTACTATTGGTAGTGTTGTGGAGCCTGAAGACAAGTGGATGAATTTATGAGATAGTTAAATTGAAAGAAATTAATGGACTTGTTGATTGTTTGGATGTAGAAGCTGAGAGAGAAGGCTATTAAGAACTATACATATATTTCTGACATGGCCAGTTGAGTAGATAAAGATACTATTTGCAGAGAAAAGGGATTATAGGAGCAATAGTAGGTTTGTGGTAAAGTTGAAGAGTTAGATTTAACTTGTTTTTATGATGTCTTTAGAAAAATGGAAAAAGCAGTTAGAAACAAAGGTTGTGGGAACTTGGGCAAAAGATCTGGACTTTAGATGAATATTTTGGAATTTCTCAGTATATCTGGCAAGGGAAGGTATTTAAGCCAAAGAAGTAGACATTTTGTGTTAGTCCATTAGTAAGTAATAGAAGACTCCTCTTTCCTGATAATTATGAAACTTTGGACCTTTGTTTTCCTTTATTTAGAAAAAGCAAGATTGTGCTTATTTGGCTCTTCTAAAAATGGATTTGGATTTCGTGATAGTGATCTGGATATTTGTATGACCCTGGAAGGCCATGAAAATGCAGAGGTAAGAGTTAGTGTCTGGAAAGGGATGTGGAAGTTTATTTTCTTCCCGTGGTGAATGTATTTTAAATTATGTATGTAGTGTTGATAAAAATACAGTGTCATTCTTGGTGTAAATATATTAGCAATAGTAGTATTTGAAATGTAAAAGCATTTAGCATTATCATTTTAGAAGACATTCAAATAACTAAAGAAGTAAATTTATTATTTCAATAGTTTTCTGTCACAAAAACCATGTCACTAAGAGTTAAAAGTGCTTTGTAATGAATTTTTGGAAAAAGTTAGTACACCATAGAGTTGCACTTTTTTCTATTGGAATCAACGTGAAGCTGGCGCTGTATTAGTGAACGCTGATCTCATTTCCTCTGTCTTTTCATATCTCTTCTATTAGATGATGTCTTTGTATCACTAAAGATAGAAAATAAGTGGACATCTAATTTATAAATGGGTTGTATTGTACAAGTTAATTGCAATTTGGGGGCACTTAGAACATTTTTTTTTTCCGTAAAGCAGCGTTACAAATTTTGTGTTCTAGGATAGCTTTTAGAAACTCATTTTGGGTGGGGAGGGGAACTAACATTTATTGAGGCCTCATTTCATTCTCACAACCACCTTCGAGGTAGATAATTTACCCCATTTTACAGATGAGGAAACTGAGGCTTTGAGAGATAAACTGACTTGCCCAAGTTCACACAGCTAGTAAATGTTGGAGCCGGGATTCGTACCCAGGTCTGTCTGACTCCACAGTTCATGCTCTTTCCATTGTATCTCATTGCTTCTCTGTAATTTATTTAACCCATAATGTAGCTGAAATATAGTACTAATAGTACTGTAGAACCTAACCACTACTTTTGGGAGTTTCAATGTGAGATGCCAGCAGCAGACCTTCCCCCAGAGCAGTCTTAGCAGTGAGAGTCTTAGCATGTTAGCTTTCTTCGTATACCAGCCTCCAGCAGTAGAAACATTGTCCAAGCTCCAGTAAAGAAAGGGACTGATTGGACAGGGAAGTATCCCAGGCCTTCCTAGCAGCAACTAGAAAGGAGAGGATCCCTGTAGTTGCTCTTTTCTTTACCAACATAGCTGTTGGAATTTATGTCTGAAAACCAGGGACTGCTTGCAAGATTGGGGTGTGGCCAAGCTTCTGGCATCTGTAGTTGTGTCAGTATAGCCTCTGTTGTATTATAAAAGAATTCAGCAGAATAGTGTACCTATGTTTCTGAAAATTTTTTCATAAGGTAGCTTTTAAATTGTTAGAACCAGAGCAAAGATGGCAGAGTAAAGATGTCTGGTAGATCCTTGTTTTTGTCCCTAAGAAATTATTTCTGGTATTAACATTTTATCTTTTTCAAAAAATGGAAAATTCGTAAATATTTTAGTTCTCCTTAACTAACCTTGTACTTAATGCCATCTACTTGGAAAGAGGCTACCCTTCTCCATTTTGAAGAGCAAGAATTGAGGGACTGGGAAATGACTTTACCCAGGGGAAGAGGTTAGAGTTTAGATACCTTCAATGTAAATTTAATAATCAGATTTCTAATAACTAAGGGTTTGTCTATTATATATAATCTGTGCATTCACACTGGAAAGTTGAAGCAATGCAAAAATAAATTTCCTTCTAGATGAGACAGTTGAAACCTAAAATTCAGCATAAATTGTATCTTTGCATAATAAAGAGAAAAATTATGATCTAATTAATTAATTAATTAATTTATTGTTTATTCATGAGAGACAGAGGCAGAGACACAGGCAGAGGGAGAAGTGGGCTCCATGCAGGGAGCCCGATGTGGGACTTGATCCCTGGACTCCAGGATCAGGCCCTGGGCTGAAAGCAGGCACTAAACTGCTGAGCCACCCAGGCGTCCCAAAACTATGTTTTATTTTGTGTTAATTAGCAACTATAGATTCCCTTGAATCCTCAGGTTAAGCTGCAATGACTACCGCTCTCTTGTAGCTAAAAAAGACATGTTGGGGATATGCAAAAGTGATTTTAGTAGTAAATGTGGGCACTGATGTATATATACCATTTGGCCTAATCCAGTTTTTAAAATAATGCCATTATCTTCCTGAATTATTCCTTGTATTATGTTTATTGTTACCATATCAACTCTGCTGCCTCAGGTTTTGAAAAAAAATCAATGTATTTAAATTTGTAGAGGTAAGAATTTTCTTGAAGAAGTAGATGCTGGTAAAAATTGTATTACTTTCCCTAATCAATAAATAGCTTACAGATTTAAAGTGCTTATTTTGTGCCAAGCATATACTGCTGAATGCTTTACATACATGTCTCATACAATCCTTCCAACTACTTGATAGGGCAGGAGTCTATAGTTACTTTGACTTTGTAGAATAGTATGAAGGTCCATGACTGGTCAGAGTCATGCAGCTAGTTAATACTTAGTTGAAGTTTGAAACCAGGTTTGTCTAAATTCATTGCCTATATTCTTAAACACTATACTGTTTGTCTTCACCAGGTCCATCTCTAGTTATGTATTCACATATTTGAAAACATTATTCTTCTGTCTTTGTGCTTCTCACACTTTAATGTGGATGCGAATTACCTGGGAATCTTGTTATGATTCATTAGACTGGGGTAGGCCTGAGATTCTGCATTTCCATTGTTTCCAGATGATGGTGATACTGCAGGTCTCTAGGCCACGTACTTTAGCTTATAGCTGGAGATTTTCAATGCTAGTATTAAATGCCTCATTAAAGTGAATTTGCATGAGGCCAAATTCAGTTAGACAAACTTTATTATTTGTTTCTTTTGTTTTTTTTAGAAATTAAACTGTAAGGAAATAATTGAAAATTTGGCAAAAATTCTTAAGAGACATCCAGGTATGAATTTTAAATTACAGCTTTAAAACACATTTTTAAGCTTTTATGAAAATTATTTAACCTAATGGAGTTTTCGTGTTTGTTTTCAATCAGGTTTAAGAAACATTTTGCCTATAACTACTGCCAAAGTGCCTATAGTAAAATTTGAACATAGACGAAGTGGTTTAGAAGGTGATATCAGTTTATATAATACATTGGTAAGTTTCTTTTTCTGTGTAGACCCAGGTAGTTTACACTTGTCATTTTAAAAGCTTACAGATCCCTGTCTATACATTTATGTTTAAAAGTTTCAAATGTGAGCATTATAAGACAAAAATATTTTTAGGAATCATCTTGGTATTTCCTTCAGATGAAGATTAGTTTTTGACTCATTTATAGGTATTTTAAGTTTTGCAATTATATATTCTATTTGGAGTGTATTAATAACTTTTTATCTGATTTATAAGTTCAGTAAATTTGAAATGCTTTCAAATATGTAATTTTTTTTCAGGCTCAACATAACACAAGAATGTTAGCTACTTATGCAGCTATTGATCCTAGAGTACAGTACTTGGGATATACTATGAAAGTGTTTGCAAAGGTATTTATGAAGTGGTTAACGATCTGCTTTGTTATAAAATACAGTGTTTAAAATGAAATATACTGATGTCAGACTTGTGAAAAATATCTTCTCAGTTCTGTTTATCTGAGTTTTTTAAAGGAAGCAATCAATAATAAATGACTCAAGTTTATACCTCTTAGAGTAGTGTGAGTCTTAGCTTTTTCATGTATGTGCTTTATTCCTTTGTTCAACACTTGAGTAAATTCTCAGTAGTAAGATTTCTCAGTGTAGTAAAGATTTTCAGCCCGAGGTATGAGAGTTGACATATCATTCTAGTTTGAGTATCTATCTGGGTTAGGAATTCTGAGATTTGGGTTTAGTTATAAATATTTCTGGCTGAGAAAACAAAACGATACCAATAAAACCTTGTGTTTCTCCAATTATAACACTTATGCTACTGAATTGTTTTCTTGTTTTGCACTAAGTGTGTAAACTCAATGAAGATAGAGAACTGTATCCCTACTTTAGTGTGCCTGCTTTATGATAGCTGCTCAGTAAATAGTTAATTTTTTAATGTGTTGGTGGAAGGCTTCTAGTAGCCGAGTGACTTTATTGCATTTTCATTTCATAAAATCCACTTTTCGGGATCCCTGGGTGGCGCAGCGGTTTAGCGCCTGCCTTTGGCCCAGGGCGTGATCCTGGAGATTCGGGATCGAATCCCACGTCGGGCTCCCGGTGCATGGAGCCTGCTTCTCCCTCTGCCTGTGTCTCTGCCTCTCTCTCTCACTGTGTGCCTATCATAAGTAAATAAAAATTAAAAAAAAAAATCCACTTTTCTACAACAGGGAGACAGATAAGTCTCCCATATATGGACAGAGGTGTCATCTTAGAAAAGAGTGGCATTTAGCCACATCCTCAAATTGTATTTGATATGGCTACTTTTCTAGATTGACCTCACAGAATACCTTTAGCAAAATGGTTCTGTACTTCAGTGGAGTTGTGGCAGTGAAACTAAGGCTTTCATGTCAGAGAAATCATTCTTCCCCCTTTATATAATATCAGCTAAAGTCTTACTTAAGGCAGTTTCTGAGGATTCTTTTAGGACTTATTTTTAATTAAAAATTTGTTTGGAATAGTCAACTTATTCACGTGGTTCAAAAGTCTAAAGGGATTTCTGGTGGAAAAATCTCCCTTCTACACCTGTCTCCTAGCCAACCAGTGCCTCTTGCTGGAGACAACTGGTGTTAAAAGTTCCTCTTATATTCTTCTGGAAATATACCAGTATAAGCAAATACATACGTTTCTTATCTCCTTTTTATGACAGGTATAACTCTGCTAAAAATGTTGTTTTGTACTTTGCTTTTCTCACTGATCAATAGATATTGGAAATTATTTCCTATTAGTATACTAAAGCTTTTGTCTTCTTTTTTTTTTTTTCCTTTCTTTTTTTTTTTTAATGACTACAGCCTGTTCAGTTGTGTGGTCATCGGTTGTTTAAAACCTATGCTTTATTATTATTATTTTTTAATCTCAAACAACAGTGTGCTGTGATTAAAAAAACTTTAGTTATTTCACATTTTTTTGGTGTGCTTGCAGGATAACGTCTTATAATTGCTAGGTTAATAAGTGAGATTGCTTTTGTAATTTTGATACTATCATATTATTCTTCATAGATTTTTTGCTAATTTGTATTGTCATCTGTAATGTATGAGAGTGCCTGTTTACCCATCCTCATAATAGTTTGTTATTTAACTTACAGATATTTGACAGTTTGATGGGATAAAAAAAATAGTATCTTAGAGTAGTCAGTATTTCTGCATGGAATAAGATTCTGAAATTTTATTTTCAATCATTGTTATGTTTCTTTAGCGATGTGACATTGGAGATGCTTCCAGGGGAAGTTTATCTTCATATGCTTATATCCTTATGGTGCTGTACTTTCTACAGCAAAGAAAACCACCTGTTATCCCAGTTCTACAAGAGGTAGGTGTTTAAGAAAACTGGAAAGGAGTTTCTTGTGAAAACATTAAACACAGTAGGCCTTGGTCAGTTTATGAGGCCATGAAGGATTTTTCCAGCATGGACATCCTAAGTTTTCTTCTTCTCTTCATGATATAATCACATAGTGAACCTTTTTGAAAAATTCATTATGGGGGCATATAGACTGCCAAAAGAATTTTAGACAACAGAACTATTGAATATCTTCCATAGTGTGTTTGTATTTCAGTCTTAGAATGTTGCAGATGATGGTGGAAGTCGTATGGCCCATGAATGCACACATTCTGGTCTCAGATGGCAAGTGTAAAGTGTTTTCTCTCCATAGTATTCTCGCTGCTCCTGCCTGGCAGTGAAGTTTGGTATATTCTTGTGTGTACTTTGGTTGACTTTGTGAATTTTGGTTGAGGAAAGAAACCCAAGGAAATTCTTGCTCATCTCTGTAAGGTCATATTAATTGCATCAAGCATAAGAATGTACGTCAGAAGAAACCTGTTCATCAGATTTGATAATTCATGGGTTCCCTTTTGGTAGCCAATTTATACTCTGAAATAGGCTCAAAGGAGTTCTTAATCATCTATCTATTCCTCCTCATTTTTGGACAAAGTATATTTGCAAGCATTTGGGAGGATCCAGTTCTGGTATCCTTAGGTGATTATTTTGAAGTAAGAGAGAAGCATCAGAATTGTTTGGTAAATCATATATTCTGACTTTTCACAAACCAATAGTCCTGGCAGAGAAGAAAATCACAAAATAAGCAAGCCATATGGTGGATGTCAGATGGCCTTAGTAAGTTTTAAAAAGTTCTAATGAATGCCATGTGCTTATAGCAGCCTTTATTCCTCCTTTTAAATTAACAGTAAAGAAGAAACAAAAATTTCAAATGTCCTTTCCTGACAAAATTTTAAGTTGCTGAATCTACGTTGAGTGATGTAATTTTTAACAAGGTTGTTCACAGTAGGATATTTAAAATTTAACATGAATTAAGGAGGCCTGACAAGGCCAAGGTCATTCTGTATATTAGTCTAACTATTGTTAAGGCTTTAAATTTGGGTATCTTAAATGCATTATTACCCAGCAATATCACAGCAGCCATTTACTATAATTTGCTATGACTTTGACAGAACACAGTGATTAACTCAAGTGGCAACAAATTTTGTTTTCATGGTGGTTTGTCTGTGTTCTCATTCCCATGAATGAGGAGCCACTCAGGCAGTACTATATAATGGAAAGAGCAGGGGCATGATTTTGAAGCCAGAAATACCTTATCTGAATCCTAATTCTGACATTGTGGCCTTCAATAAGCTGCCTGACTGCCACTCGTCCAAGTTTCATCAAAAGTATTAATGTAATAATAGTATTATTTCAGTATATTGTTATAAGGAACAGAGAAGTCAAATGCCTTTGAATTATAGTGGGTTCTAAGGTAGGTGTTCATAAATGGTGCTTGCTTTATTATTACTACTACTATCATTAGCATCTTTATTAATATTATTATTGGAATAATATTGGAAAAATATAGATAGGACTGCAGTAGCCAACTTCAAGAACTCTCCCATTATCTGCTTAACAGTGCTTGATGAAATGAGAGACAGTCCATGGAATGTTTTCCATCATAATGAGCTCTGATTGTGGGGGGCTTTGTGATACATATGAACTGATGATATATGGATTTTTGCTTCTGGCCTTTTTTGCTTGTCATATGGGACCCCATTGTCCATTGCTCTGGCATCATTTAAGTATTGGTCATTGACATCGATCAACTTTTAAGGGTAAGGATATGTTTAATGAAGCTGTTGATCTTTGACTCCATTTGTAATTGAACCTAGACTTGAAGTGACTGAGTATAAGTAAGACTCTGAGAGGTATATTTTTCATGGTTAATAACACAAAGTTCTTTAGGTCAAAAGGAGCTTTCCTAAGCAGAATGATTTTGCTGTATTCTAGAAAATCATCATATGTAAAAGTAAATTTTCATGTAAAGATATTAAAAGAAGGTTAGGGATTGTTAATCATACTTGATATTATGAACTTCCATGTTTTCTAAGCTCATACCAGCTTAAAAATTGCAATTGAATGGATGACTCTTGAAGACATTATGCTAAGTGAAGTAAACTAGTCACTAAAGGGTAAATATTGTATGATTCTACTTTATATAGGGTGGTCAAACACATAGAGATGGAAAGTGGAATGTGTTTTTCAGGGGCTAGGAGAGGGAGGAATGGGAAATCATTGCTTAATAGTATCAGTTTTATTTTTGCAAGATGAAAAGAATTCTGTAGATGGATGGTGGTGATGGTACACAACAGTGTGAGTGTACTTAATGCCACTGAACTGAATATTATAAAATTTACCATCATGATCATTTTTGTTATGTGTATTTTACCACAACTAAAATATTACAATTTAAATATAGCAGCAGATCCTAAAATACTACCATTAAATATGAAAGTAATTGTGGAAATGTACAGAATCTCCTTGTACAAATATGATTGTTTCATGAGGTTTTTAGAGGAAGGACTGAGAGCTTGAGTAGAGGATGATTAGTGTTGAGTGAAAGAGAAGAGAGAAATGGAAAGAGAAATTGTGTGTGTGAGTGTGTGTGTGTGTGTGTGTGTGTGTGTGTGTGTGTGTAAGAGAAAGGGAGGATAGCATTAATCCTAAGGCCTGAAACAGTGTAAATTAGAAAATGAAATATGAGAGCTCATAAAAAATATAGGCAAATCAATGATTAAACATCTTCCAACGCCCACAGGGTCCATTTACTGTGTTATCAGCCAGCATAGTTGGGCTTGGATTATGGTTCTTAGTCAAAAATAAGAATTACATTAAAAAGAATCAGGGTCAAAAGACGTAGCCTGTATTATTCCCATGTAAACCTATAATAGCATCTATAAGGGTAAAATATCCTATAATGGTAAAATTATACTTTGATTTCTTTAATACCTTTATTTCATTTTTCAGGGCAGAATTTGTTGTAGGTATTCTAGGCTTTCCCATGTTTCTTTTATGAAGTGTCAGAATTTATGGTAGATAGTAATTGTATGTAAGTTACATAAATTTAAAAAGCAACTGGGGAGCCTAGGTGGTTCAGTCAGTTAAGTGTCTGACTCTTGATTTTGGCTCAGGTCATGACGGCTTGTGAGATGGAGCCATGCCTTGGGTTCCACACTCAGCAGGAAGTCTGAGAGTCTCTCTTTCCCTTTGTCCCTCCCCCTTTGCATGCGTATGCTTACCTGTGCACTTGCTCTCTCAAAAACAGCTTATGAGCCTAAGTTTCTGGAAACTTCATCTTTTTGTAAACATGCTTTTGGAGTAAATACATTCATTCAACAAACCTGTATTAAGTATTCTCTGTATGACAGACTTTGATGTAGTAGGAATTTTGGCTCCAGAATTAAGTTACAGTTTTTGCCTATGAGAAATTTAAACCTGAGTGTGAGATTAGAGGGGCCAGACATGTTAATTTTGTAAATCACTGTGCCACCTAAAATGCAAGGGGTGATGGGGACCACCTTATCTGATGGTTTTAAAGTATTTTCTGGCAAGCTGTAGGTGCTCATTAGTGTATGTATGAGAAGCAAGGTAAGATAAAAATGGGGTATGTTTTCTCCACTCAGCCTTCTATTTAAAGTACTACTTTTATCTGTTTTAAGCTTCCGGGAAGATTCCTCTTAAGAAAAGATTCTATAGCTTAAAAGAAAAATAAAATTTGATAACAACTGACCTAATTAATCTAGTCTCTCATTTTCGTTGGGAAAACTTAAGATTTTAGGAGAATAATTGTCTTGTCTAGAGTCACTACTAGGCAGGACTAAGACTAGAAATGAGGTCGGCTGACCGTGAGCCTGTTGCAACTTTTTACTTTATTGCATCTTTTTTAAAGAAGTCCTCTTACACAGGATACTTTTCTTCTAGTAGCATTGCATCACCACCACCCCTTTCCTCACAATGAGTAATTATTCATGAAGATTTTATAGTTTTTATCCGGGTGTTGGAGAGATGTCAGAAAAAGCTACCTAATTTTCTCTTCAAAAAAATCAATAGCCAGGGGCTTTTTTAGCCTCATCTGATACAGATAACTGTGTAAAAATACTAGAGCTCTTCCCCAAAACATACAGTTCTGTTGATTTCCTTTGGGTGTACAAATCAATAGGTATTATGTATTTCTACATCTATGATCCTTAGATGATAATATGGTTTTCATTGTTTTTTTTTCTCTTTAGTTTCACTTCATTAGTCTTGGGCTGGATGGGTTTTGACAGGCAAAATAGGTAACATCAAATATGTTATTTGGAAAGTCTCATGCTCTTAAGATATCCTTTCCCAGCTTTGATCTTCCAGATACATTTTATTCATTAATACCTTGGCATCAAATTATACCATCCTGACATGTTCCTTTTGGAAAGAAGTATCTCAGTATCTTTTATGGCTACATTCTAAAATGATATGAAGATACTTAGGCATTTGCTTTATAAAACTTAAAATCTGATAATAAAATTGTTTTTACAGATCTTTGATGGAAAACAGATTCCACAGAGAATGGTTGATGGATGGAATGCATTTTTCTTTGATAAAACAGAAGAACTGGTAATTTTTTTTCATTCTTTATGTTATAGAATGCTCACTGATATATGTTAGGATTTGCATAATTTAATAATTTTACTTATACTTAAGGTCCATATTTTGGGTAAGTATAGACATCTCTTTTTTTCTTACCTATAGAAAAAGCGTTTACCTTCACTTGGAAAGAACACAGAAACCTTAGGAGAGCTTTGGTTGGGACTGCTTCGCTTCTATACTGAAGAGTTTGATTTTAAGGAATATGTAATTAGCATTCGGCAGAAAAAGCTGTTGACAACTTTTGAGAAGCAGTGGACATCCAAATGTATTGCAATTGAAGGTAATCATTTAGCTGACATTAACTGAGGAACAAAACCAAACAAAAAGCCAGACATTCATTTGGCAAGGAAATTGAAGGAAAAATTAAAAACACATTAGAATTTGGAAGATTCTTCCTCTTGATTTTTATGTTTTGACCCTTTTATTACTTTTTTCCCTCCCCCAGTTTCTGTCTTTTTTAATCTATAATTTTAGAAGAATAACTTGCTCATTTGAATGGTCTGATTATGTAGTGTTAGTCTCTAGTTATGGCTCCTATGTATATTTTATGTTGTAATGAACATAATTCCTAATTGAAAAATGAAATATTTATTTTCTAGATCCTTTTGACTTGAATCATAACCTTGGTGCTGGAGTATCTAGAAAAAGTAAGTTTTAAATATACAGATACCCTGTTTTTAAAGCTTTTACACATTAAAGTCTGCATCTTTATTTATTTTTTTTCTTTTTTAAATAGTGACCAATTTTATCATGAAGGCATTTATCAATGGAAGGAAACTTTTTGGTACCCCTTTTTATCCACTCATTGGCAGAGAAGCTGTAAGTTACCATAATTTGAATTCTGAGTCTTTCTTATAGAATTGCTTTTTTTGTAATATAGGAGACCTTATCCTATTTCCAAGTTGGTGTTAGAAATAGGGGAATGGGACAATTATACGCTCCCTATTTTTTTTTTTATTGCACTTACCATAGTTCATAATGAGATAACTGCGAAATTTTGTGTGTCTCTTTGTTGAATTCTGTCTTTCTCATTAGACTATCATAGTTCCATGAGGACAGGGTCTGTTATCTCTTCATCATCATATTTCCAGTACCTGGTAAGATGGCACAAATAAACATTTGTTGAATGAATGAAGGTAGTCAAGAGTCAGTATCCTTAAATTTTGAATTTGAGGTGCTGCCCACTGCCCCCTTCCATCTTTAGAAATCTTGATGAAAATATAAAGAGGACAACACCAAAGAAATACTTCCTTACTTGCTGAGACTTCTGCTCTAATTTTGAGATAGCCGAATTTGATGGCATGGAACTGAGAGAATTCCTTTTGCCTAAACTGGGTGGTATAGTATTTCCCATTCCTCTTGGTCTCACTCTGGTTTTTGGTTGCTTTCTAATGGGAGAAGGTCTAAGGTTCGCAGAAAAAGAAACTTCCAAGAGAAGCAATCTCGAGAGAAAATGTCTCTTCTATTACATAACGAATATCCTTGATCTTGTTCAGTATAGTTTCTGTACTCTTTCTTTGGGATGTAGGGTGAGAAAAGCAGAAGAGTCTACAGCTGTTTTCCCTTGTAGCATTACTTCTCAGACATTTCTTATTATCCTGCACCTTAGGGGATGGTGGTGATAATAATTATAATGGAGAGATAGAAAATAACAGTAAAATTTGAAATGACATCAAAGTTGTGTAAGAACAAAATGTCAAACAAAAGGAAAATCCAACAATAATTTTACTAACATACTAATTAAAAATAATATATGAAGAGCACAGTCAGATCAAAATAAATCTGCTGATACACTAACAAAGCATTTTACCTGAAAATTGTGGGAATTCCAACTATTAGTATGTATATGTACGTATGTTCCATAGGAACCTAGCAGTTTCATGTTGTCAGACTTTTTTAGTAGAATATTAGAGTCCTTAGTGAACTACAAATGTGCTAATAACTTTAGTCTATGAATACAAAGTTTTAGCAGCTCTTAATAACTCAGTATAAGTAGTCCTAGTAGATACCAGTCTTCGGTCTTGAATATCATTTGCAGTAAGACCCAAACATCAGTGGGGCCTGTCTGAAGGGGCCTGTGAGTCTGCTAACCATTTTTTGATCTACTTTTTTCTGTTTTAAAAGTCAATATATAGTATTCTATGGCTTGTGTATACTAGTTTAACTATTCTCCTTTGGTGAACATTTAAATTGTTTTTATTATCCGTGTTATAACTGATACTGTAGAAAATATCCTTTAAAGTCTTTCATACTAAAATAAATAAATAAATAAAGAAATAAAAACAAAGTCTTTCATACTTATACTTTCCATAGTAAAATTTATTCTTTTGATGCATATTTATTGATTTCTCTCCTATGTACTGACTAGGCTTGTAGGGATACAAAATAGATGTGTTTCATTCCTATATTACTGAAAATGAAGACAAGTATATTTTCTATTCATTCATATTTTTTGCTCACTCACATATTCTCTTTTCATCTATTTACATTATTAGGTCCTCTACTATTCTGACTCATTTTCTCCCATCCTGCAGCTATCTTCTGTCTTCATTTTTCTTCCCACTTAACTTAGATTTCCTGGTCTGCTCCTGGCATATATTTTAAATTCCTTTGCACCACTGACCCTTTTTTTGTTTTTATAGGTTTGTCAATGAGGACATTTCATATAAATGGAACCATAAAACATGTAGCCTTTTGTGACTGGCTTCTTTCACTTGGCCTAATGTTCTCAGAGTTCGTTCATGTTGTACCATGTATCACCACCTCATTCCTTTTTATGATTGAACAGTATTCCATTAAATGGAATATATATCACATTTTATTTATCCATTCATCACCTATGATGGACATTTGAGTTGTTTCTACTTCTTGCCTCTTATGAGTAATGCTGCTGTGAATATTTCTGCACAAATTTTTGTGTGTTTTAATTTCTTTTGGGTATATACCTAACAGTAGAATTGCTGGTTCATTTTGACAAATTTATGTTTAACTTTCTGAGGTGCTGACAGACTTTTTTAAAGCATCTGTGTTATTTTACATTCCTACTGCCAATATGTATGGATCCATTTCATCTACATCCTTTCTTTTTTTTTATGATAGCCATCCTAGTAGGTGTGTCTCTTATACTTTTATCTTTGACTTTAAGTAGATTTGAAGAGTGCTAAGTGGATATGTTCTTTTGTCTTCCAGGGACGTGGGTACTGTTAGGACAAACTGGTCCTTGTGATAGTGCAAAACAAAACTAAACTAAAACTTAGTTTATTATGCTAGGTGGTAGGATAAAGAAAATACGATCCTGCTACTTCTAAAACTTGGGAAAATTATTTACTTTGTATTGGTTCTGTACCTTCTCTTAAATGTTACATGTTCTTGAAATGTTATAATGCAAATCCAATCATATTTTAAATAAACCAGAGGATTGCTTTATTTACAGAGAAGTCTTTTGTAAAGAGTATAATTCTTGGGGCATCTGGGTGGCTCAGTCAGCTAAGTGTCTGCCTTCAGCTCAGGTCATGATTTCAGAGTCCTGGAATTGAGTCCTGCATCAGGCTCCCTGTTCAGCGGGTATTCTGCTGGTTCCTTTACCCCTGTCCCCTGCTTGTGATTGCTCTCTCTCAAATAAAATCTTTTCAAAAAAAAATTATTTTTTTTCAAAATAGCCTTCTTGAGGCAAAAAGCAGGAGATTTGTAGTCAGACCAACTTAGCTTGAAATCCTGTTTACTTACCAGCTTTTTTACTATGGGTAAATGACTCAAACTCTACGAGCTTCTATTTCTTCATCTGTAAGTGAGGATGAAAATAGTTTCTACTTTAATAAGTTATTAGGCAAAGATGCCACAGATGAATGAAGAAATAATGTGGATGTAAAGTGGTTAGCACTATTAGCAACTGTGATATTGATGATGATGATAATTTCTTTTCTTGATTTATTTGAGAGAGAGAACAGAGGGAAGGAAGGACAGAGGGAATAGGAGGAGGAGAATCCGAGCTGAGTATGGAGCCTGACTGGGGTCTGGATCCCACAACCCCTGAGATCATGACCTGAACTGAAATCATGAGCCAAGCTGCTCAACCACCTGAGTCACCCTGGGGTCCTGATGATGATAATTCTTAATCTTATTTTCATATCATGGTTTTAATAACAGTGAAATAATTTGTTGATATTTATTTCCTTTTTTTTTTTTTAAAGATTTTATTTATTTGACAGAAAGAGACAGAGAGAACGAACAGGGCAGAGGGAGAGGGACAAGCAGACTCCTGGCTGAGCAGGGAGCCCAACATGGGCTTGATCCCTGGACTCTGGGACCATGACCTGAGCTAAAGGCAGATGCTTAACCAACTGAGTGACCTAGGCACCCCATTTATTTCCTTTTTTGTTTTTGTTTTTTGATAGCGAGTTTTTTTTTTTTTTTAAATATATTATTTATTCATGAGAGACACAGAGAGAAAGAGGCAGAGACACAGGCAGAGGGAGACGCAGGCTCCATGCAAGGAGCCCAATGTGGGACTCAATCCGGGATCCCAGGATCACGCCCTGAGCCAAAGGCAGACGCTCAACCACTGAGCCACCCAGGCATTCCTATTTCCTTTTTTAAAACCACTTTTGCATGTTGGTCTTCTTTCCATTTGGATTGCAAAATTCATAGTGGTTTTTTTTTTCTAGTAAAGTTTTATTTTCTCTCTAGGAATACTTCTTTGATTCCCGAGTGCTAACAGATGGAGAACTGGCTCCCAATGATCGATGTTGTCGTGTGTGTGGAAAAATAGGCCACTACATGAAAGACTGCCCTAAAAGGAGAAGGTTGGCAAATGATTGTATATCAGCATTACAGGGAAAATAAATGTGAGGCCAATTGTAGCTATAACTGTGCTCATATATAAGTGAGAAAGTTCAGGGCTTTAAATTGGACGTTAGGTAAAATGTGTATTGGAGTGGAATTTTGTTACAGAATGATATTTATTCATGGCACAGTGGTATCTCATTCATTTGTTCATGTATTCATTAATGCATTCAGTTTCTGTTTCTTGAGGGTTTTTTTTTTTAATTGAAGAAGCATTTATTGACACCTACTCTACTGGGAACTGTGCCAGGAGCCAAGAAAAAAAAAAATGACCAAGTCATGGGGTTCTTGCTGAGTACCTTCCAGTCCTGCAAATTAGTAATTAAAATATAATTGAATCTGTGAGATATTTGAGTTATACCTATATAATATATACCTTGAGGAATATACATCCTCTATACCCCCAAAAATATAATTATCAAATATATCTTCCTATATTCTATATACTCTGTTTAATAGGCCAGGAAAATTCTTTCTTTAGTTTTCAAGGCTTGTGTAGTATAAAGAGCTTAGAACTTTTCAGAGAGTATTAATTCCTAGGTTCAATCAGTGCTATATGCTGACTTAAATTTAGAGAAGACACTTTCTTTAGGCATCAGCTTTTCCTCTGTAAAATGGAGATAATAAATACCAACCTCTTAAATATTGTTATAAGATTACAATTTGATATTAAAGTTTTTTCTAATTTGATATTATTAAGCTACTGGAATACCCAGTTTCTGCCATATGAGTAGGTGTGCTCTAAATGTGAGTTCCTTTGCCTTAAAAAAAGGTGCATGAAACAATGGGCATGTTAATCCCTTTATTGTGAAACTTTTGTATAGTTTAGGTTGTTCTGTGCTTCACTCAGTTTACAAGTCCCTAGCCCCCACATTATTGGTATCAGCAGTTTACTGTTTAGACTAAAGAAGAAAGACAGTGAAGAAGAGAAGGATGGAAATGAAGAGGAGAAGGATTCACGAGACCTTGTTGACCCCCGAGACCTCCATGACAGTCGAGAGTTTAGAGACCCCAGAGACCTCAGATGCTTTATATGTGGAGATGCAGGACATGTACGAAGAGAGTGCCCAGAGGTCAAGCTGGCCCGTCAGAGGAACAGCAGTGTGGCAGGTAAATAGAAAAGACCAAAAATAGTTTTTGGTAGAAATAAGGTCATTTGTGTTGATGTCATTCTAAGGATTCTGATTCCTCTCTGTTCCAAACTTAGCTGTATGATTTTGGACCTTACAATTTCTTAAAGAGAGAAAAAGAAAATTTAGCCTTTATTTTAGACAGTACTCAGATACATTCACTATTAAAGTCTTAGCAGTCTGTTGTATTCAGTAAACTCCCTTTAAGTATTCTGTTGATTTCAGTTACATCCTTTATTCTTTCCCTAGCAAAGTTAATAGAAATTAAATTTTTTTTTCCTCCAAAAGTTAACAGGAGTTTTTTTTCTGGGAACATGTACAGGAGAAATTATATCTCTTCCCATTACTATTATGTATGAGAGAGATCTGTTCCTGTTATAATTCGTAAGTAATTTTAAGAACTAGAAACCCCAGTTTTAAGAAACTAGAAACCCCACGTTCAATGAAAGAAAAAATAGAATATTTAGAAGTGATGATTTCCAGTTACTCAGATTCTTGTTGCAGAAGGTTTTCTTAAATATATCATCTCCTTTAGAAAAGAAGTATATGTCTTTTTGTTCTTGTTTCTACTACCAGTGTATTTTTTTTTTTTTTTTTTGGTGATTTGCATGATTGAAAAATGGCTTTAAAAATACTAGTTGTTATAAGTCTTTCACAAACGTAATAATGATTTAAAAGTCCAAGTTTATAAAGTTAGAAGGATTTGAAACTCTTAACAGAGGAAGGGAGTTTATTGATTGTCATTTCTTAGTTTTTTTATCTGTTGATTTTCTTTCTTATGTCTTCTCTTAGCAGCCCAGCTGGTCCGCAACCTTGTAAATGCCCAACAAGTGGCTGGTTCTGCTCAGCAACAAGGTGATCAGTCCATAAGGACTAGACAGTCCTCAGAATGTGTAAGTACTCTGCCTGCAAAGGGATTAGTTTTGTCAGGAAGATAGTACTATCTTTGATGGGTGATATGATTGATCTTTTAGACTGGCAAATATAGTCATCCAGATTACACAGTGCTTTGTAGAGGTGTCCTTGCTAGGCACATGAGGTGGGATGAGCATTACCTTTGGAGTAATGCAGATCTGGCTTTTTATCTGTGGGTAAGCTACTTAACTTTAGTAAGCCTGCCTTCTTATTTGTAAAATAAGATAACTACCTAATACATTTGTTGATTGGTTAAAATAAGGTAATGACTTTGAGGTTTCAGGCTTTGCCTCGTGGCAGAAGATCAGCACAATATTTATAAAAATAGACACAAAGCTTGAGATGTGTTAGGGGTTTAGTAGTGTTGGGGCAATACATGCATGGTGTTGGACTTGCCTGAAGCTTTTATGTGTCTCCTCATAGCTGATATGAATACCTAGTGAAATACGTCCTCTGAAAGAAGAGTATTGAATTAGAGTTCAGGTTTACAAGTTTCATATTAACTTTGCTGAGTTACTCTTAACCCTTGTGTAAATGTCTGTTTACCATGTACTCCTTAAATTAATTTAATGCGAATTGAATACTTCCTTACTCTAAACCTGATACTGTGCTTTGGTGCTTCACACTTGATCCCTTGGATGGCCATGTGAAGTGATAGGTATTAGTATGATCAAATTTTACAAATTGGGAAGCTGAGAATAAGAGAAATTAAAAGATTCAAACCTGGGTCTAGGTGTTAAATATGGTATAATCTGTGTTTAGAAAAAATTCTTAGAGGCTATTTGAAGATCAGTATTGGGAAAGTCTTGTAACAACTCTCCCATTTAGGAGCCCACTAACCCCACTTATAATATTTGAATACCCACTATGGTGCTGACATTTTTTTCTTTTCTTTTTTTTAAATTAAATATTTTATTTCTTTATCTGACACAAAGAGCACAAGCTCTCTGCTGGGGAGCAGCAGAGGGAGAGGGAGAAGCAACTCTCCACTGAGCAGGGAGTCTGATGTGGGCTCGATCCCAGGACTCTGGAATCATGACCTGAGCTGAAGGCAGACACTTAACTGACTGAGCTGCCACCCAGGCACCCTGGGCCTGACATTGTCATAAATGTTATATAACAACAGTAATATTAGCTAACATTGTTTAGTGGCTGTTGGCCATATCTTTTTTTTTTCTCCTGTTTCTTATGATAAAATATTGGAAAAGTACAGAAAGTAATAGATACCCATGTAGTGCCACCAGGCCTTAACAATTCTTTACGTTTTATTATCTTTGGTTTATTAAAAAGTGATATGTAGTCAGTAATTCCTATGTAATTCCTTTTGGATGCTGTTCCCATCTTAAAGCCTTCCCACCATCCCTTCCTTTAGTAGTAGATTCTAAAATGTATCTACTGTCCTGAATTTGGTGTTTATATTCTGTGTTGTTTAATTAATCTACACAAAAGTCTATGAGATAGATTATTATTTTATATTACAGGTGAATGAAGAAACATTTAAGGTTCTTGCATGAGGTCAGCACACACTTGGAACTAGGGCTTGAACTCAGGCCCTGTCTCTAAAACCTATGCTCTAACCACTTTCCTATGCTGCTGTTTTTACTTTTTGCCTTTAGCACTTACTTTTCTCTTACCTGAGATTTGGGTCATAGTCTGTCTAATGGACATTGTTGTTCCGATATCTCACAAAGCACTTTAACCTCAAAATGTCTAGAATGTAATACATATTTCTTTCCAAATTCCTAAACTTAACCTCTTGTCCCTGTGTTCTCCATCTCATTAAATGATCCTATTCGCTGGTTTCCAGAACTACTCCCTCTCTCAACCCCCACATCCAGTCCCTAAGTCCTCTTATTTTCTACCCATAAAAAATAGCTCACAGCCATTTGCTTCCCTATCCCTATATTGTATTTCCCTAGCCCACAGCCATTTGCTTCCCTATCCCTATATTGTATTTCCCTAGCCTAGGTTACCGTCATTTCAGGGCTGCTATCTTAGAGCAGTTTTTTACTCACTCTCTTTAAGTCTTCCCCCCACCCCCCAGACTCACTCTCTATTTCATTCCCATTAAGCTAGAATAATTTTTCTAAAATACAGATTGATCATATTCCTTACCAGTTTGAAAACCTTCAGTGGTTTCCCGGTGCCCTCAGGATAAAAGTCTTAATGACAAGGCCTATGGGACCCTTCATTAACATGTCCCTCATTCTTCAACCTCAAATCTGCCATTCCCTTGCCCTTTTACTTCAGTAATATTAAACTTCTTTCAGAATCCAGTTGTTTATACAAGCCAGGAGGTGTCGATGAGCGTATAGACCTTCAGTCATGTTGTTCCCTCTGCATGAAACACTCCTCCCCTTCCCTTGTCCCTGTCCTATTTTATCAGACTGACTGCTGTTTACCCTTGTGTCTCAACCTAAAGGTCACTTCTCTGGCAAACTTTCCTTGATTTCCACTTTCATTCATCTTATCGTTTTCTCCTCCCAAGTATGTTTAGGTATTCCTGCTCTGGGATTTCCTTATACACTATATATCATAGATTCCTTATCATGATAATGATTGTATTTCATTGTAATTGCTCATGTAATCTATTCATCTGCACTTTCTCCTTTCCCTTATAAACTTTAAGTTCCTTCAGGGGCATGCATGTTAGTATTGATTTTTAATACCTACAACAATGCCCAGACATAATTGACAGTAGCTTGTTGAGGGACTGAATCAAAGTGGCTGTGAGATATTTAGACATAAATTTCTAGTTACAGTTGGAAATATGGGTTCTGCATGATGGGAATGACATCTAGGTTCTCTCTTCTTTGGACAGTAAAAACATTTATAGGGTAATATATATGTCAGAGAAGGTTTGAGGCTCTTGGAGAAAATTCTATTTTCATGTAAAATGAGGCTCTTACTATGCACATCAGAGTTGTGTTTATAATGTTCTGATGAAATAACTCCATAATTTTGTATTTAGATAATCTCTGCTTTTATACATTAAGATGTTTTGAAATTAATTTTAAAATGTTATCTTTTTCTCTTTGCAGTCTGATTCGCCATCTTATTCTCCTCAGCCCCAGCCATTTCCACAGAACACTTCCCAATCAGCTGCCATTACCCAGTCTCCATCCCAGCCAGGATCCCAACCCAAGCTTGGCCCACCTCAGCAGGGAACCCAGACCCCCCATCAGGTCCAGATGCCTATGTATAACTTTCCCCAGTCACCACCAGCTCAGTATTCTCCCATGCACAATATGGGATTGTTGCCAATGCACCCTCTCCAGATCCCTGCCCCATCCTGGCCTATCCACGGCCCAGTGATCCACTCTGCACCAGGCAGTGCTCCCAGCAATATTACCCTGAACGATCCCAGCATCATCTTTGCACAGCCTGCTGCCAGACCTGTGGCGATCCCTAACTCCTCTCATGATGGACACTGGCCTCGTACTGTGGCTCCAAATTCCCTGGTGAACAATGGTACAGTGGGGAATTCGGGTAACCCTTCCTTTTCTTCTTTTGCATCTGTCTGTAGAAAGGTTGGGTGATTGGTATTACTGGTTGAACTTGGGGAAATAAATATGAGGAAAAGAATGGGAAGCAATATTTATGAGGGACAATATAGGATTAGGTAAAGTTTATGGGCTGTCAATTCACACTGTCTAGATTTGAATCCTAGCCTTGCCATTTATTATGTGGCATTAGGCAGTTGCTTATAATCTCTTTGTGCATTGGTTTCATCAGTAATATAGGGATATTAATAGCATCTAACTCACAGGAATGTTGTGAATATTAAATGAAGTAATATACTTAAGTGTTACTCATTTTATTATTATTTTAAATTTTCACAGCAATCCAGCATGGTGTAAGTATTATTAAAACTAACTTTATAGTTAAGGAAATTGCAGGGTTAAGTAACTGTCATGCTGTCATAATTAAGCATAGTAGATCCAAGATTTACCAATTTCTTTCTTCAAAACCTATGTATGATCTTTGCCCTAGACTCATTTCTCCGAGTAAGGATCAGTTCTTTAAAAAGGTTGGTAGCATTTTGTAGCATTAAAAAATATTAGTTTTGGGTGCCTGGGTGGCTCAGTCGGTTAAGTGTCTGCCTTTGTCTCAGGTCATGATTCCAGGGGTCCTGGGATCAAGTACTGCATTGGGCTCCCTCTGCTCAGCAAGGAGCCTGCTTCTCCCTCTGCCCTTCCTACCTGCTTGTGATCTCTCTCTCACGCTCTCCCTCTCTCTCTCTCTCTCTCTCAAATTAATAAAATCTTAAACAAAAAAATACAAAACACTAGTCTTTTTTCTGATTTCTAATATATTTTCATCATAGAACATTTGAATAATAAAGAATAATCCATATTCTCAATTCCTAGACGTAGCTGCCAAGTGATATGTAGGTGTCTTACCATCCATTTGTTTTTTAAATATTGCATAATCAAAAATATTTGATAAAAGATAAATCTTGTTTTATATTTAGCTTTTTAGTCCATTTTTTAAAGACATTTATTTTAGAGAGAGCTTACGAATGGGAGGGGCAGAGGGAAAGAAAGGAGAATCTCAAGCAGACTCTGTGCTGAGGGCAGAGCCCAACTGGAGGCTCCATCTCAAGACTCAGATCACGACCTGAGCCAAAACCATGAGTCAGTTGTCTAACTGACTGCGACTCCCAGATGCCCTGATAATATATATATATTTTTAATCTTTATTTATTTTAATCTACGATAGTCACACAGAGAGAGAGAGGGGCGCAGAGACACAGGCAGAGGGAGAAGCAGGCTCCATGCACTGGGAGCCTGACGTGGGATTCGATCCTGGGTCTCCAGGATCGCGCCCTGGGCCAAAGGCAGGCGCCAAACCGCTGCGTCACCCAGGGATCTCTGCCCTGATAATATTTTTATTTTAAAAACTGTATTATTAAAAATTTGAAATGTACACAAAAAGAAAATGATGAATTACACCCTCCTCCCCATTACCCAGCTTTTAGCAGTTATCAGTATTTGCTAGTCTTTGACTCCTTTACTGCATTTATCTGTTTTAAAGATTTATTTATTTTGGTGGGGGGAGGGTAGAGGCAGAAGAAGAGGGAGAGCATTTCAGGCAGACTCCCTCTTAAGCATGGAGTCTGATGTAGGTGAGGTCTTGATCCCACAACTTTGAGATCATGACCTGAGCTGAAACTAAGAGTTGGACACCTGACTGAACCACCCAGCCATCCCACTCCTTCACCTCATTTTTTTTTTTTTAAGATTTCATTTATTTATTCATGGGAGACACACAGAGAGAGGCAGAGACATAGGCAGAGGGAGAAGCAGGCTCCATGCAGGGAGCCTGATGAGGGACCTGATCCTGGGACTCTGGGATCACACCCTGATCTGAAGCTGAAGGCAGACACTCAACTGCTGAGTCATCTGGGTGTCCCCCTTTTTAAAAAAAGCTTTGGCTTTATTTATTTTTTATAATATTTTATTTATTCACTTGATAGCACAAGCAGAGGTAGCAGCAGGCAGAGATAGAGGGAGAGGGAGAGGGAACCCGATGCAGGGCTCAGTCTCAGGACCCTGGAACATGACCTGAGCTAAGGCAGATGCTTAACCAGCTGAGCCACCCAGACGCCCTTGGCTTTAGTATTTAATCAAATCTTTGGCACTGGATTAAATTTCCCTATAAATGTATTTGTATTTCTTAAAACACACACACGCGCGTGCACACGCACACACACACACGAGACTATTATTACCAAACCCAGTGTCCTCTAATACCTAGTCCTTGTTCATCTTTACCTATTTTTCTTTTCTTTCTTTTCTTTTCTTTTCTTTTCTTTTCTTTTCTTTTCTTTTCTTTTCTTTTCTTTTCTTTCTTTTTTCTTTTTTTTTTCTTTTTTCTTTTCTTTTCTTTTCTTTTCTTTTCTTTTCTTTTCTTTTCTTTTCTTTTCTTTTCTTTTCTTTTCTTTTCTTTCTTTTTTTTTTTTTAACCCCCCTCTGCATGACTGTCAAGAAATTTTGGCACAGGTGCATGATTTACCTATTTTTCTGAAATTACTGTTGATTTTTTGGAATTAAGATTCAAACAAAGCCCCATACTTTATATATGGTTGTTCTCTTAAGCCTTCTTTAATTTATAATAGTTTTTCCTATTTTTTTTTTTCAAAACCCCATATAAACTTTAAGAAATAGAACTTCCCACATTCTGGTGTTGAGTGAAATTTTTTTTGGGGGGGGTGAATTTTATTTTGGGGGCATTGTTTAAATTGTACCTCTGTCCCCATATTTTCTGTAAATTGGTAGTTAGGTCCAGCGTCTGGATTAGATTCAGGTTAGTTTTGTTAGCAAGAATTTTACTTTTTGGTTGGTGCTATATGGTTCTTGTTCCCTCATTTTAAAAAGAACTTACTTTCTGTTCCTCTTTTGGTGACCTACGATGGATCAATGAATTAGGCGAAGTCAGGCTGTTCTATTCATTATTAAGTTCCTCATTAATTTTTACACAATAGTTGTAGCTGTCATAGATAATTATTGCTGATAACCATTATTTCACTATCGGTTGTAAAATGATGATTTTCTATTCACAATTTGTGATTCTTCTATAAAGAACTTTCCCTTATTAGCTAGTTGATTATCCTGAAATATAGTTTGTATGGGAAAAGTAGACTAAGCTTGATTCTTTCCCTTTATCAATTTTCAAAAGAAATACAGTACTTTTTTTTTTTTTTAAGATTTTATTCATTTATTCATGAGACACACACGGAGAGAGGCAGAGACACAGTCAGAGGGAGAAGTAGGCTTCCTGAGGGGAGCCCGATGCAGGACTCAATCCCAGGACCCCGGGATCACACCCTGAGCCAAAGTCAGATACCCAACCACTGAGCCACCCAGGCGTCCCTAAATACAGTACTTTTAAAACAAAAATAATGCTATTACTATTACCTAGAGCACTATGATGGAGGAGGTATCTCTGAACTCTTTGAACAATACAGATAATGCATTTTGCTGAGCAGAGATGCCAGAATGTGGGAACTCATTTAGATTTCCAAGGTCAAGGGATATATGGCATACATAGCCATTCTGTCACTCAACAAATGTTCACTGTATATATGTCATGACATGTACCTTGATAGTTACTGAGTTATGTAAACATGAACACAGACCCACCAGTGCCTTGCCCTTTGGTACAGTGGCTCAGTTTTTACAGTTCTAGTCCTCCGTGTACCATCACTAGTTGATCTCTTTACGCCTTAATGAACTAATTAACATCCCAGAAACACACCATACTGTCTCTTATCCCTAATTGTTAATTAATTTGTTCCATCTGCCTAGAAAGTCCTCTCCCTTACCTCTCTTGCTCACTCTCCCCTCCTTTTGCTTTGTGAGAAAGCTTGGCTTGATCACTCATCCCCCATCTTTAAATTTACCTTACTTTCTGCAGGACACCCTTAATTCTTGTTGATTCTATCCTCCAGTTGTGTTAGCTATCCCTTCTCTCCATGTTTGTATTATGAAAATATTTGGTTGTGAAAAATGGCCAAGGGAGATTGGAATGTATTCTAAGAAATACCTTTCTGTGTTAAAACATCGTTTCTCAATTCATCTGGACCTCAATATGTATGCCAAGTCTCGTTTAAAGAAAAACAATATACCTTGTAGTATAGCCTCAGCTCTTAGTTGTAACTTGATTTTATGAACTTCCATGAACCAGCTGCTTTTTTTTTTCTGGTTACCTCCCGAGAAGACTGAGCTTGTGAAGAATGTGTCTAGTATGGGTTTTAGTTTTTTTACTGTGTACTCCTCCCTATCCCGTACCTCCTAATTTGAGTTCCTGCTAGGAAGTTCAGTGAATGAGGACAGTGTCTTTCAGATTATTTCCTGCCACATTATGACCCTGAATGAGAAAAGTCACCAAAATGATCCAAAAGATTTAGTGAGTACTTTAAAAAGTTACACTTTGAAAGATTTACTTACAGATACATCTTAAAGGGACGTAGACTATGGGGTGGTTTGCCGTAGAAAGAATAGCACTCATAGTGTTTTTGAGTTCTTACTTACATACCAGAACTTCTGTAAGTCACATTACCTCTGTTATCTAATTTAATCCTCACAATAACCTGAGGTGCATAATAGAACCTTTATAATTTTTGGAATTGGTATTTGAACTTCAACCTCTTTGGCTCCAAAGCCCAAGTTCTCAACCATTACACCAAGTGCTTTAGTTTCTAATAGAATCAACTTTCAGGCCATGATATAATTATTTCTAGGATAGTTGGCATTGTCTTTAGGGTAAAATGTAAGCTCCTTAATGATGTACTGTAGTTCTTTGAAATGTAAATTTTACCTTACCCTGTCCAGCTTTTTTTCTTATCACTCCCTGCCTTTACTCCTTTCTTTGTATTGCTATTTGTTTTGCAGCTTCCCAAACTTCTGTGCTTTCCTGTTTATTGGCTACTGTACATGCTATTCCTTCTGTCTAAAATGCCCTCTTTGCCTCATTTTGCCTAACTTGTTCCTTGTGCTTAAAAATTCTATTTAATCATCCTAGAAAAACCTTCTCTATCCTTGAACCAAATATGTTAGTGCCCTCTCTAGAACACCTTCCACCCATCTATTACAGCAGTGACCACATATTATATGTCATCCTCTTGTATGTCTCTCTTAGGAGTAATTTGAACACAGTTACATATTTGATTCTTTAAAAACTTTGATATCCTCACATTTAGCATTGTTCTTGTCCAGTGTAGGTACTCAGTACATCTTTGTGGAATGAAGGTGTATTGAAATGAACAAACTGATGTTTTAAAGTATGTCTTTCCTGTCTTGTTAAAATGCAGAGCCAGGCTTTCCAGGACTAAATCCTCCAATTCCTTGGGAACATGCACCACGTCCCCATTTCCCTCTTGTCCCAGCTTCGTGGCCTTATGGTTTGCATCAAAACTTCATGCATCAGGGAAATGCCAGATTTCAGCCCAACAAACCGTTCTATACTCAAGGTACCGTTGCTTACAAATTCATTAACAGGCTGGGTGGGTTTTACTCTGGGACAAAGGAAGCTACGTGAAGGCCAGAAACAAGGAGTAAAATTTTATGCATTCAATAAATTGTGAGAGAGCATACTGTGTGTCAGGTGCATGTTGTTCAAGCAAGAATTAAGTAAAACTTGTATACCTAATGCATATTTTATTAGGAGAGCCAGGCATGTAAAATAGACAAGAATAGGACCAGAGTTAACAGAAGATATGGACATCAGGGATCAATTCACACAAGATTTTGACGTTTGAACTAGAGATACAGGATTTTTTTCCTGGAGATTACAGGAGAAGAGTTCTTAGCTGAAAAAATAATATAACTAGGAGTTCAAGAACTTAAGGGACTCAGGAAATGTTGACTGAATGAAATGATAACTTTAAGGGGAAGCCACTGGTGCAGATTCCATTTAGCCTTCCTAAACTATCCATGTACTACAGGGGCATCCCTGTATTATCAAGTGGCAGAGCACTGACTGTGCTTATTCTTCAGAGTAAAGAACTAGGGTTGAGGAAAGTTACTTTTGGTTATACAAGCCCTTTTAGGGCTCGGTGGGGTCATAGGGGGAGTCTGAAGTTCTTCCTTGGTGAAATTGTTGTTTTCCTCCTCTTCATCTCTCTTTTCTTTCACATACCATTTCCCTTCTGCCCTCCTCCTTCCCCTGCTAAATGTTTTGACATGTGTTATGTCCTCTTTACTGTATAAATAGAAAAAAAAAAAAAAAAAAGAACTAGCTACAAGTTAAATTCTAAGGGTTTTCAGATAAACAGGCACAAGCCTTTCAGTTTTCCTGTCTGTATTGTGTCCAACAGACAGATGTGCCACCCGTCGGTGTAGAGAGCGTTGTCCCCACCCACCAAGAGGAAACGTGTCGGAGTAATGCGAGTCCATTTTCTTTCAGCTGGTCTACCGATGCACAGCAACCAGCCAATCCTGCTGTCTCAAGGGTATCCGTACCTCAATGTCAGTTACATTCAGCAGAAAAAGTGACATTTAATGGAAAACAAAACAAATCAGGTCCTGATTTAAAATTTTAACACGTTTAGATAGCTTATTTAAATTCTAAGACTGTTTTTAAAGACTGTATTATTTGTATATAAATATGAACTATAGTTTTTACTAGTATCACCAAATTGAGTGATACAAATTTCATCTATTTTATTACCCTATTTTTAAGGGAATTTTGTTTTGTTTAATCTTGATGAATTGTATAAAGAGAGAATTTAAAAATTACATTCTTTATTTTCTATTAGCTGTATTCATACTTTGGTTGCTTCAGACTTTATATATATATTGTTCTTAAGAATTAGGAAAAACTTTCATGTGTTTTAAATTTGTCACTTCTATTCTTTACAGAACCTTGTAGTGCCAAAACTTTTTAAAAGGTAAAGAAAAGAAAAAAAAAAATAAAACTACAACATGAAGATTCAGAATTTTTTTCTTTTACATTCTTGTATATTGAAAATATTCAAACTTGAACAGAAAGTTGCTTTTGTCTGTATTTGAAGTAATTCTATTTTAAGTTAATAAATCTTTTTGACAAGAGTCAAATTTGGTTAATTCATATGGTTGTTAGATCATGGAAATACAATGTAACAATTTAGAGATTTGTTTTACTCTCTGTGAATAGAGTATTCAAAATTACAGAATTAGTTTTAGAGATCCAAGGATCTTTTTTATGTCTTTTACTGGATCTTCACAATACCCATATGAAGTTGACAGAAACATATGCTATCTCCATTCTATCATTGAGAAAACTGAGGTGCAAAACAAAGTGAAATCCAAGGTAGCACATTTATATGTTGGAAAGAGAATTGAAACAGATGTTTTGAAGGAGAGTTTTTAAGCACTGAGAGTGATACTGACAGAGTGGAGGGAGATATTTATTTACTGAAGTACTAGCATGTGCCAGACTATCCATTCTGAGTTCTCTTACTACCTGGAATGCACACTTCCCAAGATGGTTTTTACCAGTAATGGTTGTGGTCACTTGAGTATAGTTGAAATTAAAATTTTTGTATATCGGGTGGTGTTTTGGTACACTGCAGTGAGGTAATTTTATCTGAACACCCCCCTCCTCCAGTTATATATTTGCCAGGGATTTTGGACTAAATGATCGTATAGATTTGGAAATTTGCATTATAAGTAAATACAAACGTATTTTAAGGACAGTGTATTATCTTTGTTCTGCTTCCTCAGATATGCATTACTTAAATAGGAGACTACCTGGGCTTTTGCCATATTTTCCAGCTTGCAAGATGCTTGAAATCTATTGCAGGAGGTTGAGGGCTTTCCTGCCATATTTGCAGTCCTGAAAAGGTATTTATTAAATGTTAAGATCAGTATCTCTCAGAATCCTACTAAATGGTGGAGTTCGCTTATTTATTTTGTTAATGAGATAGCTGGCCCAGTTGTATGCTTTTGTGTTAAAATACAGGCATACCTCAGAATCTTGCAGGTTAGGTCCCAGATCACTGCAATAAAGTGAGTCAAATGCCTTTTTTGATTTTCCCAGTGTATAGAAGTTATGTTTACACTATTGTAGTTGATTAAGTGTGCAGTACCATTATGTTGAAAATTCACATCTTAATTTAAATATACTTTTATTGTAAAAAAAAATGCTAACCATCAGCTGAGCTTTAGTGAGTTGTAATCTTTTTTGCTGGTGGAAGGTCTTGACTTGATGCTGAGGGCTGACTGATCAGAGTGGTAGTTGGTGAAGGTTGGGATGACTGGCAATTTCTTGAAATAGGACAACTGAAGTTTGTCACACCAATCACCCTGTCATATCACCTGAACACTCAGGGCCATTGGGGTTAAAAGTTAGCCTAATTTCAGTATTGTTGTCTCAGGGAATAGGAAAGTCCAAAGAGGGAGAGAGACAGGGGAGTGGCCAGTCAACAGAGCAGTCAGAACAACCATTTGTTAGATTTGCTATTTTACATGGGCAGGATTTGTGGCACCCAAACCATGACACAGATTACTGTTACCAAAATACGATACAGACAACTTGGTGTCTCTGTCATATGCCATTAGACAAAAAAATCAATACACTTGTTTATGGAGGGTTGCCATAAACCTTGGTTTAAAAAAACAAAAAAACAAAAAAAACGCAGTATCTGTGAAGTGCAATGAAGGAATGCCTCTATGACTTGTGCCTCCTTTAGCAATTACCAGTGCTCATTAAATGGCAAAACTGTAGCAAGTGGAAAAATAGAATACTCTTAGTTTGTCATTTATACAGTAGCTGCTCAGTTTTAGAAGTATGCAAACTTCTCAAAGTTGTAAACTTTTGTGATTGTGAATTCAGATTCATTGTGGAGCAATTGAAAAGTGCTCAAATTATCAATCTTCTGCAGAGTACACATACACCCCACACATAAGATTGTATTGTTTTGAAATGTTTTGTATAATGTTTAATGACATGGAAATATTAATATTTTCAGTGTCATTAAAGATCATTCAAAACTGAATATTAATGATGTACCATTTATTTGTTTAGTCCTCTACTGATGGGCATTTCTGCTTTTCTCATATATAATAATATGTAAAATGATAGGATAAAGCTATTTTTGTGTTTATTATTCTAGTATGGTGAATTTATATTCATAAATGGGATTATTCAGTAAAAAGGATAAAGTTCTAAGTTCCTGCTACATACTGCCAAATTGCCTCCCGGAAAGCTGGTTACCGTTTCTGTGGTCCCAGCAAACAGTATATAAACTGTGTTGGTAAGCTTATCAAATAACTTTAAAGTCCAAACAATTCATTTTTTTTCCTTAAAGGATAATTTAAATGTATTAAAAAAAAAGGGGAGACATTAAATAAAAACAAAGTATAAAAATCAAAGTATAAAAAGATCATCAACCAGAAATAAATACCATTAATAGCTGGTGAACTTTATCCATTCCAACTTTTTGTTTATTTTCTCATTCACCCAATGTGGGATTAGAACTTGTGACTGAGATCCAAGAGCCACATGCTTTTCCAGCTGAGCCAGCTAGGCACCTTCCCCTAGCCCCAACGATCTTTCTTAAACATAGACATACATACATAGAGTTTCAAAAAAGTGGGCTCATATGCTGTTTACTAAATATAGCAAGTTGGGGCACCTGGGTGGCTCCGGTTCTGGTCCCCGGGGGTCTTGGGATCAAGTCCTGCAGTTGGGCTCCCCACAGCGAGTCTGCTTCTCCCTCTCCCTGTGTCTCTGCCTCTCTGTTTCTCATGAATAAATATAATCTAATATATATGTATATATATATATGTGTGTGTGTATGTGTGTATACATCATCAGATTAATTTCACTTGGATTTAACAAAAAAAATGTGAGATGAAATACTCAAAAGTTTTTTCCTAAACTTTAGTAGAAAAAAAGATTAGTTCTAAAAGATTCCCCTTAAAGTTTAGGACAATTCTAGAAAACATTAAAGAGGCTGGTAATTTTTTCCTAGTTTTCAGGTATGTTTTAGTTAGAGATCATGCATGACTCCTGTTATGAAAAAAATGTTTACCAGTTCCTCTACTTCTTGGTTATATTAATTTTTTAAAGATTTTATTTATTCATGAGAGACACAGAGAGAGGCAGAGACATAAGCAGAGGGAAAAGCAGGCTCCTCAGAGGAAGCCTGATGCAGGACTTGATCCCAGGACCCTGGGGAACATGACCTGAGCCAAAAGCAGATGCTCCAGAACTGAGCCACCCAGGTGTCCCTATATTATTTCTTATATAGACAATGTTCATATATAAGTTGAGTTCTACAATTATTTCCCATTGTTTTTATTTGTGAGATTTTATTTGTGAGAGACAGAGATAGCAAGAGAGAGCACAAGCAAGGGAGAGAGGGAGAAGCAGGGAACCTGATGCAGAGCTAGATCCCAGGACCCTAGGATCATAAACTGATCTGAAGGCAGATATTTAACTGACTGAGCCACCCAAGCATCCCTCTCTTTATGTTTTAAAGACAGCTTTGGCTAGGTATAAAATTCCTATCACTATTTTCTGCACACCTTTAGAGTCATAGGAGACCAGCTTCTGAAGTTTTCTCTTTTATATAAGACTTGATTTCTCTGCTTAGGTATATCCCTATAATCCTTTATATCTTAAATTCATTAGGATATTTCTTGAAGGTTTGCTTTTTATTTCAGGAAAATTTTATCTAATTTGCTCAATTCTCATTAATAATGTAAATTATGCCTATGTAGGATTTCAGGTTTTGTTTTTTTTTTTTTTTTTTTTTTTAAGATTTATTTATTTATATGAGAGAGAGAGAGAGGCAGAGAAACAGGAGGAGGGAGAAGCAGACTCCATGCCGGGAGCCTGGTGCGGGACTCGATCCTGGGACTCTAGGATAGCGCCCTGGGCCAAAGGCAGGCGCTAAACCGCTGAGCCACCCAGGGATCCCGATTTCAGGTATTTTATTATCTTTGTAGCTTTTAAGTTTTCTATGATTTTCAGTATTTATTTCCTCCAGCCTATTTTCTCTATGCCTTATTTTATACTGTTTTCTAAAAAGGCTTTTCTCCAATTTTTCAGATCTTCATTTAAGCTCTATTAAGCTTATTTTCCATCTTAGGTTTTAATATCATCTTTGAACTTCTTTTATACTTTGTGCATTTTTTTAAAACATCACTTTGCTATAGTCTTTGTGAAGAACTTACCACTTTAACTTTCTGTAGGGAGTGACCAACATCTGTGATCATTCTTATCTCAATACTTATTTAACCTTAGGTCACTCTATATGATAGAAATAATGGAAAGAGGCTAGAGGAATGAGCTTTCAGTTGGGTTATTATATTGGAAGACTTTCACCATACTTTAGGAAGTGAAATCAATTTAGTGGTTTACATCCAATATTAAAAACATACTAAAAAAAATACTGTACAGGAAATAGATCAGTTTTACATAAAAATTTTTTTCCTGACATGTTTTAGTTACAGAATATAACTTTTAGTGTACAGATGTAAAATGTTTCTTAATATAGACTAGTCAAAGTTAGAATACTACAGTTCCAAGACCTGTCCAGTAGGCTAGCACACAGATGACAGAAATGGCTCTCAGCCAAGTTTGTCTTTAGCTCCACCTCTTCTGGAATTCAGTAATATACCAAATCTTTAGAGAGATGTTCAACACATCCCACTCAAGAACTCTTAGCTCTTTGAACTAATGAAAGAATGGGAACAATCTATTTCCTGCTATAGTTTGGCTGTACTATTGATTCAGATTTCACCATATACCTAATAAGTAAGTATGCGTTTATAGTTTGTTTGGGGAGGCTTATTTCGGTTATTAAAAGCTGCATGGGTTTTTTTTTGGTGGGGGGAGGAGGGGCAGGAGCAGGTATTTGAATTTATCTTAGACTTTAAAGTGAATATTTTAACAATAATACAGGATGATAACTTGATTGGTTCATAGGTCATTAAACCAGAGACATTTCTTTGGATCTCGATCATTTTGGTAAAGAAATAACTAACTGCTGGGACTCTATTAACAGATGTAAATAGAGGTGCTTATATTGAATCCTTAAAGGCAGTCCTATATATAGTTGTATAATGGATAACAATAGCTCTTATGGTCAACTTTTATTAGCTCAAATATCATCAGAAGAATCTCTGAAGAATGTGAAATTTCAAATATCCCAAAATGCTTTAACATTGCTGCAAAAGTTCAAGTCAACAGCAATCAAAAGAATGTTTATTTTATGACCAGATAAAGCTTCCCAGGAAACTGGATCCTGTGAGGCAGCTGGTCTTCATAATTCTTGCTGGGTCCAGAGCTGCAGGAAGTCAAAATTGTTCCCTCTCCCCACTCCTTTTTTTTCACTTTTCCCTTTTTAAAGGAGGAAAGGTAAGTACTGGTAGACTGAATACCCCCCCCCCCCCCCCATTGTCAACGCCTGTGGACACCTTGCAGTTCTTATTTTGCTTCTGAATCCTCAGACTTAGCTTCTTCAACATACTGTCTCCTAATTCTCCTTTCTTGAATGGCTCCTTTCCATTTTCAGTTGGTTGATTGCACTGCTTCCTTTCACCAGTGTTGAGTGTTGCCAATGATTCTGTTGTTCTGTTGTTGGCTTTTCTTACATAAACACACACCTCATGGGCAATCAATTCCACTTAATTCTACTTCTTTCACAGTTACCTAAATGTTGTCAATTCAGGGTTAGATCTCTTGGCTCAACTCCAGTTCCTATTTATATTACAGCAGTCTCTAATTACACTTTAGGATAAACTGAATGCATCATTTTTTCCTACCAACACAACTTTCACCATATGCCCCTCTAAATCCTGGCCTCTCCCTGTTCTATTTTATAGCCTTGTGAATGAATGGCACTGTTTTCCAGCAATACAGGTCAAAACCCTGAGGGGTTATTAGATAATTTCTTTTCAGTCTTAGTACCTTACTGCTGACTATTCTTGGATAAATGTCAGTGCTTACAAGATAAAGGCTGAGCACCATAACCTAGAATCCAAGGCTCTTGGGGAAGAAGAACATACATTATATTATGTTATATAAAAGGTATTTAAGTTTCATTGTTGAACTGTTCAACGTAACTGGTCCAGAGAAGCCTTAGCTTATGATCCAATGATCCAGAGAAGCCTTACTTTTGAATGCATTTTCTTCTTACAAAGCTGCTGCTAACTCGTCAGTTTTCCTACTACTATTCCTACATGGTCCTGGGGGGGGGGGGGGGGCGGTGTAGAAGCTGGAGGTTATAGGTTTTACTGATTTGATTTTTTGAGTGTACTATCAGCAGCAATAAATCTCAGAATTCTCAGAACAGTTCCCATAATGGAGCAAAACAAAACTACAGAAAAATGGAAAATAGGTGTGTAAAATTTAATAACAAAAAGGTCAACAGGCAGCCACATCCTGTCCTTGTCACTCATCCTCTCCACCCCTCAAATCCTTTCTACCCTTGTAAATTTGAGTACAGTCAAGATTGGTTGCACAAAGGGGTCAAAAGCAGCCCTTGGGAAGCACTATTCCTCAAATGGATTACAATTCAAAGAGAGATACAAAACTCAGCACCTCTTTCACTTAAGTAAAAAAAAAAGAGAAATTGGTTAAAAAGAGCTAAAATATTCTCATAGCTGCCTGGGGAGTAAGATCTTAATCCTTCCACAAAGACAGATGCCTTTAGATCCACAGGTGGCCATCTGATCTAATACCAAACTGAGTCCATTATTCATTCCCTCTCCGGCTCTTCTTGTGGCTTTTCTTAGATCTGAAATGGTAACACACATGAACCATAATAAATTTAACAGCTGTTTAAGAAGGTAGGCAAGAACTTTTGAGGAAGATACATGTATGCTGATACTGATGGGACAGAAATGACATCTAGTATTCATTAAATGTGCTTAGTGTTATGTCTAAGCAACACTGAGGCAGGTATTACTATCTTAAAGTTTATCAAATGAAAGTGACCTGTCCAATGTCACTCAACTGTTAATTGTTAACAAAGTTGGGACTTAACCACAGGTCTCCTGAGACCAAAGCTCATGGCCCACTCTCCAAAGCTGCAATGCTACATGGAAAAAACAAAATAACACAAAACAAATACATAATCCTAGTAATTCTCAGGGCAATAGGCCAATTTTGTCCTGGAATAAAGTTCCTAAATATCCCCATCAAAACGAAATTTCAGGTCTGACTTAGTTGTGTGATTGGAAGTTTGAGTAAAAAAAAATTCTTAAAATAAGTCAATCCATACCTTTCAGGAGACTTTGAGTGACTCCTGTGTCTGTGACTACGATGATGACCTGGGGAAGAAAAGGCCACTAGATAAGTGATACTCTACCCACCTACTTTTCCACTGTGATTTTCACTTCTCCCAATCCCTTTCACTGGCATAATATTTTTTTCTGGCTTATGCTAGACACACATCTTGATAGCACCTGTCTGGACTGTTTGTTTATGGGGGTGCTTGTTTACGGTGGAGTGCCAGAAGAACTGAATCCATTTCATATGCATTTGAGGGTTATGGTTAATTTCACAAACATCACATAGGTCTTAATTCCTATAATTTCAGATGAAAAAAGTGAAGTTCATCATTCTTTCAGTAAAGCTTTTAAGAGAAAGTAAAGATGTGAATTCTTAATTTTCAGATTTTCATTTCCTTTTCTTTTAAGCAATCATATAGCTAGGCACTCCTGTCCTGGAGAAGGTTAAGCATCTATTACATTTAAGATAACCAATAGCAAAAGTCCCAAATATTATACCTGGGGACTTGGAGCGGGATCTGTGCCGTCTATCTCGAGATCTGCTGCGGTGACGTCTTGGGCTTTTGCTCCGATGCCTTTCTCGGCGAGGGGAGGGGCTGTGGAAATGATTCGTTAGACTCCTTTTTCTGACATTTATACTCACATCACACCCCTCCATCCCCAAAAGCTGTATCCTTCATTACAAGTCAACTGAAGGCCTACCTCCTCCTTTTAGGAGACCGACTCCGCCTACACAGAAAGAAAAGAGGAAGAACCTTAGGCACACTGCTCAAACATTCACCCACTTCTTATCCATGACCTTTGTTACATAACTTTTTATTAGAATCCTCCCACTCTAAGTCTGGGATTGGCCATGTGACCTGCTTTGGCCAGTGGGGTATCTGCAGATGTGATACCAACAGATACTGGAAGGAAACTTGCATGATTGAGCTTGTCTGCTCTTGAATTCTGTCACAGTTGAGGGAACATGCCTAACTTAGCCTAGAATGAGACACACACAGAAGAGATGAGTTGCCCCAGGTATCCTCATTAAAAGCCAATAGACAGCTGACCACAAAACAGGTATGTGAACTTACACTGCCTATCCAAGCCCAGCTTAAATCACTGATGCAGACTTGTGAACTAAATAAATGGTTATCATCTACCACGGAGATTTTGCAGGTGGTGGTTTTATAGCAATTCCTATACTGGGCAAACATTCCCCACAAGCTGAATTTTTTCCCTCCCTGAAATCCAAACTTCTGTATTAATTACCAGGCTTAAAGTTTCCCTGGAAGAGGCCAAGAATTAGGGCTTTACCTTCTGGGAGACCGGCTCCTACTCCTTCTATAGCGCAGTGTGGGAGAACGACGGGGCTTGTCCAAGTCTCGGTAGCTTCTCCGGCGATGATCAGGTGATGGCACTCTCTCCAACTGGGAAAGAAATGGATAGGTCAACGCTGAGTACAGACTTAACACAGAACTATTTAGGGGTAGTACATACACTCCCCTCCTCAACCTGTCCCAAATTCTACCTTCAAGTGAATTTAAAACACAATAATACATAGATAACCCTAAGGACAAAAAGAACTACCAAATAAAAAAACTGTTTCCAATAATCCTACTACTCCAGTGTTGGTACCGCTATTCTGGGACTATGTGAGAATTGTGAGAGCTAAGTAATTACGTGTATCTCCTTAAAAGGTTGGATTTCCAATGTGAAAAGAGAGGTGTAAGATCAGTAAAATTAAGTACAAAGTGTACTTTACTCTTAAATTTTTCCTCTAGGTTTGCCAACTGTAAAGACCTAAAAACACCAACCAAACCCATAGCAATGAGCATTTATAGTGCCCAGAGTGTGGTATCTAAATACCATTTTCCCTGTAAAGGAAACCAATGGCTCCCTGGAAAAATGGCAATTTCAGATTGGGGCCAGAAGCTTATAAAACATGACTAGAATATATCGTCAGAAGGCAAGGAGTCTGAGACTACCATGGTTGTTGTCAGTTTCATGAGTCAAGGGGGGGGGGGGGGAGGGCGGAGCAGCGATCCTTTGGCCAAAGAGGGGACAATTTCATCATCAACAAGGACCTGGTTCAAAACACCTCCAATTAGCATAAATCCATGAGTTTATGTTACCAAGGACAAAAGCACATTCATCACATTGGGAGGATATTATGGACTCAACTCATTATTTTAAAAACTGAGAAGTAACCCAGTATTTCTCTTTTCTATATCAACTGTACCTAAGAAAAACTGAGTATTGACTTGGGAGATTTTACAGCAGTGTTATAGGTAACATGATGAAAAAGCAAAGAATTAAACATCATGATTTTATAACCCCTAATGGGTCTAGGCAGAGATCATTTAGGCACAGTGGTTCCTAATAAGGCAGAGAAACAGACTTTGCTCACCCTACGGAGAGTACACATGAGTACCTATGAAGTAGTGTTGCTTTACTGCAAAGGGTACAAAAACCTCAAATCCAATTGAGCCTCCAGATCTAAGAGTTTACAGAAGATACAAGGGACAAACAAACATGTTAAGTGACCCCACAGGGACATAATCAGAAGAATACAATTGTAAAAATCTGTATAGAATAATATGACTTGATTTATGGACCTTCTCTGAATACTAATTCAAACTATTAAATATAGGACAATTGGGGAAATGTGAATACTGAATATTTCATTTCCTTGTTTCAAGTTTTATTTAAATTCTGGTTAACATAAAATATGTTAGTTTCAATACCGAATATTTGACATTAAGAAATTACTGATGATTTGGGGGTGATGATAGTTATCATGGTTAGGCTTTTTCTGAGATATGGATGAGATATACTGATGATTGTGATCTATGTCAAGAAAACTGGTGTGGGGACAATTTGGAAGACATTAGAAAAAAAATAAAATGGCTTGAGTTGATACTATGGCGGCTAGGTGACAGGTAAATGGAGGCACATTCTCTCCACTTTGTGATTGAAATTTTCCATTAAAAAAAAGGAAAAACAGAACGACTACTTTTGGTTCCCTCACCACAAAAAAGCACCTCAGCCTTAGAAGGCTTTAAATTCATGAACGAATGTTTCCTTTTGCACTCCTTAAAGGGAGCCTACTGGCTCAGAGCTACACTTCCATTTACACTCAGTATCCACCGTTTCTTTTATTTCCCCCCTACCCTTTTTGGATACATAAAGTATTATATTTTCAACATGGATGTTTCAGATCCTTCTTTCCTAACCATAAGCATTTCCACATCATATACTTTTCATAAGTTTTAATGGCTAAAAGCCTGTTGAGCTGCTAATAGTTAACCTGACTGCTTCCTGACTGTTTTCAACTTGTCAACATTTTAACTAGTAAAAAACATGACCATGTAGTAGGTATTATTTTTTTCCTTAAGCTAGCTTAATCCTTAGGATAGGTTCAACTATGAACAGTATTATTATTTTAAGTATTTATATTAATAGCTACCAACTGTGAGTCACTTATAATGTCCCAATATGCAATGGGCTTTATGTATATCACCTCATTTAATGCTCATAATAATCCTAATAGAAAGGTATCATTCTTCTTTACTAAGGGAAAGACAGAGATTAATTTACACAAGATTATGGAGAGCTGAGATATGAATCAAAGCCTTTATTTAACTTCAATGCCCATACTCTTAAATGATAAATATTGTATTTTTTGGTTAAAGTTAAAAATTAAAGTCGGAAAACAAAACAAGGAAGGACCATTCCCCTCATCCCCTCCCATAATTATCCCTCCTGAACCCTTAAGCTCCCAGGTGCCTGACCTTCTCATCCTCCTCTTCCTCCTCTTCACTGGACTCCACGTCATCCATGTCCTCTTCTAGAGCACTAACCCGAGGCTCCAGTTGCTCAGCTTCCTCTAGCACATAGCGTTTCTACAGAAAGCATAATGAGAGTCAGGGGGCTTTGTTGTCTTCTCTATGTCCTGAACCCCTGACACTGGGGCTCTGGGATAGATGGGAAACTGGTGATCAACAGCTGAGGCAATTTCATTTCAAAGATATTCCAGACAGTTCAAAAATTTCTTAAGGAATTTAACATACTTGGAATCTATACTTTTACATCCCCCTGTAATTACATAAATACAAAGTCGAAGGGAACTTCATTTTCTGTTGGCTTTAGGCTTTATTCTCTGTGATCTTTTACACTTAAAAGTCACTGAAATATCAATCAATATAGATGTAGCCCTGAAAAAAAAAAAAAGGAGCTTCATATACAAGGGCCAATATAAGTTCAGAGCTGTGACTGGTGGCTGGTAGTTCCAAGACAGGGTCAAAGCAAAATCTACCCTAAGAGACCCAGTGAGGCCCAGCCCAGTTTGGGGGCTGAAGATTGTCTTGGTCCTGGTTTGGAATAGCATCAACTTTACTTGACCTGGGATTTAGGCAACAGTCTAGTAGAGTCACACATTTTGAACAAACTATAGGATATACACGATCCATCTTCTGGTTCCATTTTCTTCTGAGATGTGGCTTAGCTGGCTTATTGTGTGATTAAGGACCCGAAAGGCAAGGATGAGTTCAAAAATGCCAAATGGGACTGCCTGAGTCATACGATCCCTTACCATTTTCTTGTGCCCAGGATATAAAGAATGTTGGATAGTCCTAAAATAACATTTAGCTTATCTCTAACAAAATTCTATAATGGTTGGCAGAAGTGAAACAGATACCACTCTGTGTAGTCAATCCTCATTAAAGAGCTCCTTGGAAAAAGGCTCTTCAGTTACACAATCACCATAGTTTGGGATCTAGGACCGTATCAGACAGGGCATCCCAAATCCCTAATGCTCAGACTAAAATCAATATATTAATTCACAGTATTGATGTTTGATGAAATTAGAATTTATTCCAGAGCAGATTCTTGGAATGTCAGGACAGGACACATCAGAAGCTAAATTGATGAGGTGCTTAATAAGAACAGAATCAGAGCAGAAGGTGTTTTTAAGGGTCACTTCCAGGACACACAGACCCACACCAGACCACACTTCTTGGTGATAAAATGTACACCAGTCAGATTTCAGTTTCTCAGTGAGGCATGTTTTGCAGTCTTCTAGACTCTATTCAGACCATCTTATCTGCATCAATTGGCTTGCTTTCAAACTGAATGGGTTTTCGAACCCCTATAATTGTACTTCAAAATAATCCATTTCTTATAGTATTTCTAAAAATAGGAGCAGCTAATAATAATGACAGTTAACATAACCACAATGAAGTGTGAGAATTGGGCCCTGAAAGCAGATTTTCAGTTTTGAAATCTCTTCACTACACAGTTTACAGTAGCCAATACAGACTAAAACAGATATAGCATACATATTTTTAGAACTTTTATAGAGTCCTATTACTGGATCGCTGTGGAAGAAGAGTTGGTACATTGCATTTAAATGTGAGTACTCATCTACCAACTACTTTTTATCCAGCTGATTTGCTGCCTCATCTGACCCATTTATCAGATACCTGCAATTCATTCTATTTCCTACTTTGAACTATCGTGAAACATATATTACCATGCTGAGTAATAAGGAAAAAAACAGCACATACAAGTAGGTTCACTATTCTTGACTGTGAAGAGTTTCAAGGGTGTACACACAAATGGCAAAATTACCAAACCACACTTTAAATACATGTAGTTTAATGTACATCAATTATACATTAATAAAGCCATTTAAAAGAAAAAAAAAAAAAAGCCTTTGTTCACATGAAATCTCACTTTCAAGCCCAATATGTGCCTTAGAGAAAAAAAGAGCTACTCTGGTTGGAATATGTGGGCTGTTTCCTCTTATTCCTCTCTGTAGTCTTAAACAGTCCCACAGGGTAGTTTAAAGACCAGTGAAGTAGTCTAAGTCCCCCATTTCATAAATGGGAAAATAAAACCAGTTTCCACAGCTAGTCAGCTATAACAATCCAGAAATTTAATCTATTTCCCTGCTCAGTCATCTCTCCATTATACATCATTCCTTTTCTCTTTAGGCAACCTACTGTTTTCCCTTTGTATTTAACAGTAGTTTTAAATAATACTCTGCAAGACCCATTCCTGAAAAGTGCTTCATGGATAATCATTTATCACTAGAAAGTGGAGCAGGGTTATAAAGTTTGACATTTAAGAGATTAAGATCTTAGTCTACCACTCCTGACTCTCCTTTTATCTGTTTTACAGCCTACAATTTCCTTCATATAACATTTTAAAAAGTCATTTCCTGTGTTACCTTTTTAAAAAAAAATATTTGTTTATTCATGAGAGACATACATATAGAGAGGCAGAGATGCAGGCAGAGGGAGAAGGAGACTCCATGCGGGGAGCCCGATGTGGAACTCAATTCCAGGACCCTGGGATCACACCCTGAGCCCATCACACACTCAACCACTGAGCCACAAAGGCACCCTGTATTACTCCCTTTTAAAGCCCCACTCTTCAAATACTTTACTTCTGTTTTTCTCTCCCAATCCTCTTTTTCATAGGTATGAAGACTAGTTAAGAGGACCCCTGAGATCATGGGCTTCAGTGTTTTATTTTTATTTTATTTATTTATTTTTTTGGGCTTCAGTGTTTTATTGTGTATGTGTACTCCTCTGTCCCTGTCTTGGGGAAAGAAGGGCAATTCTGATAAGAGACCTTTATCTCTTACCTGTAGCCGGGGTAGAATGATATCACAGACTCTCTCACTGTGCAGCAGTTCATCAATAAACTCATCTACGTGCATCAGCTCAAACTCTGAAAGAACAATCACATGCTCAGGCAACTTGGAAATAAATTTATATAGTCAAAAAATAAAAGTGCAAGACTCTATTATAAAATACTTGGTATAGAAAGTGTGAATCCTCTGCAGCCTCCCTTCCCTACACATTTGCTAATAAAACCACTCAGTGTGGTTACAGAGAAGGGATTACTAAACAGACCTGGGGTCAAACTACAGTCATGCATAGCCTTGTCATCACTTACCTCATTCATTCAGCTCACCTTTACTGAGGCCATCTGTATCAGGCCTCTTCTTGGAGCTGAGGATAAAGGGATGAATGAAGCTGTCCCAATTAGCAGGAGACACAACACAAAAGCATGCACAAACATATCTAAGTTGTATAGGGGTGATTTTTTTTTTAAGATTTTATTTAAGAGAGTGAGAGTACAGCAGGGGGGGGAGGTAGAGGGACAAGCAAATTCCCCACTGAGCAGGGAGCCCGATGTAGGACTCAATTATAGAATCCTGGGATCATGACCAGAGCCAAAAGCAGATGTTTAATTGACTGAGCCACCCAAGTGCCCAGGAGTGATGTTATTTGTAAAGTTTTTTATTCTTATTTTTTTTTTTTTTGAGAGAAAGAGAGACAGGGAGAGCAAGAGCAGGGAGGAGAGGGAGGAGCAGGCTCCCATGGAGCAGGGAACCCGACACGGGGCTTACACCCAGGACCCCTGGGATCACGACCTGAGCTGAAGGCAGATGCTTAACCAACCAAGCCACCCATGGTGATGTTCTTGAATAGATTATATAACTCAAGTACAATTTCTCATGTGAACCCACTATATTTCTAAATATACAGCATGTATCTTACATGGTAAAGCAAAAGCTTTTTAGAATTGTTATAGTAAACATTACCTTAGTTCAGTGGTTCTCAAGCAGCAGTTAACTTTGTCACCCACAACTAGTGGATAGAGGCCAGGGATATGGCTAAACATCCCACAATGGGCTGGACAGCTCCCCATAACAAAGAATCATCTGGATCAAATTGTCAATAGGTTGAGTAACCCCAGCTTAGTTTTTAACATAATATAAACATAAGTAATTCCATGATGGCCATAACCATGTCCATCTTGTTCACCATGTTATTTCCAGTATGTAGCACAGTACCTGGCATGATACTGGCACTTAATTATGTATTCAATAAACAAGGTAATAAGTTAATAAAAGTTTAAAGTAAAATAACAAATTCTTGGCTTTCTATTTCTTAATGTTACATGTAGAGGTAAAAAGCAAATTCTAGTTAGACACTAAGAAGAAAAAGGTTTTGACTGCATTTCCCTGAATCTGCCTTTTCCACAAAAAATATCTTTGTAAAATGTATGGAGCTGCCCACTGTGGGATTCCTATGTAAGTCTGAGTACACTTAACCTATACTGCAGTGGGAAGTACGGTGCTAGAGAAGAAGGAACGCCTGGGTGGCTCAGCAGCTGGGCATCTGCTTTTGGCTCAGGGCATGGTCCTGGAGTTCCGGGATCGAGTCCTGCATTGGGCTCCCTGCATGGAGCCTGCTTCTCCCTCTGTCTCTGCCTCTCTCTGTCTCTCATGAATCAATGAATAAAATCTTGGGGGGAAAAAAAAGAGGCCACTAAAAATTACTGTGATGATGGGGCACCGGGGTGGCTCAGTTAAGTGTGTGCCTTTGGCTCAGGTCATGATCCCAAAGTCCTGGGACTGAGCCCTATGTTGGGCTCAATGTTCAGCGAGAAATCTGCTTCTCCCTCTCCTCCTCCATCCTGCTCCTATTCTCTCTCTCTCTCAAATAAGTAAAATCTTAAAAAAAAAAAAAAAAAAAAAAAAGGCAGCCCAGGTGGCTCAGTGGTTTAGCGCCGCCATCAGCCCGGGGCGTGATCCTGGAGACCCGGATCGAGTCCCATGTTGGGTTCCCTGCTTGGAGCCTACTTCTCCCTCTGCCTGTGTCTATGCCCCTCTCTCTCTTTGTGTCTCTCATGAATAAATAAATAGAATATTAAAAAAAAAATAACCGTGATGATGTAACACATGGAAAACTAACTTTGCGAGGTCTGAGGAAGGCTTTTACGAGGTCATTCTGGAGGCAGATCAGATGGGATGGAGTACATTGGAAAAAGTACATGATGCAAGGCTGAGACTGATATAAGATGTAGTTGGAAAAGTAGGCAGACAAGGGCAGATTGGGCAAGACTAACAGGAAGCTAGGAGTCTAATGGAATACTCCATGCAGGAGGTGAAGAACCTGAAATGAAGACCGTAACAACAATGATGATGGGCATTCACAATGTTACAACAAGAAGGCAGAAATATGGGGATCCCTGGGTGGCTCAGCGGCTGAGCGCCTGCCTTCAGCCCAGGGCGTGATCCTGGAGTGCCAGGATTGAGTCCCAGGACCAAGTCCCGGGATCGAGTCCCACATCAGGCTCCCTGCATGGAGCCTGCTTCTCCCTCTGCCTGTGTCTCTGCCTCTCTCTCTATCTCTCATGAATAAATAAATAAAATCTTAAAAAAAAAAAAAAAAAAAGGAAGGCAGAAATATTGGTGAAATAAAAACTGGTTCAGGGAGGAAGGTCCAGACCCTTAACACTATACTCACCCCCATTTCGGTTCTGGCTCTTGATTTTTCGATAGTCGTTGTACAGAGGCTCTAAGTACTTGTAGCAATCAATTGCAGTGCCTGTCAGCCTCATGTAAAGTGCTCCCAACATGCGGACATACCTGACAGAAGAAGACAAACAGTAGGCCATCCTAAAAAGTTCTTGCTCTTGAGTTGCATACCTGGCTTTTCTCACGAAAGCAGTGGATGAACAAGTTCTTTCTCTTCTTTGGCGATGAGAGAACTGCAATTTTGAGGCAACATGGAGCAGAAAGAGAGCTAAAATATGGAAACCTGGGTTCAAGTTCCCATTCTACCACTTACTGGCTGCAGGAGCTTGGGACATGTTGCTCAACTTTCAGAGTCTATTATATTTAGAGTCTATATATGACAGGAAAATAGGAACCAATTTACCTTAAAGGATTATCTCAAATGAGATACTGAATTTAACAACAACATATAAAATATGTTTACTAATAGTACAAGAAATAATATACATACACGTGAATATATAAATTGTTGCTAGGCAGCACAGAGTGCTAGTTCTGGAAAAAAGTCATCTGGGTTGCAATTTGGATTCCATTAATTATTGACTTTGTTATATTAGGCAAGTTACTTGCTTTCTCAATTCTTGTAAAATGGAGATGATTGTGCCTAATTTGTTGGCTTAGTGAGAAATGTGTGTAAAGTGCTAAGCATAGCATACACCACATAGTAAGAAAGCTATTTTCTAGCTGTTACTGTTTTGTAAGATTCCTTTTTCTTTTCTCCTATATCCAACTATCCACTCAAATTCTTCACTTGGAATAACTAGTAGGCATTTGAAGCTCGACAGTTTCTTTATATGACAAACACAACAGAATAGTAAAGAATTTGAACACTGAAGCCAGCTTTACCACTTACTAGGTATCTGACCTCAAGGAAATTAATCTGTGCCTGAGTTTCCTACCTTGTGTAACTGAGATAATAATTTTGCAGGGTTGTTGTGAAGGTTAAGTAAATGATTATATGTTAATCCCTTAGAAGATGGTACAAAATTAGCTACTATGTTTGTCTCTTATATTTGTCCGTGAGCTCCTTGAGAATAAGTAATACAAGAATATGAGCAGCTGACATTTTGGGAGTCTTTACCAAAAGGCACTGTGTTGTGAGATATACAGCACTATCTTCTTTAACCCTCCTATCAACCTTGAGCTGGTATCATCATCTCCATTTACAAGTAAAGAAAGTAAAGCTCACAAACTTCTCTAAGGTCACAATAAGTAACAGAGCCTGGATATGAACCTCCCTCCACCTACACCAAAGTTCTCCTGCTTATCTACCACATGATGTAGTTTTCTTCATCTTTGAGCCTCCAGTGCTATGAACACACTAAGCGCTCACTCCTGCTTAATATATTTTCAGTGAATTTGTGAAATGCTTTCTGGGGGAGAGGAGCAGTTACCAGGACTGAGAATGTAAAGAAGATCAATACAATCAGAACAGACAAAATACACACTGGAGAGCTCAGGAGCCAAAATCCTAGAGTAGAACTCTGTAGAAACAAGATACACTGCTCTTACTCCTCTTAACCGAAGCCAAATTCTGGACCACTGAAATTGAAAGCTTTTAAATTAGCTAGTCAACATTTCACTCACTTGAAATCTTCATTTTTGATAAACTCCACAATGATATCCTTCTCAGGCTGGATTTGAAGCATCTTCAAGGTCAAACACAGAAAAGGAGTTGGCTTTATGTTGCCACCATAGACACCGCCCACAAACCTCAACTCCATGGCTTTATCAACTACAAGTTCAGCTAAAAAAAAAAAGGCAAAAACAAAAACAAAGTGGCATCTCAGATAATTTAGGGCCAAGCTTTTCCCAGTCTGAAATGGAGATAAGTTAGTTCAAGGTTTGGTGCTCAATACTAATCAACAATATTAGAAGTGTGTATATTAATAGTAATAATAATAACAGCAGCCAATATACAAGAAAGGATGACTATATGCCACGTATTCTCCTAAGCATGTCATATTATCTCATTTAATCTTCACAACAAGCCATGAAATTCCTGCACAGAGGCTGTTTTCAGATAAGGAAAATGAAGGCTAAGAAATGTTAAGTGACTTGCTCAATGTCCACCACCGGAGAGTAGCAGGGCCTGGATTTACATATAAGCAGTCTATCTCCAGTGTCCATGTCTATCTCCATTATGTCTGGAGAAAAGCAGCCAAATCTGGAGCTAAAAGAAACCGCAACAGTATATGACCCAATAACTACATAACTTTAAGTAAATGTCATCTACAGAATAGGGATAATAACCTTCCACAAGGGATGCCTGGGTGGCTCAGTCAGTTAAGCATCCGCCATCAGCTCAGGTCATGATCTCAGGGTCCTGGGACTGAGTCCCATGTCAGTCTCCCTGCTGAGCGGGAGTCAGCTTCTCCCTCTCTTTCTGCCCCTCTCCCTACTTGTGCTCTCTGGGTCTCTCTCTTTCAAATAAAGTCTTAAAAAAAAAAAAAAAAAGCAACCTTCCACAATTGTTTTCAAAAGTAAACACTAGCTGTATGAACTCTAGGGCAAGTCTTTTTACCTTACTTTTTTTCTTTTTGACTGTCAATTTAAATCTGAACAGTAAAGGTACAAAGTTTAAGGGGCTATAGTGAGTGTTAAATGAGACAGTACAAATAAATGTTAACATCTACATGATACACAGCAAATAATGTATGAGAGATTCCATTAGTCGAAAATCATTTTACAAATCAGATTTCAAGTTCCTTTAGGATAAATTTCTATTTTTTTTTTTTTGATAAATTCCTATTAATTCATTCAACATTACAGTTGACAACTTACAGCCAGGTACTAAATACTAGAGATATAGGTAGAATGATAAAGAAGAACAAAATTACTACTCTTACAGAGTTTACAGTCTGGCAAGGCAGAAAGCATTGGAAAAATAATTGAAATGGGACAAATAGCTAAAATAAGATGCAGAATGCAATACAATTATACAACAAGGGAACATAATCTAGCATTGGAGGAAAAAGGTCACACGTTCACTTTTGGACATACTGAGTTGGCCTGATTATTAATTAGAAATTGAGATCTCAGAGGGCGATCTGGGCTGAAGAGAGAAATTTGAAGGCATCTACAGGTAAGATCATACAAGGAGAGAACCTGCAGTGAGAAAAGGCCTCAAAATTCACCCAAAATTTACATAACTCCAAAATTTAACGGTGACTCAGAAAAACGATGTGACACGTCCAGGGACACACAGCGGTCGTGGCAGCGACAGTGATGGCACAGAGTAGTGCTGGGTGCTTCTTAAAATACACACCAGTAACCATACCAAATACTCCTTATACATGACGCGTTTTACTCCTTAGAACCGTTGAGGTGGGCAAGATACCCGTTCTACAGCAGAAGAAGCCATACATCGTTCACCGGTAAAGCAGAGCTACTAAAATCAGGAGCCAGAATTCGAAGACTGCAAGGCTTGGAAGCCTTCTCGGAAGAACTAAGGTTTCTATTAGGACCCGAACGTGGAAATAACTGCACATCGTGCAGATTTAGAGAACGAAAGACCAGGAACTGGGCTTCAGGTATGTTAACGTTCCTTTAAGGACTTCAGAGTCTCCGAGTTTAAGAGGGTTTGAGAACTCGGGAGATTATCGTTAAAGATGAATAGACGCAGAGAACCCAACAGACACCCTCAGAATCAGGCCGCAGCAGACTCACACGTGTTCCCAAAGCCCAACCAACATCGATCCAGGCACACAGCAGGTGCTAGATTTTTCTGAGTGACTGACAGACTCCGCTCCAGTCTCCCGCCGGGGCCGGTGCCCCGCGCCCCGTACGCGGAACGGGGCCACCAGGGTGGAGGAGGGTCCGCGCGCGCCCGCTCACCCGTCAGGCCGAAGCACTCCTCTTTCCAGTACTTGGACTCGTAGATTCGCGTCCGAATGATCTTCTCCACCAGATACTGAGGATTGGTGCCGTGGATGCTGTGCGCATCCTTCACCGTACGGTTCGCCATCTTAGGACGCCTTCAGTTCTACTTCCGTCGGGTCCTTTAATGCGTCACATCCAGGTTAAGGTGAACCGGAGAGAGACGAAGAAGGGCGGAGGGAGCCTAAGTAGCTCAGACCATCATCTGGAAGCGGAAATGCTTCGAAGGAAAGAACTTCCTTCCGCCAGCAGCGTCGCCCACCGAATCAATGATGGCCGCGGCACGTTGGCAGACGTACGGCGCGCGCCTCGCGTCGGTGGGCGGAGCTAGAGGGCTGGCTGGTGACGCAACGTGGGGACAGTCTGGGGGCGGAGCCACGGCTTTTGGCGCGAAATTTTCTTTTCTCCACCTTGCGTAGCGAGGTTCATTTTCAACCTGCTTGGGCTCCGGTGCGGCGGGTGGCTGTGAGAGCAGTCCGGCTGGGGCAGGCTGGAGTCGCTGCGGCCCGACGAACTCCCGGAGCGGAGACGGTGGGAGCGGAGGGCTTCGGCGCCCGGTGAGTGGCAGTCCCGGGCGGGACGGGGGTCGGAGCCGCGGAGACTGGAGAAGTTCTTCTCTGGGGACTCCGTCATTGATTCATCCAGCGGATATCCACTGCGCGCTGCTGACTGCCAGGCCCTGTCCCAGGGCCATTAGGAGCATTCTTTTCCACATCCCGATTTATAAAGGGCTTCCCACTCCCCCAGGGCCTGAGAGTGCAGTTGAGGCACCGGAAGCCAACCTTAGAGACGCGTGAGCGTTCCCGTCGTCAGCAGCCTGAGGTTCTCAGAAGTGGTCTTAACTGGGCCGCCTGTCTGCTTTGCCCTTGTGGAGCCTTTGCGTCTTTCCCTCCTTTGAGCCACCGCGAACCAAGCGCCGCAGAGAAGGCGGGACAGAAGTTACTGCCCCATTTTACGGATGTAGCAGTTGAGCCCAGAGACTTATCTAGGTTGCTTTTTGTAAGAGGCCTGCGCTCCTGCCCAAGTCGTCCCCCGTCCCCCCCCCCCCCCCCCCCGGGACCCGCTCCTAATTGCCGGCCTTTAATGCACCTTCTTTCTAGGAAAGAAGTCCAACTTTACTTCTAGTTTAGTCTAGCCCGGAATAGAGGCGCCTTCTGTTTTCACAGTTGGAAAAGCACTAGACTTCGAGGCATGAGATGTGAGGTTCTTATCCTGGGCTACTGTCTGCGAAACTGAAGTGATTAGGTATGTCAGTTTTCGATTTTAGTTGTTTGTAAAAATAGTACCCTCGTCGCTGTTAGGAGTACCTGTGAAGGCCCGCCGAGGTTTCCACAGTGAGAGCAAGGTGTACCAGGTCTTTTTTGCAATACTTTTTAACATAACAGAGGTCAATATGTGGATGTTAGAAGGTTTATGAATTCCCTGAAAGTAAATGCAAAATGTTATGCGAATTGTACGCGAGTTTCCTAACATTCATCAGGTTCTTTTTCTTCTTTTTTTTTTTTAAAGATCCACTGTCTCTTACAAATAAATGCAAGAGATTAAGGGAGTGGGGAAGTGAATTTGCCATTTTGCATTTTCTCACTTAATTCTAGAATGGGGCCTGGCACACAGTGGGTGATTAATAAATATTGGTTAAATTAAAGGGAGATTCTATTATCATACCATTTTGTGGGTAAGGAAATTGAGGTCCATTTGGTTTCTCAGTTGGTGGCTAGTAAGTGTGGTAAGCACACCTGAAGCAAGGCCTCTCAGGAATGTATTAACAGTACCTGCTTTCACACAGGTGTTGTAAGGTAAAGTGGTTTAGAGTCATTGGAATCCGGCTGCTCAGGGTGCAAATTAAGTCTGTCCTACCTGTGTGACACTGGGACAAGTTAATCTTCGTGAAGTGCTGTAGCACCTACCTTTCACTGAGCACATACTTATTATTGAGAGTCTACTGTGCACTTAGCATGTACTCGTATTGTTTTAGGATTATTTTGAGGATTAAATGAGATAAATATATAGAGAGTTTTTATATTGGCTTAATACATATCTGCTATCACTCTTACCGCAACTCCCTTATGTTTTCCTTGGGCGTGGCACCCTGCACTTGGTGGTGTGTATGTGCCAGATTTCTAGTATCTCCAACATTGAGAGCCTGTGGTGGGGTATCTCCTAGAAGCCAAAGCCTTTCTACCCCGTTCATCATCTCTCTCTGCTGGTGGTGGGTGAGATGAAATTCTGGGTCCTAAGGTAAGAAAGTAGGATAACAGTACAAAGTGGCTTGACCTCCTTATGATGCCTCTTTAGAAGAATTCTCAGTTAATTTTTTGAACTTTTCATTAAAAAATAACTATATACCAAAAAGTGCACATATCATAAATGTACAGGTCAATGAATTTTCTTAAAGAGAACATACCTGTGTAACCAGCCTCCAGATCAAGAAACAAGACCAGCATCCCAGAAACATTACCCTTGTCCTCTGTGCTCTCTTTCAGTCACTTAGGTTACCTTCTGTTCAGACTTCGAACGCCATGGGTTACTTTTACCTATTTTTAAACTTTATGTGAGTGGAATCAATATAGTATGATTTCTTATGGTGTCTGATTTCTTTAGCTCATTGTTTGTGAGATTTTCCCATGTGTACAGTTGTAGTTGGTTTGATTTCATTGCTGTATAGTGCTCCATGAACATTTTGGTTCGTGTCTTTTGATGGTTTTTATGTTGGGTATATTGTGTTCGAACTGTTGAATCGTAGGATGTGCATATGTTCAGTTTACTAGATGTTGCCCATGTTTCAAAGTGGTTTTACCAATTTACACGCCTTCCAGCAGTGTATGAGGACTGACTGTTCTGTCCTTACCACACAAACTTGGTACTGTCCTAAGGATTGATTGATTGATTGATTGATTGATTTTTAAAGACTTTATTTATTCATGAGAGAGACACAGAGAGAGGCAGAGACACAGAGGAAGAAGCAGGCTCCCTGTGGAGAGCCCCATGTGGGCTTTGATCCCAGGATCACTCCCTAAGCCAAAGGCAGATAGATGCTCAACCCCTGAGCCACCTAGGCATCCCTGTCCTAATGATTTTTAAAACCAGATTGTTTTTTCGTTCATTCATTCACCTATTTTGTGCCAAGTCCTAAGTGAGGCTCTGGGAATGCAGTTATGAACAAGATAGACAAGGTTCCAAGATCTCTGCTTTTTGGAAGTTAGCATTCTAATGTAGGACATACAATAAATAAGGAAGTAATATAATGCTTATTGCTTTGATCATAGGGTGATATAATGGAACATGGCCCTGAAGGATAGTATAAGGTAGTGGGAGGGTAAATTTCCATTGAGTATCACTGAAGGCCTGAGAAAGTTCTATTGGGGTTGAGACTTGAGCCATCCCTGAGAAGATATGCAAGAAGAGAGAACAACAATGGTGTAATACGTTTGAGGGCACCAACAACGTTGGTCTATTTGAGGTTTCGGAAAGCAGTCCTAGAACAGAGTGATAGACCAGAGTGAGGCAGGGTTTATGTCCAAATCCAATCTTCTTTCATCCAATATCCCTGCCTGTTCAGCGTAGGGTAAATCACCCACTCTTGTACATATGTGTCCATATTCTGATCTCACTGAACACAGCTCATGATCTTCTAGAAAAAAAATGTTAAATTTTATCTTGGATTGGTTTTTGAAGGAGGATACCTGCTTTAGTAAGCTTAAATATCGTCCGGATTTTAAAGATTTGAGAGCATGGAGTTGATTCTCTTAGGTATACAGGAGTAACTTATAGGTAGGTATGGCCCTGTTTACCAATTTGGGGTTTGAAAAAAATGAGATGATTGTTTCAGTGTGGTCAAGTGTCATAGTCAAAGTGACAAATCAAGCCATTTGTCCTACATTAGATTATTCAGGAGTTGTAGAAAGTTTTCTGGGATATAACCAGTTTGCTACAAAGTACTCTCAGTGATATTCCAGTTTTGTTTTTGTTTTTGTTTTTTTTTAACAGCAGTGTTTAGTGAGACCTGTAATTGACTTGGACCTTTTGTTCTCTCGTAGCCTATTTTGCCTGATTGCATTGTGGAAAGGTGAAAAGTTCCAGGTTTACTTCTGATAGTTCGGTGTTAGACCATCCACTAAAAGAAAGGAGTATCTGTCATAAGGTGACTTAGTGTCCTCGAACACTTCTACTAATTTTTACCAAAAGCTTATTGGATATAATGAATCCAAATTTATTTTTTACTTGAGCACAAATCTTCTACTTGTTTTTACTCATGAATTTTGCTAGCTGTTTGTTCATTTCTGTGATGTACTTAATTAAAATTAGATTAATTTTAATACTACCATGTTGTGAACTGTATGATACTCTTAATGTTCTTCAAAGTAATCATTTAAGCATCATTTGTAAGCTGTGTATTTACTAATGACTTAGTATCTTTTTGTTAATTAGTTTCCTCAAAGTATACTAAAAAAATACCTTTTTTAAAAGCAGAAAATCTTATAGGTCAGAATGTTCCCAAGTAGAAAATTGGACATAATGCTACTGAAATTTAGGATAGAAGCTTGTTTAATCAGGATATCAGTAAGCTATTAAAAATCTCTTGTTTTGGGGCAGCCCAGGTGGCTCAGCAGTTTAGCGCCGCCTTCCGCCCAGGACCTGATCCTGGAGACCCGGGATCAAGTCCCACGTCGGGCTCCCTGCATGGAGTCTGCCTGTGTCTCTGCCTCTCTCTCTCTCTCTCTGTCTGTCTCTGTCTCTCATGAATAAATAAATAAAATCTTTTTTTTTTAATTAATTTTTATTGGTGTTCAATTTACCAACATACAGAAAAACACCCAGTGCTCATCCCGTCAAGTGTCCACCTCAGTGCCCGTCACCCATTCCCCTCCAACACCTGCCCTCCTCCCCTTCCACCACCCCTAGTTCGTTTCCCAGGGTTAGGAGTCTCTATGTTCTGTCTCCCTTCCTGATACTTCCCAACATTTCTTTTCCCTTCCTTTATATTCCCTTTCACTATTATTTATATTCCCCAAATGAATGAGAACATACACTGTTTGTCCTTCTCCGATTGACTTATTTCACTCAGCATAATACCCTCTAGTTCCATCCACGTTGAAGCAAATGGTGGGTATTTGTCGTTTCTAATTGCTGAGTAATAGTCCATTGTATACATAAACCACATCTTCTTTATCCATTCATCTTTCGATGGACGCCGAGGCTCCTTCCACAGTTTGGCTATTGTGGCCTTTTTTTTTAAATTATCTTTTCAACACAGATTGAAATTGTTAATCCATCTATCAGTAATTTAGAGTAATTCTGTCAGATTAAAGAAAATATTTTTTAACCCTGGTTTTGTCAAATTTTAGCTCCATAAAAACATTTAATTTAGAAGAAAGATTTATCTTGATTACTTAGACTTAAGATAATAGATTGTCATTATTATTAGGACTAATGGATTGCAGCTTTCTTTTTCTTTTCTTTTTTTTTTAAGGTTTTATTTATTTATTCATGAGAGAGGCAGAGACATAGGCAAAGGGAGAAGCAGACTCCCTATGGAGAGCCTGATGCGGAACTCGATCCTGGGACCCCGGGATCATGACCTGAGCCAAAGGCAGAAACTCAACACTGAGCCACCGAGGTCCCTGGATTACCATTTTCAAATTGTAAAGAGGATTGTCAGATATGCTTGGATTTTTCATTTACATTTCTTTGTCAGTAAAAGTGTTTCTTTTTTTCCCCATATACTTTAATATAAGCATTTCTTTTTTTTTTTTAAGATTTATTTATTTATGAGAGAGAGAGAGAGAGAGAGAGAGGCAGAGACACAGGAGGAGGGAGAAGCAGGCACCATGCTAGGAGCCTGACGTGGGACTCGATCCCGGGACTCCAGGATCGCGCCCTGGGCCAAAGGCAGGCACTAAACCACTGAGCCAACCAGGGATCCCCCTAATATAAGCATTTCTTTTCAGCTATTCATACTACTTATTACTAGGGCCTGTCAGCTGTAAAGGAAAATACCCCTTTCAACTGCCAGATTGGTTTTATTTTCGTCTTTAATGTAAGTGTAATGATATACTTGATAAGACCCATTGCTTTTCCCTTAAATACCTCTTACGTGTTTTTGCCTCTATTCCTTGGAATCCCTTATTTAATTTTATCTTATCAATAGCTACTTACTATCCAGTGTTCAGTTCAGAAAACCCCTGTAGGGGGGCACTGGGTGGCTCAGTGGTTGAGTGTCTGCCTTTGGCTCCGGTTGTGACCCCGGGGTCCCAGGATCGAGTCCCACATTGGGCTTCCTGCATGGAGCCTGCAGGGCAGAAGAGAAGGCTGAACTCACTGAAGGCAGGGACTGTGTGCTAGAATCCATCAGAGCACTGTCATGTTAACTCAGAGTTCGAGACTTTTATACAGGAGCCATGGCGTGCTACTCTACAAGGCTGAGGACCAGACAGACTTATTCGTGGGTTGGCAAGCCATTGTTGAATCCAAAACTACACTACCACAGCTACAAGTGAGTGACTGGACTCTGTTGGTTGTACTGGAAATAATAGCTTCTCCACACTAAACTGTTACTTGTATCCATCCTGTTCTAGTTACTACAGATGGAGAATTGAGGGACAATAAATATGGATGGATTATAAGGAGAGTTTTTATTTGATGCAAGATGATATCATAAATATAGCATTGATAGAGAAAGACATGTCAAGTTAATAAAATTTGGTATATATGATGATGCTATATTTATTTAAAGTGGGCTCTGTGTATTTCTGCATGATAACAGGGCAGGATTCGATATTGTTTCTATGTCCTCTCAGCCCTAGAGGTCTCTGAAAATTTTGATCTGTTACTGGACAGCTTTTATGCGTTGGGAAGCCTTTCTTTGGCAATAACTGAGCCTTTAGGGTTCACAGTAAGGCCTCTGGATTAATCATTCACACCAAAACAATTCATTCAACCCATTTCATTTCCTCTTGCATATGACTTTATGGGTGAATTGGTTTCCTAGTAGGAGACTTGGTTATCAGAGAGAAACTAGGAGATTTTCCAATTAGAGAGCATTTTCATCTCCCCGGAGGGTCTGAAGTCCTTGGCCCACCCTAAGTGATTTCCTAACATGTTTCTCTCCTTCCTAGAGAAATGAGTGTCAAAATAGAAGGTGGTCTGACTGAGATTCACATCCAAGTTGGACAGTTCGTGTTGATTGAAGGGGATGATGATGAAAATCCATATGTTGCTAAATTGGTTGAGTTGTTTGAAGATGGTGAGTTTGGGGCTGGAATGAAAACCATTCCTTATCATGAACAATTGGGAGCTGCAAGATTTCTGATTGCTGATTTCTCTGTTCACGGCACCATAGAGGGTGTGAGCCTTAGATTCTGGGGGGGGGAGTCACTTAAGCACTGGCTGTACCCTCATATCTAGTAAACTTCTTTACTCACTAGAGCAGTATTGGGTAAAAATGGGATGGGGGGGTTCAAGAATTTACCTTTTCCATTATTTTTAAGAGTGGGTTAAAATGGTCATTAAGGCAGGATTTTTGGAATGGACAAAGGATGAATTCAGGGAAAGGGGGGAAGAAAAAAATAGGTGATTTACACTATAATACAGACTTGTGTTTTAATTTTAGCATGAGGAAGGTAGTGGTAAATTTTGCAAGTGTACGTTTTTTAAAGCTTTAAAAAATATTTTTTAAAGATTTATTTGTGAGAGACACACAGAGAGAGGCAGAGACATAGGCAGAGGGAAAAGCAGCCTCCTGGTGGGGAGCCTGATGTGGTACTTGATCCCAGGACCCCGGGATCACGACCTGAGCTGAAGGCAGACCCTCAACCACTGAGCCACCCAGGTGCCCCACAGGTGTAACTTTTACAATGGAATAAGTAAGCTGGATTGGGAGGGTATATCAGTTGATGTTCAGTTAGGAGCACAAAAACACTTTAGGTATTTTACCCATAGTGATCTGTGTATAGTGTTGAAAAGGCGAGAACAAAAGATGATATTTCCCAGAGATCAGTAAGTGCTGAAAGCCATTACTGCCCCTAATGCTGGAGGAACAAAAGGGAAGATACAGCTTACCTGTCTGCATTCATAGTCCTTAACCAATTTTCTAAGCTTTTAACCCTTTGCAAAGCAAAGAGTGCAGAAAGGTGGGAATCGGACAGAGTTCTAAATGAAGCGCTAAGAAGGAAGATAGCAATGGAAACTACACAAAAGTTTGTCTTCCAACAGCTAGAAGAGGGATGACATGATAGTAATTCCTGGGGCAGTTTGTATGCCTACAAGAAGGAACTGATAGGGTGAGTGGATAAAGATGTTTTATATCACAGAGATGGAAAGGGTATTTGACAAATGTGGAGGAAAACCTTATCAAACAACATCCACCAGGGGGAGCACATCAGCACTGTGGGCTTTTGTATTTGAGGTTTGGGCCTGTGGTATAGATTTTGGAATGTTTGGATGGCTGGAGTCTTTCTCTGGAGAGAGCTGGGGAAGAGAAGAGGTGATGATGATGGTGGCACTAATGAATACTTAGGTCTAAGTGATCTAATGCTGGTACAGAGTGATGTTAATGGTGTTATTGTAAAGATAAAGCTAGGAATTGTAAGCATATGTTTGTGAGAAGTAACTTCAGTGGCTAATGCTCTGATTTTTGCCAGGTTTTTTGTTTTGCTGCTTTTTGGTAGCTTCTTTATGATCACTGATTTGCAAGATTTGTTCAGTGCCTGTGATTAGAATTTTTCCTCTCAGATGCCTTTTGTAACTTCTCTGATGACTGATAACCTCATTAGGAAGTGGAGCAAAGTGAGAAGGACATGGATGCTGGGGAGAGTCAGATTGCTGCTGGTTGGTCCTGTGACCTTTGACAAATTATCTATGTTCTCTGTAACTTGATTACTTTGCCTGTGAAGGGGAGATAGCCATAGTATCTACCTTGCAGGGTTAATATAAGGATTAAAAATAATATGTTAATCACGTATTATCAGGTGCTTAGCATAGTGTCTGGCACACGAGAAGTGCTTAATAAAATGTTCTTGCATTTTCTTACACCTCTCTTTTTCACCTATGCCTCGTAGATTCTGAACCTCATTCTAAGAAACGTGCTCGAGTACAGTGGTTTATCCGATTCTGTGAAGTTCCTGTCAGTAAACGGCATTTGCTGGGCCGGAAGCCTGCTGCACAGGAGATATTCTGGTATGATTACCCTGCCTGTAACAGCAACATTAATGCTGAGACCATCATTGGCCGCGTGCAGGTAGGTGATGTCTTGATACTCAGTTCTATCTTGGAGCTTATTTCTGGCTGCCTCCTAAACTGCATGACCTCAAAAATATTCTTGGCTCTAACTTATGCCATGGAAATAAATTTTTTTCCTGTTTGTTGTCTCTTCTGCTTGCTACCTGCTTCATCTCAATAAATATTTATTGAGAGCACTTTCCATGTGTTAGGAGCCTCCTGGAGGAAGTGACATTTAGGTTGTGACCTGAGGGATGAGCAGGAATTAGCATATGTATCTCAGTGGGAAATTATATTTAGCTGTGAATGTGGCAGGCATAAAGCTTTGCAAGGCTGGATACACTTACTTAAATGAGGACTTCACCTTGAGTAGATCAGTACAAAGAGTGTTAGTTGCTAAGAGCAAATTTGTATTATGGGATTTTGTGATGAATCAGGTTCTAATGAGCTGAAGGTTGAATGGAGACACTGGTTTAGAGACTAAGATACAGGTTATTTTCTGAGCTACTTCAGGCCCCCCAAATAGGGGATTATATCATGATATGAAGTATGGTCCCAAGTTTAGTTTAATGGTAGAGCAGAGAGACTTAGGTCTGGCATGACCATAGTCAGATTTTTCCAGTCTATGAGCCCAGCATAACATAAGCCTCAAGATAATTTGTCTCTGAGTTAAATGAGTAAAGGATTGAAAGGCAGATATAGAAGTTGAAGCAGCAAAATGGGTGGATTTAGAAAGGCAGAGAAAGAAAGGCAGGAGCATGATGGGGTGGGAAGGCTGAGCAGGACTGTGATAAGCCAAGCTCAGCGAGTGATGGAAGGCCATTGGGAAGAGTACTAAGCACTCAGGAAGTAAAGTGGGACCAGATATTAGAAGGTACCAAAGATCAGTTTAATAATCAAATCTTGCTGTAGCAGGGAGCCATTATAGCCTTGAGCAGGGGAGCATGCTTAGAGAAGTTGTTGTGGGGAAATTTGGCATGAGTGAATAGATTGGACTGGGTATCATACCCTATAGCTAAAAGCCTGGAAAGATGCTATGCCATGTCTGTGCCTCTTTAGTTTGGAAGAGTGACATTCTGGGTAAGGATGCAGATGTGAATGCTATTTAATCATAGCTCTCATGAAGCATCCCTTGGCTCATTTGGTTCTCATTTCTTCCTGTTCATCTATACTTCTTATATACAGGTAGTAGCTTTAGGCCCAGATGAGGTGATACCTATGGATCTGAAAAATGAGGAGACACTCTTTGTGAAACTATCTTGGAATGAGAAGACATTCAGACCACTATCCTCAGAATTATTTACAGAGTTTGATAAGCTACGAGAATGCAGTCCTAGGTGCCAGAAGCCTGTGGGAGCCAAGACTAAGGCCATAAGAAGCCCTTCTTGGACCAGAGCAGAGCATGATATCAAAAGGATTGAATCAAGGCACTCTACCTCCAAATCTCGCCCAACTCCTTCCCATCCTGCCACCCCAAGGGCAAAGAAGAGACTGGAACTCAGTGGTAAGTGTGAGATGAGTCACAGTGGGCAATATTGAGACTACAGGAATATGATAAAATATGTACTCTTGCTACAGTATCGAATTAGTGCAGCAGTGGGCCAGGTACTGAGTGGATACATGTTGAAATACACATAACATAAAATTTACCACTTTAGTCATTTTTAAGTGTACAGTTAGTGACATTGAATACATTCATGTTTTTGTACAGTCATCCCCATCATCTGAAACTGAAACTCTATAACCAATAGGTCATAATTTCCCATGTCTCCATCCCCCATCCTTGAGCAACCACCACCATTCTGGATTTGACTACTCTAGATACCTCATTTTCTTTTCTTTTCTTTTTTTAAAAATTTTATTCATTTATTCATAAGAGACAGAGAGAGAGGCAGAGACAGGCAGAGGGAGAAGCAGGCTCCTCCCAGGGAGCCCGATGTGGGACTCGATCCCTGGACCTGGATCACACCCTGAGCCGAAGGCAGACGCTCAACTGCTGAGCCACCCAGGCTCCCAAGATCCCTCATTTTCTTTTCCTGAATTTGACTATTTTAAGGTACCTCATTTAAGTGGAATCATACAGAACGTATCCTTTTCTGACTCATTTAAGTTGGCGCAGTGTCCTCAAGGACCATCCATGTTGCAGCGTCAAAATTTCTTTTTTTAAAAAAGATTGAGGTATAACTAACTTATAGCATGTTATTAGTTTCAGGTATGTAACCTAATGAGTTGTTTATATGTATCACCATACATGTTTACAAATATTATTTTCCTGAGATGAGAACTTTTAGGATTTACTCTCATAGCAACTTTCAGATATGCAATAACAGTATTCTTAACTATAGTTGCCACTATACCTCCACATACACTATATCCTTATGACTTATTTACTTTGTAACTGCAAGTTAGTACGTTTTGACCTCCTTCAGCCATTTCACCCACCCCGACTGGTGACTACCTATCTGTTCTCTGTATCTATGAGCTTGGTTTTTTTGTTTTTTTATTTAAAATTTAGATTCCACATATAAGTGAGATCATACAGTATTTGTCTTTCTCTGATTTACTTAGTGTAATGCCCTCAAGGTCCATTCATGTTGTTGCAAATGGTAGGATTTTATTCCTTTTTTGGCTGAAAAATATTCCTCTGTGTGTGTGTGTGTGTGTGTGTGTGTGTGTGTGTGTATCTATCCATTCATTCATTAACGGACACTTCATGCTGCTTCCATATTTTGGCTATTGTGTATAATGCCTGCATGGCAGTGCATCTATTTTTTCAAGTTAGTGTTTTCATTTTCGTCAGATAAGTATACAAAAGTACAATTGCCAGATTGTATTTAATTTTTTGAGGAGCCTCCATACTATTTTCCATAGTGGTTGTTACCAATTTACATTCTCATCAACAGTGCATGAGGGTTCCTTTTTTCCCATATCCTCACCAATACTTGTCTTTTTTTTTTTTTTTTAATTTTATTTATTTATTCCTGAGAGACACAAATAGAGAGAGAGAGAGAGAGGCAGGCTCCATGCAGGGAGCCTGACGTGGGACTCGATCCCAGGATTCCAGGATCACGCCCCAGGCCGAAGGTGGCGCTAAATTGCTGAGCCACTCAGGCTGTCCATACCGATACTTCTAATCTGTACCACAGGGTTCTTCCCCTCCTTCCCATTTTCCATTGTTGTACTTCCCTTCTTCAAGAAGAGTTCTGGCTCCCAGGAGCAATCCTGATACACACACAGTGTATCAGTTATTTCTTTAGTAATCTTTTGGAATTTCCCAAATGTTTTACATGTTTATGTTAAGCTCCTAAATATTCACTATATTAAGGAGCTATCAAGAACACAGATAACTTATACTTATCCAACCTGGCACATACGCAAAGGATTCAGAAGGACTAATGACACATAACAGGATGATAATTGGTAACATCATCATTTAGAAATAAATGGCAGTATTTTTTGATATTTTTTAAAAAATATTTATTTGAGAGAGTGAGTGAGAGAGAGTTTGAGCCAGGTAGGGGAAGGGAGAAACAGACTCCCTGCTGAGCTGGGTGTCCAACATGGGGGCTCTATCCCAGGACCCTAGGATCGTGACCTGAACCTAAGGCAAACACTTCACTGACTGACCCAACCAGGTGTCCCTTGACTATTGATTTTGCAGAACCTTGACAGTTAGGGTAAGAAATCCGGACTTGACATAATTATATAATTAGAGGAGAGAGAATATGAAAAAATTTTTGATTTTTTTTTTTTTAAGATTTTATTTATTTACTCATGAGAGACAGAGAGAGAGAGGCAGAGACACAGGCAGAGGGAGAAGCAGGCTCCACACAGGGAGCCCGATGTGGGACTCGATCCCGGGTCTCTAGGATCACGCCCTGGGCTGAAGGCAGACAGTCAACCACTGAGCCACCCAGGTACCCCTGGATTGTTTTTAACAGGGGATGAAGTATGAGGGAGACCAGGACACTGGAACATTTTTATATTGATCTAGATATAAGTTACCCTTGTATTCACCACACAGGTGCTAGATAACTTCCTGCACTTTATCTGCAGCTAATCCCAACATAGCCATGGACTGTGACTAAAGTGAACGTTTCTGTGCCCAGTACTTTCCTGCCTTGTTGCCTTTACTCATATCGATCTCATTTATTCTCCCTCTAGTTCCTTTTCCTCCCCTTTCATCTCTGTTGAAATCTTGCCTTTTTTCAAGGTCTATCTCAACAGCCATATTGGAACTTAGGTGCTCAAGGACACTTTTACTTCAAATTACAGGCAATTATGTGTATCATCTCCCCTGTTATACTAGAGTGTCTTATGGATGGGGACCAGGATTGAGTCTCATTCAGTGTTTGTTTTCTCCTATCACCTGGCATGTACTCTGTCATTTTTGCAGCTCCATTGATATCTGAATGAATGGCTGGGTTCCTGGTGCCTTATGGTAAGAGGGAAGCAAATCCAGGTGTGGGTCTGTGTATTCACAGAACCCATTTGATTGCCTCCAGTGATCCACCTCCTCTCTACCTATGTGTAGATAGAATCTGACTTAGGAAGAATCTAGGTCTTATTGTTACTCAGCCGAGCCACTGATAGAAATTCTTTCAAATGCTGTTAAATGGGGCCTGAGGGCTTGCAGAATCACCTATGGTTAAGAATCAGTCTTTTGGGAAGTTTTTACTTCAGGGAACTTCTGAACATTTATCCACAAAAGCTGATTTAACAGCTGACCTATGGTTCTAACTAGGAAAATCACCTATGGAATTTAGAAGACATGAAAAATTATGAGAGCTGGCTAGCCTGGGGAAAGAAAGCATGGAGTGATTAAAAATATGGGCAACTCATAGGGCATCTAGATGGCTCAGTCAGTTTAGTGTCTGACTCTTGATTTCAGCTCAAGTTGTGATCTCAGAGTCAGGAGATCAAGCCTTGCATCGGGCTCTGCACTAAGTATAAAACCTGCTTAAGATTCTCGCTCGCTCTGCACTCTCCCTTCTGTTTGTGTGCACAGGTGCACTCAAAAATAATAATAATAAAGTAACTGGCCCCTAAAATACAATGAGGCAGCAAGCCTTTGAAAAAAAAAGTATATATATTTATATACATGGACAACGGTGTGTGTGTGTGTGTGTGTGTGTGTGTATGTATACATATACATATATATATTTTTTTAACTCATATCTTTGTAAAACTTCAGTGGAGGAATTTAGCTATAATGAGATTGAGGTTGTATATTAGTGCTTATTATAAAATTCATGCATTGTCTATGGTAATTTCTTTTGGGATTAGGTTTCCCTAGGACACCTAGCACTAGGATTTCCCAGCAGAATTCAGGGGCCTTGTTGGATTCTCCCGGAAGAAGTAAAAGAAAAGTGGCCTTATCTGAGATCACCTCACCTACTAAGAGGTCTCAGCCTGATGGACTTCATACCTTGTCTCCAGCTCCGAAAACTCCACAGAAAACTGGAGAGATTCACAGCTCATGTGCCAGGAATGACAAGAAGGCATCACCTGACTGTCAGAGAATCCTGAGAACCCGAGTCCCAGCTTTGAATACCACGGAGATTATTGAGGAAAGAACACTTAAGCCTATCAACGGGGGCTGGCAATCCTCAGTGGTGCTTTCCATGATTCTGACACCAAAAAACATCAAAAAGAGGTGACTGGGCCTTAGCCTACCTCCCACAGAGCAAACTGAGATCTTTTATGTGATGTGCAATGTGTGGGACATGGCTGTTCAAGGTAGAACAGCAAGTCTAAGATCTGATTGTTGTAGCATCACCCAGGAACCTTTCCAAAATACAGATTTCTGAGCCTCTTCCCAGATGTACTGAATCAATTTCCAAATGTTAGGCCCAGGGATCTGCATTTGGAAATGCTCTTGGGATGATTCTGATATATTTGGCTGTCCTTTGGGGAATCACTGATCTAGGAAATAATGTCCCAAACCTGGAATGCTTCACAGTCCTGCTGTGGCTCTTTGCCACATGTTAACACTCACTTTCTTTGTCTGTTTTTTGTTCTTTTTTTTTTTATTTTTAAGATTTTATTTATTTATTCATTCATATTTATTTATTATTCATTATTCAATTCAATATTTATTTATTATTCATTATTTATTTATTATTCATATTTATTTATTCACACAGAGAGAGGCAGAAACACAGGCAGAGGGACAAGCAGGCTCCATGCAGGGAGCCCGACGTGGGACTCGATCCCGGGTCTCCAGGATCATGCCCTGGGCCGAAGTCGGCACCAAACCGCTGAGCCACCTGGGCTGCCCATGTTCTTTGTTTTTTTAAACTAGAAACCATTCTCAAATACATATAGTACAAGAAGATAATACATCTAGAACAAACTTTGCAGTTTGACACGAGACAATGTTTATAAATAATGGGCTGCACAAATAATGTCATGACCAAATAGAGATTACACATTGCCATATTTCCTGCTCAGAAACTACTCCAGTACCTGGTATATATTGGGTTTGCTTGGTAAATGCTTTGTATTGAATATATAGCTGCATTTCTGCTCACCTTGAGCCTGGACGGTAAATCCATCAATGGCTCAGAAATGAAAGAGGACGAGAAGCTCTGCCTAGCATGAGAACATTCTAGTCTCCAGCTGGGGAGGTCATAAGTCTGATTTCAATGATAAGCTTCAGGCAAACTTTTATCTTTTCTTTTTTTTTTTTAAGATATTATTTATTTATTCATGAGAGACACAGAGAGAGAGAGAGGCAGAGACACAGTCAGAGGGAGGAGCAGGCTCCATACAGGAAGCCCGATGCGGGACTCCATCCCGGGATTCCAGAATCATGCCCTGGGCCGAAGGCAGGCGCCAAACCACTGAGCCACCCAGGGATCCCCTTATCTTTGGTTTTGAGTTAGGCTTCAATTATAAACTTTTTGGCAAAGTGTGATTAATTCCTTCCAAAGTAGCTGTAAAAGAAGAGGAGCCAGTCAGGCCACTGACTACTGCTGGCGCCTGCTGCTGATTCCTAGTACCCAAAACTGTTTCTTATAATCTTGCTGTGATATCTTGCAGGGAGGCAGAAGAACCAGAAGCTCAGGATGAAACTACCTCTACCCCGCATCGGATCCGTAGAAAAAGTTCTTTCTTGACTTTGAATCGGATTAGGCAGCAGCTTCGGTAAGACTGTTCTAAGCAAGCAGAAAATGTTTGTCACTGCCATCTATGATATCTATCATCTCATTTCTTAAAGCTTCCTGTATTGCTTGTTTGTTATTTGCTATTCCATTAAATTTGCCTTTTACTTAGTATGTGTGGGATTGTGTTAATTCATAGTTTGAAAGGAGCAGGAAATGCTGCCCTGGGTTCAGGGGGGCGTCCCAGGAGCCCTTATTCATACCCAGCAAGGCTGTTAGTGGAGTGCCTAAAAGCATGAACTTTGATTCTGCAACTTGGATTTAAACCTGAGCTTTGTCATACTATGTAACCTTGGAAGGGTTACTTCACTTTTTTTTTTTTAATATTTATTTATTCATGGGGGTGGGGGGCTGCAGGGACACAGGCAGAGGGAGAAGCAGGCTCCATGCAGGGAGCCCGACTCGGGACTCAATCCCAGGACTCCAGGATCACACCCTGGGCCGAAGGCAGGTGCCAAACTGCCGAGCCACCCAGGGATCCCTTACTTCACTTTTCTAAGCCTCAGTTTACTCTTCTATAAAATGGGAATAATAATATACAAGTCACAAGGTTGTTGAAGGATTTAATAAGATAATAAAATTAAAGCCCTTAGCAGAGCATCACAGTAACAAGGGCCCAAGAAGCAGAGCGTATCCTATATTACTTGGTTGCAGGAAAGACTATATCTCTAGTCCACAGTGACCTATTAGGGAGCTTTTTATTTAGACACTGAATATCAGAAATAATGTGTCCCACCATTCAGGTTTTTAGGTAATAGTAAAAGTAACCAAGAAGAGGATGAGTTTCTGCCAGCAGCAGAGATTTCAGACTCTAGCAGTGAGGAGGAAGAGACTTCCACACCACCCCTTCGAGGGAGAACATCCAGCAGGGTATCCAGGGACCCAAGCTCGTCCATGAAGTCATCCTTACAGACCCCCTCAAAGACACCAAAGAAAACCGTAAGGCTCTTTTAGGTTTGTTTGCAGGGAAGGATCCTTCTCTTAATTTTAAAATTGTGGTGGCTGAGGTCACACAGTAGTAACAGCTGGATTCTGAGGGCGTCTATCATGCTCAAAGTTATTCCACTTGGAATATTCATAGAGGAAAAGATCTTAGTGAACCCTAGGACTGAACATGAATTCAGTAGACAATGATTTTGAATCCGAGTTTCTTTTAAGATACAGAGCCAAATAGCCAAGAGACAGACTTCCTGAGGAAGGGATGAGACCTTGCTCCTCATCTTTGCATTCCCCACAAACCTAGCAGAGTGCCTTTTGTGTAATCAGGGGATTGCAGGGGCAAGAGCACCTGGCTCCAGGGGTCCTGAGCAGACCAGGTTCGGCTACTTGACACTGACAAAGTCCAAAAGCAGAGAGACCAGTGGGGGTGAAACCAGAAAGGAGTTTATTTCAGTGAAGCCACCATGGGGAAGAGAGCAGACTAGCATCTCAAAGTCTGTCTCCGAAGTGCTGAAAACACATGTAGATGTCTACCAGAAAAATGTGGGACAAAGGTGAGTGGGTACATGCTGGTGGGCAGTAAAGTCAGGTCAATGATTATCATGGGGCCTGACCTGCGGAGGGCAGGTCTTGCTTTTGTCAGGGTGGTGGTTATAGCTTGAGGGGTAGTTTCAGTTCCCATCATGGGATGTGTTGCCCACATAAAGAGATAAATTAGAAAGAAGAACTAAATCAGAAAGTATAGTCTAAGGTCAAAATGGCAGTGAAGTCCTCTTTCAAGTGCTCAGTGGGTATCAAGTCTGGAGTCCAGGGCTACTGAGCTATGTAATGTTTTTGTTGTGCCGCTTGATTGACCTGAGAAATAGGAGTACTACTGAGGTGTTGGAAATGAGTTGTGTAAAGGAAGTTGGAAGAGGCCATCTCTTCTGCTTCCTGTGGAATTTTAGCAGAATGTTAAAAGCTATTAAAAGAGGGTCTTCCCATGTTCAGGTATGTTGGAGAAATGTTTGGATTACACAGTTAAATTGGTTCATTGTCATAGGACTTCTCAAGGCCATAAATTTATTAATGTTATTGTGGCCTTCCAAGAGTCTTTGATCAGGAAACTCTTCTCATTGAATGGAGCAAATTGTTTTTAGGAAATGCTTATTTAGGAGATTTTGTCTATAGCTGATCTCCATCTTTCCATATCAAGAAAAAGGTGATTGTGCTTGGGCTGAAGTCAGAAAAGACCTCCAGGGAAGGAAGTCAAATACTTCACCTTTGGATTAGAGGTAGTCTTAACCTGGGGTTTCTCATTATGCAAACAGCCCACAAGGTTCTGATTGCATCTGCTGGGTCCCACCCAGAAAAGGGATATTAGAGTGTGAAGGCATCTTTAGCATAATAAAAAAAGTCAGAAGTCCACCAAGGTTTTTTTTTACTTTCTCAGCAAGGTTTTGGTATTCCTTTCTTGTTACCTCCAAGTTAATGGTTGTAAAAGTGTTAGGATCTAAGCGCTTTCTGCCTGAGGAAGAGTTGGAGAGATTGTTCCTACTTCACTGCCTGGTGGAAATCAGAGGGTGGATAAGGGAAAGGCCTCCTTGGAAGGGAGTGCTTTGTGGGAAGACCAAGAAGGTACCGTAGGAGACCTGTGCGCTGCCAGTAGCAAGGAAGAAAAGAGAGTAGGGCTGTTAGCCTACACTGAACAGTGACCTGGGGGTTTGGAGTGGAAAAATCTGGTGAGGTCTCTACCAGTCTGGATTATGGAAGTCCTGAACTAAAGTTTGACCATATTTTCAAATGAGTCTAAAGGAGAAACATATGACTCAAAAAACTAGGTTTATACCTCCTACCTTACTGTGTATAGGGCAGAGTAGTTAGGGTTTCTTAATCATTTCTTGTCTTTCAGGAAAATGTTACTTTTAAATAGTATTTAGTCTATACTTTCATTCTTTACTCAGATTGACATGTTTTTCAAATTCCGATATTGTGTATAAATGAGAAAAAAGAAATTGTGTTTGGCCTGTGAACAGCATACCTAATGTGAGAGAGAAAGGGACTAAGAGATCCACCACTTCTCCTGCCATCTTATCATGAGTCAGAGTTGCTGATGTGTCCTAAATGGTGTTTTTGCTTTGGGTTTTTTCCTTCTGAAATATGTTCTCTTTTTTTGACTACAGCCCAAGCCTCATACGCCACGTCATGCCACTCCCCAGATCCGCAGCCGAAACCTGGCTGCCCAGGAGCCAGCCAGTGTGCTGGAGGAGGCCCGGCTGAGGTGACACTGCTCGTGGGCCCCTTTTAGATAGGCAGGAATGGGTCTCTGCTTTCATTCACGTCAAACAAGTAATTTGTAGTCATTCGTATACGTCATGAAGGTAGAGAGTAAAATGAACATATGTGTTTAGAGAGAAGAAACCTTTTAAGCGGTGTCTGAGTGGGATAGTGGGGACATGTTTTCGAAGGAGTAGCCTTCCAGACTACTGCCACCGTTTGCTTAGTGATAGAAGATGGCCGGTGAGTCAGAACACCGCTTCTCCATGATGGCACCCTTTAGACCTATGCGGGAACTTTTTCAGAATATATAAGCCATGATCCTCCCAGCAAAAAAGTAAATCAGAATCCCTTGTGGGATAAGGTCCACTATAATTTAGGAAAGCTCCCTGGGTGACATGTACCCTTGGTTAGAACCTATCAGTTGAGTAATTTGGGTGGAGAAAGGGCTTATGAGGACAAATGTAGAGATTTGAGAATGAAGGCATTCCTGTGGATTTATGATGAAGTTTCATATAGAGACTACACAATAAAATACACCATTTGTTACCAAGGAGATGGTGAAATGTTTCTGATATCTTCATTTTCCCTTATGTGCCACGGATCATAGGCTGCATGTTTCTGCTGTACCTGAGTCTCTTCCCTGTCGGGAACAGGAATTCCAAAACATCTACAACTTTGTGGAAAGCAAACTCCTTGACCATA